>NW_004524582.1:25845999-25854972 GCF_000260255.1 Octodon degus
AAAAAAAAAAAGATACTAACTATTAGTATTATCATTTGCTGGAATGTAGGCTTCAGTATAACAATAATCTCATTTTCATAACTGACTTTTAGGTTTTAATATGAAGACTAGAAAATAAAGCATATACAGTCATGATTCCACAAATGAATTAATGAATTTAAAATTTTTAAAACTTCAGGTATATCATTCTCAGATTGTTGCATTATTGAATTTTTTCTGTAATCAGCATGGAGATTTGACTACTTGTTTAGCTTCAAATGGCTGATAACTATGGAAGTGAAACATTCAGTCAAGACAAGAACAACTGGTACAGAGCAGGAATCAAGATGATGGAAATATTCTGGAAAGCTGCCTTATTTCCTTTAAGAAATCCATGTGTTAAAGATTTCCTGTGCTGTACTGTCTCTTGAGTAGATGATTGTTCAAAAAGAAGCAGGTGGTGAATGAATGCAGGAGACAGGAAAAGGAATGTTGAGGGACTGTCCTGCTTCAAGGTTGTATATGGTTAGATTTCTGGACTTCTGTATAAACATAAGAATTATATAATTATGCCTATTTTTAAAATATATTCTAATTTTTAAATGTTTTTTCATCATATTCTGTAGGGATTTAAAGTTCAACATATCAATACTTGATGAAAAATACCTGTTCCATGTTATGCCTAAGATGTTTGATATGCAGACAGATAGCGAGGTTAAGCTTAACAGCCTAGATTGTATGGTAATAACAATAAGCTTCTCTTCTGGAGGGTTAACAACCTAAGTTTGCAGACCAAAATTAGAGAAAAAGGAGGGTCACAAGGAAAGTCAACATTTTGGCCCTAGCTTTCCAAGGTCAATTAAGACTCAGGACATATGAGAACTTGTACTGTAACATCATGTAACTCAGTAGTGTCCCAAATTTTCTGAACAAGGAGATTAAGGGGCCAAAGAGGAAAGTGACTGATGATGTAGACTATGCCTAAGAAGAGTTACCTGGAGAGAAAACATTCTCTCAGGCTTTCACAGAGAGCAAACTGGCCAAGCAATGGTCGTGACTCATCCACAAGGCTGACACTGGCAAAGGACCCACAATCTGAGGCACAGGGTCTCAGGATCAATCCTGAGGATATTTGACTGGCCTTATCAGATCCAAAAGCTACAATTCTTGTTGCATAGGTCTTGCTTTATCTTGTTTTTAACTATCCAGCAGAAAAGTATAAAAAATGAAGCATAAGAAGTAAAGCCATGCTGTTATGTTGAGCTGTAGGGGACTCAGGTCAACATTTTCTGACATTGCCAGTCAAGCAGAAGACCCAATACTATTATAGACTACTGGACTCTTTTAGAATATTTTGCTGAGTTCACACACCTATAATATTCAAATGACAGAACTAAACAAAAAAGGGGATACAGATGAATGTCCATTTTGTGTCTGAGTATTCGAAATGGTTAGGATAGATATATAGTTACATTCTCTTAATGAATAGAGGGATTTATTCTAATGGTGTTTGTAAATAGGATATCATGTTTGCATCTTATGCAGCAAATAACCACTAGGAAGAGAGTATGCAATGTGTTAGTTATTGAAACTGTCCTACCAATTTGATTTGAAACTGTCTCATTGCTATTTGTTTCTCAATAAAATTATGGAAAAAAAATAAAAAGAAAAGAAGATTTCGTGGAAGTGTCCTCATCTACATGAGGAACCCAGAATCAATTATAAACGAATCCTCATTTACTTTTAAAGGTATAGCAGTTTCAATATTAAGTTAAATAAGATTCTAATTTTATTACACTGCTTGCTGTAAAAGAACAAAAGACCTTCTCTAGGAATTAGCAGCGTAAGCATCACCAATTGATAGAAATCTGAAGAGATCGTGGCAGGGCTCAGCCTACACATGAGTAGGCCGGTTGGGTCCTCATATGAATTTTCCTAATTGCTCTCCATCCACCCACCCAGAACTGTGCAAGCTCAGGAAGACTGATTCACTTTCTCACATTTCTATTGGAACAATATGAATATCTGAAGGCCACATATGTATCCCCACTAAGTCTTCATGTTTGTCTTATAAGTCTTAATGACCATGAATGGTGAAAACCAGCGTTTCACTGTGAACTCCCACATATCCGTACATTCATCCTTTCTTCTACCATATAGTTTTTCTTAATTTTGTTAAAGGTTTTACCAGATCTTTTGGTTTTATTCATCATTTTTTTGTTTACTGATATTCCACTATATTGGACACTTTCTTGGATAAATCCCAGGTCAACATGTAAAGTTTAGGGTCATAAGTTTAATTTTGTCCTCTCATATATTTCACATTTTTTTCTTTGTTTTAAAGAACATGGTGTAATTTAATCGTATTTCCAGGACACTGTAAAATATGAAATTCCACATAGAAATAAGAAACCCTTGCAGAAGATAAGCTTCATATGGTATGTACAGTTTGGAACTGTTCAAGTATAGTTTTATTGTCAAAAGTGCTACAATGACAAGCCACATTGAAAAGTGTTCTTAGCAGAGAAACAGAACAACTTGTACTGAACATAGTGCACAACAAAAACTGGAGACTCCCTCAGCAGTAGACCTAGAAGTTAAAGGTGCCGGGAGCCCCATCCTGAACCTGGAAGGTGAAGCCTTTCGAGGCAGTTTCTAGTACAGCATTTTGACCTCCTTCTTCCTCCACTGAGAGCTACTTCTCAATCAAGTCTAATGAGGCCTTGCACAGATTCATTTTTAGGTTCTGTAGAGCTTCAATCTTGTCTAAGCCTCCACATCCTTCAATTATTATACTAAGCTTCTCAGTTTTACCTAGTTTCTCGGCAGCCTGAAAGATATTAAAACAGCATCCAGAAAAACAGGAATAATTTTCATGTCTTTGTTTTCTCTGTTTCTCTTTCTCTCTGCCTTTCCTCTCTTTGGCTGTCCTCTCCTGTTCTGCTTCTGTGCCCTGTGTTTGGCTCTCCACTCTGCGATGGCCTTGAGCTCTACATGTGCCAGTGTTATCAGTGTATTTTTCTATTGTTTTGCTTACTGCACATTCACCTTCGCCTTTGTTTCCTTTTGTAGTCACAATTCCTGTATTTTAATTTCTTTCCTCTCTGTTTCTCCTATGTAAGTTTTTTTCCAAGCCAGGTTCGCATCATTAATCATGCACCTTTCATTAACATATTACTACCTTCGCTATTATGCTTCAGTTAGTAGTGGTTCTGAGCAACAGGCATAGCCAGGCCGGGCGGCCAAACCTGGAGTCTGAAATGGCAAATCCAAGGGGAACAGGACCTGGCTTTTTATACATACTCAGCTTCTATTTTCCTGCCAATCACACTGGATTTCAAAGTTCTGTGAAAGAACATCGCAGATTTTCCTGCTACCTTCACTCCTGGCATTCAGCATAGCTGATTCTCTAAAAAGAGGAATAATGAAGTTTCAGTGAGACTCTAAGTGTGAAATTAACCCAAATGGAAAAGGTCTGCATTCTCAGGAAGCCCAGGGGGATAAGAAGCACTGAATTACAAGGGCAGAATGGACCTGCCACCTAGAGAGTGCTTAGATGATGAGATAGCACAGCTGGAATTGGTGGTGTCGGACCCAGTAGTCTGTTGTAGCTAAAGGCTCTCGCAGTAAGTTTCTACTTGAATGGACCTACTGAGGTCCCTATTAAGACACTTTATTTAGAAATATGCGTGCATTGCCATATAATTATTTTCATTACTAAAATCTAACATACACCTAGTGCTCCCTGTGTTGCTGGAATGAGCATTGGGCTGAGCATTTTAACAAATTTTAGAATTTTAAAATTTTCATTTTAAGGTAAGGCCAGGCTTATAAGTGAGTTGCAAAATAGTACACAGAATTCCCATATCCTAGTGGTTCTCCATTGGGGTTGATCTTCTGCCCTTATCCTCAAGGATATTTGGCAAGGTTAGATTTGCAACTGAGAAAAAGGCCAAGAATTCTGCTAAACCTCCTAGCACACAGAAGGTAGCTCAGGACCAAGGGAATAATTCACCCTGCACTGTCAACCGTGCCAAAGCTTAGGAACACTGCCAGATACCTTTCTTCCTGATTCCTGAATGTGAACTTCTTACACAACCACAGCACCATGATGAAAATCATAAGCACAATGCACATAGATGCAAGGAGGAAGGATTGATAGGTTATAGTTCTCTAACCTATAGACTTTGAAATTTTCCACTAATTCTGCTAAAATAGTTTTTCTGTTTGAGGATTCAATTCAGAATCCCGCATTTAGTTAAAATAGCTCTTTGGACTTCTTTATCCTGAATGACTTTCAGTTGTTTTTTAGGACCTTGACACTTTGAAAGACTTCTAAGCAGCTGCGTGGTAGAATTTCCCTTAATGCTGTAGCATACAAGGAATGTATCCAATACAGTGGAGATTTTAAAAATTTGCTACATTGAAAGACACATTGCCATTAACCTTCCTCAAAGTATCCCCTTCTCATTTCAAACACACTTATCCCAGCATCTGTGCCACTTTCTGAAGCAGCTCTGGAAGTCCTCTTTCCTGAGTGCCTTCATTAAGTATAACAAAAATATACTAATTGTCGCCACTGAGTGCCATCTAAGAGAAAAACAAGGAGAGAAAAATATTGCAGTGTGTCCTTGTTCAGCGCACTCATCGAATCCGGCACACTGACCTCCTGCCTCTTTCCCAAGTCAAAATGAACCCGTGAAGTCCTCTCTGCCTTGGGGATTTAAGCAAAAACTTTATATTCAAGTGATAACATCACTGAAAGCTGTTGGTAACAATAGAAAGGCACTTAAGCTACAGACTGCCAGAGATGGAGGCTGAGGGATATTCTTTTTTTCTGCATAGTGATAAAATGTTTTAGGATTTTGGATCATATGTTCTTTATAGTGAGTATTCAAATACATTGCTATAACGCAAAGATAACTTGATCACAGATATTGAATAAATATGTGCAACTGTGGTCCAATAAAATCTTATTCATAGATATCAAATTTAGAATTTGCTATACTTTTAGGTAAAATATCCAAATAGTCTTCTATTGATCCTTTTATAACCACTTAAAATGGAAAACAGAAAAATAGCATATATTTCATCCATATACAGGCCTTGGAGATTATTTTGTGTGTGGTCCACAGTATTCCATCTTCTAACCTAAGCTGAAGAGAAACTTTACATGAATCACTGAAAGGAAGCATGTGCAATTTTCTACACTAAGTTTCTGATTCCTAAGGGGATTTTTGGCAAATAGGGAAACTGGAAAACTTGAATTCTTAAAACAATATGAATATAGGACCAGTACTTTTAAACATAAATTCACTTGAACACAACAGTTTGCTCTCTTTCCTATGATATGCGTAGGGAGTTTACTGTGCCTGTCTAAAATTCAACTATTCAAGTCCTGGTTCCAACATCTCATGATATGACTGGATTTTAAGATTGGGCCTTGGGAAGGATGAATAAGTTGATGAGGCCACAAGCATTGAGTTTTAATAAATCTAAGTGGTGTCCATGCAAAGTGAAGCTATTAGTGTATCTTCACAAACACCAGGTTGCACCTGCAGAGAGGAACAGAAGTTGGAAAAGACAACAGAAGTGCGGCCACCTGTAACTCCATGAGAGAAGCCTCAGAAGAAACACACATTATCAGCACCTTAATCCTAAACTTTCAACTTCAAGAACAATGAGAGAAGAGATTCTCCTATAAGGAACGCAGTCTGGGTCATTCTGTTACGCGTCCCCAACAAACTAGTCTCATACGCATCCTTCCCAGGCCCTTCTCTAGAGCATCTCTTTAGGTATAGCTAGACAGTGCACTTATGACCCTATTTTTTATTTGTGTGGATTTTATTTTCTGGCACCAATTACCTTGGGTTTATATAGATTGTATCCTTCATTGACTTTTGTTAAAATCCATGCCAATATGAAATCCTGAGACATGCTGTGTCATTCTGCTGGGAAATACAAAGAGGATGAGTCACTATCAACTCTCACTTTCTCAATTATTTTTCCAGCATGAAGTTAGGCAAACCTATTGGCTGCCACCTTAGATGTTTCCATAGATCATGATGCTAAGGTCTTTTGAAGATGGGAGAAAAATGAAGCAAGAAGTTGAAAATAGTAGTAATGAGGAAAACATTGATGTTACTGATTTCTTCATGTTCTGGGCACATGTGTTAAGAAATTTACTTGTGGCATAACAATATTAAATTTTTGTAACATCCGTTACAGATAAATATTGTTATTATCCTTGTTGATTCATATGCAACCTCAGAGTTAATTTATTTACTGGATAAAATGTGAGGTTGAGATTTAGTGCTGGAAGTGTAAAGGTATGATCAACGTTGTATAGTTGTCAGAAAAGTTGTGAAGGAGGGATGCGTGTTCTGCATCTTTAGTCTGCACTAACCTCAAGAATTACTATAAAGGAGCAGTGTTAGGCACCAGGCTTAAGAGGAAAATAGGCAGCTCCACAATTTCATTTCCTCACACTAACTGGCTTGATAAATACAGCCTATCCCTTCTAAAATTGTAGGAGAAAATTATGCAACTTCTAAATGAAAAAAGAGAAGAGACAAGTTGGCCAGTAACCTGTGGGTGCATCACAGAACACAAGAAAGCATCCTGCATGAGAAAACAGCTTTTACTGAGACAGGAAGGAGTATGCTTAGGAACAGGAAGAAGTTGAAGTTGGCTGACCAGTGGGGAGAAAGATGGCAGGAGAGACGGATAACATAGTAGCAATGTGTGAGTTCATGCATATGTTTCACTTTCCCAATATTATCTCATATTTTCTGTGTGGGAGAACAGATAGAAAAAGATGGTGGTTGGTGCTTGCTTTATTTTCAAAATTAGTTTTGTTTTATTTTATTTTAAATTCAGTATCAGGAATCAAACTCAGGAACTCATCACTGCCAGGCAGACGTTGTGCACTGGGGCTATTTCTTCAGCCCTTGGATTACATTTTATATCACAGGGAGTCCTTAAAATACTTGAGCGTGGAAAATGTCATGGTCCGATTCAGATTTAACTATGTTTACTTATCCTGACTGAGCAGAGCGTAGCCTGGGATGAGCGAGGCTGGTTTCATTTTCACACATTAGAGGCAAGATCAGTTCACTGTTGGTGAAGAATACTTCAATATATCCAATAATGTTCTGTTAATACTGTGAGTCTTTAAAATATGCTGGACTGGGTAATAAGTGGATAAAAGCAATATACTAGCCTCAAAAATTAGCATAAAGAGACAGTGTTAGGCACCAGGCTTAGGAGGAAAATACGCAGCTCCACAATTTCATTTGCACACACAAACTGGCTTGATAAATATAGCCTATCCCTTCTAAAATTGCAGAAGAAAGTTATGCAACTTCTAAATGGAAAAAGCAATTGTCTCCATAGAATTATGGGCTATTTTCACGCTCGAAACTTCAACAATCTGCACTTTCCCATTTCAAAACCATTATACAAATCAAATCACTTCTTATTTTTTACTTTGGTTCTGATAATTAGTCCTCTCAATATTCTTCTTCCCTGAGGAGACCTCTGTGGAATTGGTTTGCTCCTTCAAAATTAAAATCACTAAAATCTAGCTGCAAATGATCAATCAGATAATATAGTTCTTTTCGGGAAAGAAATGAGTGAATGTGCAGAGGTTGACAGAAGCGTTGCGATTATTGATGCACCGTTATGTAGAGGAACACGACGAGGACCTGCCACTATCCCCACAAATGACTACTTGCAAGCACCAGACTGCCAAAGGAGCGACTCCAGCCCTAAGCAACCTCACCACGCGTCTTTGTCTTTGGATCTTCTCCTGACGCTCACTGCTTTTCCATTCAGGAGACTTCTGAGAAATCTTAAGGAAGGTCTATGCCAACGCCATACTGCATGTACCGCTCGAGAGAAACGGACGTTAGGAGACTGACGCGACGTCAGAATAACCAGAGAGCCTTGGCAGCCACTGTAACCTACGGGGAGAGGCGAAGGTGCAGTGAGGGCGACGCTGCCCAGCTTGCAGTCACGATGTGCAGCACGCACGCCCGACAGGTTTGCAATCCCACAGTGAGAAAGTTTGAAATGTACAGAGACACGCCATTTTGAGATCAAACGCTTAAATTCTGCAGTTTTATGGTGGGATATTGATCCTGGTACTAGTACTATTTGTCCTTAAGGAAAAAAAAGAACTATACAAATACTACATTTTTCTCCTTTGTACCTTAAAGACACCCAAGATGTTAATGTTAGGATTGATCTCTATAGGGTCAGGTGGCTGTGAGGGAGTAAGACCTCAGAAAATGTGAATTGCTATTCAAATTCTGCAATATTTCTGACAAGAAATTATTATTTCCTTCAACAAATGTATATGATTCTTCACTCTTTTAATGGCTGTAGTTATATTGAGGTATAAGTTACATATTATGAAATCTGATTTTTGAAATATATAATCCAGTGATTTTTGGAATTCTTAAAGTATTTGTGTAACAATAAATGCCATCTAAAGTATAATGTTTAAAATAACCTCTTACACACACACACACACACGCACGCACACACGCATGCATGCGAAGAGACACACACAATTATGTTAGTTTGGATTTCCTATTGTCACTTTACCAGGATTACCCCCAGTCCTATCCACTACTAATCTGGTTTCGGTTTGTAAATCGAGTAATGGGCCCTTACAAGTTGCCCGTCACATAATAAGTGACCAATGTCATTGCAGTAAAAATACAGTGCCAGTTAACTCTGCACTTAGTCCAACACTAATTCCTTCCACTTGATGTAGAACATTGGTTTGCACACTTGTATATTTTAGGTACATGAACACAGACTGGCATCAAAGCTCGGCTATTCCGCATTACAGTTCCACACATTAGCTTTAATGGGGATATAAAATTTACCATTTTAATTCACCATTCAATTCCTTTATTATATTCATAAGGTTATGCAATCACCTCTACTATCTACATTAATTTCAAGAACATTTTTATGACACCA
>NW_004524582.1:25855855-25872140 GCF_000260255.1 Octodon degus
GAGACACAAACCATAACATTCCACCCCTGGACCCCCAAAGTCTCATGCACATCCCTTTGTGCAAAAGACATTTTAGTCCATCTCTAAGAGTTGCCAAAGTCCCAACATTTTCAGTATTACTGAAAAGTCCAAGTCCCAAGTCTCCTCCAAGATCCAAGGCAAACTCTTAGCTGTGAGCACCTATACAAAAGAAAAGTTAAACACATCCAACATTCAAAGGCACAAGATAACCATTACCATTCCAAAAGGTACACACAGCAGGATACCAAGCATTGGGACCAACACAAGTCCAGAAGCCAGCAGGGCAGACATTAAGTCCTGCAGTTCCCTGTGAACCATCTGAAGCAATCTGCGATGAGTTGTGAGCTCCAAAGGCCTTACGTGGCTCCAACCCTATGGCACTTCTGCTGGTAGCTCTTATGGCTTCTCTCTTCGGCATGCTTTGCTCCCTTTTTGCAGCTTTTCTTAGACAAATGTGTATATTTTTATATATCAATTCTATTACTTCACATGCTGTTTGAAAAATTCATTTTGAAGTATAAATCAACACCTAATTCTTTTTGTATTGCTAATAATACTCTACTATTATATAGAACATTTGATGTACCACTCGTCATTTGATAAACATTTAGGTTGTTTTCAATTTTTTGTCTATTAAGAAGAATTATGCTATCAATGATGAAACTTTGTTAGACATATATTTAACTGCATCTTGTTAGGCACCTAAGAATGGAAGCACTGGGCCCCATAACACTCTGCTGAAGGTGTTGACGGCTACCAACATAACTGCAGCACTTTCAAGCACCTTAATGCCAGGGCCGGCCAGATGTTCAGCTGACTAAAGTGCCTGCTTTGGCAGAGCACAAGGACCAGGGTTGGATACCTGGCACCACAAACAGTGCTGGCCCAGCCCCTTGGGCACACTAAGATTGTGACAGAGACTGGGCATAGTGGGGCGAGCCCGTAATCCCAGAGCTTGGGAGGCTGAAAATAGGAGGATCTCTACGAGTCCGATCTGTGCAGTGAGACCCTGCAGACCCTGTACTAAATGCTAAAATAAATAAATAACTTTAATGCCCTCATGACCAGCACCTGTTATTGTCTACTTAAAATAATGCTTTCATCTTGATATGGTGTGAGCAAGTCTATGTTATGTCATAGGTAGTGCTCCAGACCTGTAATGCCAAAGCTCAGAGAGGAAATTTGTTAGTTCAAGCCCAGCTTGAAAAATTTAGTGACTTTGTACTAAAGTTAGCACTAAAGACAAATTTAAGAAAAATGTAAAAAAGGGGCCAGACGTGGTGGCAGCCATTTGTAGTTGTAGCACTTGGGAGGCAGAGACAGAAGGATCTCTGTGAGTCTGAGGTCCTCCTGAGATACAAGGTGAGTTCAAGAACAGCCTGAACTGCATAGTGACGCCCTGGCTCAAAAAGGCAATGGAAAAAATAAGGAAAGAAAAATGATGAAGGGTTCTGCTGATACATCTTGTAGTGAAGGCCTTGGGTTCAAATTCCAGTAGTGAACAAAAGGGGAATTCATTGTGTTTTGATTTGAATTTGCCTGAAGACTTACACCTTTGAATGTTTTTCATGGGTCAGTGTGACACCTGTGTATTATTTTCTAAGATCTGTTTACAGTGAATTATCTTGTTTTGATTTGCACAAGTTCGGTATTGTTTTCTTTTATTCATTTTTCTTTTAAGATAAAGTTAGACTACCTCATTTACATTCCCATATATTTGCATATTTTCTAAAATTCTGTTTTACTTTGCTCTAAATCCTAGCTATAACTGTTCTAGTAAGTATATGATTTATAAGTATTTTTTCTCGTATTATGTATTGTCCTTTCAATTTCTTAGTGCTGTCCTTTCAGGTACTTTTTTAAAAAAAATTTGCTGAAATATGATTGATCGGTTTTAATTTACCTCTTGAACTCTTACTTCCATCAAAGAAATCATTTTCAAATGAAAATAACCAACATTTCCTGCTCTGTGTTTTGCAACTTCAGGAAGGATTTTGAGATGCATCCCACATAGAGCATCACGTAGATGTCCAATTTCATGTTTTCGTACATGGACACCCAAAAGCCTCAGGCCTGTTTGTTCAAAAGAACTTGCCTTCCCCATTTACTTGGTGCAGATTGTCGGTATCATTCAATGCAAGGTGTAGATCTACTTACCGATATGTGCTCACCTGCCTGTCAGGGCCAAAGCGTACTGATTAGTGTAGCTTTCTTGGCATTATTGGAATCCGGACTTGTGAGTGCTCCAACTCTGCTCTTCTTTTACAGTATTGGTCTTGCTACTTATTCTATCGTTGTCATATATGAATTTTAGAATCACTTGTCAATTGTATAGACAATTTATTTTTGAATTTTGGTAGCAATGTGTGGAAGATTTACATTAATATGAGAATCATGTAGGGTTAACCACTAGCTTTCTAATGCATAAATCGGAGTTGTCCTTCCTTTATATTTATATTCCTTTTCTTATTTTCAGTAACGTATCATCATTTTCAGAATACAAATCTTGACCTTCTTAGTGGGCACAGTAATGTACACCTGTGATCCCAGCACTCAGAAGGCTGAGGCAGGAGGCATGCTGTGAGTTGAAGGACAGCCTGGGCTACATAGTAAGTACAAGGCCAGCCTGGAATATAAGCAAGAACCTGTCTCAAACAAATCTGAACACTAAATCTTCTGGAGGAGAAAGTAGGTGGAAATCTTCAGTACATAGGGGTAGGTAGAGAGTTCATGAACAAAAGTGAGAATGAATGAGAAATACTTCAAAGAATCAGCAGTTGGGATCTCATCCTTTTGAAAAGTTTCTCTACATGGAAAGAAATTGTGAACAGAGTAAAAAGAAAACTCATGAATTGGAAAAAATTATATCAGACTATCCTTTAGATAGTACTCCCAGCTAGAACATATAAAGAATTGAAAAAAATCAGGCCCACAAAATTAAGCACCCAATCCAAAAATGGGCATCTCAGATGAATATACACTTCACAAATAAAGAAATAGATGGCAAATAAATATATGAAAGGATGTTCAACATCATTAGTCTTGTGAGAAATGGAAATTGAAACAGGGCTGAAATACCATCTTATGCTAGAAAGAATGGTTATCATCAAGAAGTCAGCCAATAACAAATGCTGGAAGGGCTGTGAGGAAAAAGGAAAAAAGAGAAAGGAAAAAGGGATTGCAGGCTGGTACAGCCATTATGTAAGTCAGTACGGAGGTTCCTTAAAAAGCTAGCACTTGATGTCCCATTCAAGCCAGCTATTCACCTCCTCAGTACTTATCCAAAAGAACAGAAATCATCATATCACAGCAATACATGTGCACCCATGTGCAAAGCAGTGCAATTTGTCATAGCTAAATCTTGTCATAACATAATCTAAACAACCCAAATGCCCCTGAACTGAGAAATGAATAAAAAGATACTGTACTTTTATACAATGGAGTATTACTCAGCTATCAGAAAAGATAAATTTGAGGTTTTATAGATAGGTGGATGCAACTAGAGACTGCATTTGTAAATGAAAAAAATCAGGCCTGCATGTCTTATCTCACTAGCGTGAGAACCTAAAAGAGTAAATAAAATCTGAAAGGTACAATAGATACAGTGAAAGGGAAAGAATCTGTTCCATGGGAAAGAAAAACATGGATGAAGAAACAGAAGAAGGAAAGGAGAAAGATATATTTATGCATATAGCCAGGATAATTTGGATAACTGTAATGCCAATTTTTACTGGTCTTTTGAAAGGAGCAGTTAATGCTTAATTGTTTTTCTTTTTATTCTTTTTAAAATTTCTTACAATTTTTTTTGGCAGAACCAGAAATTGAACTCAGCGCCTTGCTCTTGCCAGGAAAGTGCTTATTCTATGGAGCCATCTCCCTGGCTGCTGTTATTTTATTTAAAACCAACTTTGCATGTTTATATCTGGTAACCTAAACAACTAATTTGAAGATAACTTCATGCAATACAACAACCATTGTTGAATTCTTATTACTTTGTTTAATGAAATTTTGTATTATTTCTAATGATTTTTTATTAATGTTTTGTATTCTTCAAAAAAATAAAAATTCTGTAACTTCTTTGGTAACATTTTCAAAGTGTTTTATTTTTAAATGCTTTGTAACTCTTTAAATAATACAGATAATTTTGTATTATTTACAAGTATGTTTATATTTTTACTTTGTTCATTTATAGTGTTTACATTTCTGCAAAGGATTTTTAGTGTTTTGAATTTGTGTACAAATAAGTGGTTCTAATTTATTGGTTGTTTTAAAAAAAATTCTAGGAATTCTTATATACTCCATGTTGTCATCTACAAATAGTGATGGAGCTAGAAGTGTAACTCAGTAGTAGAGCATTTTCTCAGTAGTGTAATAATAATAATAATAATAATAATAATAATTAATCATCATCATCATCATCATCATCATCATCATCATCATCATCCTTACTCCTGGCTTCTTAATCTGGGTGAAGTAAATCATTTTTCTTTCCTAATTACTTGTGCTAAAATCTTGAAAACAGGATTGAAAGTAACTGGTAAAATTCTCTTTGTCTTTTTTGTTATCATTGATAGATGGCATTTATTATTTCACTGCTAGTTTGTTTCAATTTTTAAGAAAATAAAAAATAGTAAAGAAAATGTTAGAGATGATTCAGGATTTCACTAAACAAAATGATAGAATTACTAAAATGTTTTTTACATTGCATATCATTGTCTTCAAATTAGATGTTCACATTACTAGATATAAGCATGTAAAATTGGCCCAAAAGATTATAAAAATTAAAAAGGAGAGAGGAAAAACTTAAACATTAACTGTTCCTTTCAATAGACCAGCAGAAATCAGAAGTACAACTATCCAAGCTATCATGTATGAATACCTAAATTGTTCTTTCTTTTTTCTTCTTCCTTTCTCTCTCGTCTCTCTCACTCTTTCTTTCTTTGTTTCCTTCTTTCTGTCTTTTCCCTCATCCCAGTTATTCCTTTTCTTTGAACAGATGAATTTTACATTAATGCTGTCCATGAAGTTTAAATTGTTTTCTGATATGTATGTCTTTTTGTATTTTTAATGTTTCTTGTATATTTTGAAACACTTTTCAAGTTGTAATCATATGATTGCATTTGTACATTATTATCATGTATTATATTGATTGATTTCAGTCTGTTCAAAAATCTTGCATTATTGAGATAAAGCACACTTTTGCTATGATGTATAACTTATTTTATATTTTATGGGTTTGAGCTCTTCCTATGTTGCTTGTGTTGATTACTTTTTTCTATTGCCGAGACAAAAATACCTAATGTCCAAAATTAAGGAAGGTAAGCTTTATTTAGTTCACTGTTTGTGTAGTCCACAGTCAGCTGGCTCCCAGGCAGGGTGGCATAGCACAGGGGCAATAGCTGAGGGTGGCAGATGACAGCAAGAGCAGTAGGGCAAGACAAAGGGGAGAGCACGCCCGCTTCACTGCCGTACATTGTAAGCAGGCCACCCCACTGCGGCTGGGTGCAGCAATCCTACCACCTCCATGCCCTCCTCTTACATAGGATGAGGATGTTTTCAAAGTGAGAACCCCGCTGAGTGGCTTAGCTAAACTTCTAAACTTCCCAAATGGACACATTGTAGCCATCATTACATTGGCGAAATTTTTTAAACCAATATTTATATGGTATATTGGGCTATAGTTTTGCTGTCATGTCTTTGTCTGACTGTGGTGTCATAGTAATTTTGGCCTCCTTGTATGAGTTGAGAACCATTGTCCTACCCAACTACTGCTTTTTTTTGAACAGTTTTATTAGAACTTGCATTCATTTTCCTTTGAATGTTTGAGTGTGTCCAGGGAGCCGTGTGATACTGACATAAGTAGGGCTTATCTGTACAGTGCGGTGTTCGATGCTATTTCACATACATCCTTACATCTGTCTGTTTTCCTTCATTCAATTTTTTTCTAGATGTAAAAAATTGCAAGACTATCATTTAAGTCCAATGTCTTCATACATCATCTAATATTATTAAATAAAACTGGACATTTAAAATATAACAAACGGGAAATGTGACACGCTCTCAGATGTTTACTACTTTTATTCTTTGGCTATTGCTGGTCCTATTGCCTTTTCTTTCTTTACTGATATTCCTTGTTGATTTCTGTACTGTTTGCATCCTTGTCACATGTAATCATAGAATACTCTGATTAATTCCCTTATCCCACCACTAGTAATAACACAGAGGCTTCTATAAATGCCCCGATCC
Organism: Octodon degus; assembly: GCF_000260255.1. Taxonomy (NCBI): domain Eukaryota; kingdom Metazoa; phylum Chordata; class Mammalia; order Rodentia; family Octodontidae; genus Octodon; species Octodon degus. The sequence goes on from NW_004524582.1 coordinate 25,862,123, forward strand.
CTTTGCTGAGTAGCCGCGTGTATGTTTTGGAATACCTTCAGTGCTAGAAGATTGCAAATCTACCCCAACCTTCATTCCATTTGTGTAAACACTCAAGGAAATACCAGAAGGTAGGATCTTCTCAGGACTTGTGTATGCTTCTACATAGGCATAGCATTCTAGGTTATTATTATTATTATTATTATTATTATTGTGTCAGGGATTGAACTTGGGACCTTGTGCTTGTCAGACAGGAGCTTATGCCACTGAACTATCTCCCTGGCATTCTTGATCTTTAGAATCATGAAAGATGTCAAATAATGTCAAGCTCTTCAAGTAGGGCTTCTCCATAAATTGGCCAGAATGGTGAATAATGATAACTCTCTGGGGCATTAGATCTATGAGGAATTCCAAAAGCATTCCGGCCATACAGTGATTGGCAGTGTGTTGTTCTTCACAGACATCATGGCTATAGGACTGCTGGTTTTAGAGATTACTATAGAGCTGTCTCTGTTACTTTTGAAACAAGGTACCCTACACCCAGTTAAAGAAGTGAAGATTTATTTCAGCTCACAATTTTTAGAATTCTATCAACATTTGGCTGGTTCAAAGACTGGGCATCATGGTAGAGGTGCATCACAGAAGAGAAGTAGACCCTGGCAAAGACAGGAGGCAGCGAAGTAGTGAAACCAAGTAATGGCAACAACCTTCTTTCTATCCCTTGTATTCCAGCCAGGCTACCCATATTGGGGTTAGCACTCATACTTTAATCTCAGCATTCACTCTTAATCCCAGAATCACACCATTAATATCAGCATCACAACCTTAACCTTAGCATCACATACTACAAATCCAGCCAACCCTGACAAGGCCCACATATGACCATGTGAGGCTTTGGGGTTCATCAAGATACCAGCTGTCACAAGAACTAAAGAGACTGATGGGACTATGGCATATTCATGACCACAAAATTAGTAATTCTCACCCAGGTTCAATTGCTCTTCATAACTCATGCTCTCAGCCTGTTTCAAACTTTTGGTTAGATTCCACACTTTTGAAAAAGTTGACTTCAACAATTTCTCAGCAGTGTTAGCATTTATGTTAAAGGGAAATGAATTTTCAAAGCTCATTACCCCACTATTACAAAAACGCTGTTCTCCTGTGGTGGTTTTCCACTGCCAGCATGGAATTAAAGTACTTGTGACAGATATTAAAGCCATATTCTTCAGTGTAATTTTCAAATCTCCATCCAAAGTAGGTCCAAACTCAATTTTCAACTTCATGTATTTCAAAATCTCTAACTGAATGGTCAGCTTTCTGTTCTATGGCATCAATTATAAAAGAGAAATTTTGCATACCAATGAGATACAATGAGGGCCAACGTCATCTAGACCCATGAAATAGAGTAAATGCTAATCCAAACCTCATTGCATCCATACAAAAAGTATTCCTCTAGTTGGGTGCTGATATTTCTTGTGGTAAAGAAAGTTGTGGCAGGAGGATCTGAAGCTTGAGTCCTGCTTGGGAAAACTAGTGAGACTGCTTCATTTTTTAAAGTGAACTTAGAATATAGCTTAGTGTAGAATTAATGTCTGAGTCCAATCCCCAGAACAAGAAGAAGAATTTGTATAAATTTCTAAGTTGGATATTTCAAGACAGTTATCTGGAGTAGAATGTTGAGAAGTATTCGGAAACTAATTTCATTAGAGTTGAAAAGAATATTAACACTAACACGGTTATATGTGTACAATTTCTATTGTTTCTTACTCAGATAATTAATCATGGGCAATGAAAATGACTTGAGTAGACTTCACTCAATGCTACTAGAGACTATAAGTAAAAAGCACAGGCGAGGCTTTCTTGTACATTATTAAGATATGGGCAATAACGTAGAAAAGGCATACATGCACACTAAAAGACACACGGGGCTGGGTGATGGCTTAGTGGAATAAGTGCTTCCTTAGCAAGTGCAAGGACCTGAGTTCAATCCCCAGTTCTGCCAAAAGCATAAAAAAAAACAATAAAGGACATACATATCTTCTAAGGCATATTCATGGGGCCATGTTCATGTCCCAAGATGTAGAGTACATCCAGATGCGATGCTGTTACTGATGGAAGTGTTGATAATAATGACTACCTATTCCAGCTCACAAACTCTCTGTCTTGAGATACAATCCAAATAGTGATTAAAGTCTTAGCTTTGAAATCATTATAAGACTAAATGTAATGAAATGCTTGAGGTAACAAACTGAAAAGGAAGAAAGGTTCACTGGATCATAGTTTCAGAAGTTTAGAACTCAGTCTTTTGGTCCCCAGTCATTGGGACTGTTGTGAGACAACAGGAAGAGGAGAGAATGTGGCTGAGGAAGTGGCTCTTCTCATGATGGATGGGAGGCAAAGAGCAAGAGAAAGAGGCTGGTGTCCCATGATGGCCTTTGAGGACATGACATACTTCCTCCCTAAGCTCCATCTCTTAAGTTTCCTCCATCACCCAACTGCAATATAAACTGCTGAACATATGTTTAGCACAGGGGTTTTGAGGGAGCATTTATGATACAAATTATGCTAAGAATTGTTTTAATATTTTAAAATCAGTTGTACAAACCACTTAGCATAATATTCACCAGCCCCTACCTATCACACACCATATTCCTTGGGGCCAGATGGGGTGCAAATTTCACAGTGCACTTTATTTTTTATATTTTTTTTAATTTTATTTATTTATTTATGTGTGTGTGTTTTTGTGTGTGTGGCCAGCTCAGCCCACCAGGGGGAGGGCTGGCTGGCATGTGGTGGCTGGGGGATTGAACCGTGGTCCCTGGGCTTTGCTAAGCTTGTTCTACGTAGGTGCTCTAGACCACTGAGCCATCTCACCAGCCCCCTCACAGTGCACTTTAATATGCCTTTACTCTGGCTAGTGTTTGAAAGCCTAACCAACCATTGCTGAGGCAGTCTGAGCCCAGGACAGAGCCCTGCCTTGGCCCCCTCCAACACCATGGAAGAAGGTTTGCTGAGCTGTGGCTCATTCACACTTGGCCAATTGGAAAAGTTAGGCCAAGCCCTAGACAGCATGGGGACCTGCTGTCCAACTACCATCACAGAAGCCACACTAAACACCAGATAGTGGGAGCTTTGGTGAACCTACTCGGCCACCCCACTGTCCCAAGAGCTTTACTGACCTCCACCAAGGTACCTTACTGTTGCTGCTGAGCCTGGGAGATATTTGGGGTTTGAAAATGTCAAAACAAAGGAGCAAACAAGGAGCAAAAGGGAATCTCAGATCTGATAACCCAGAAAAAGTTCAGGAGGCAAGGACTTTAAAGAATGTGGAAATGACACCCCTAAAATTTCTGAAGTGATAGAAACTGAAGCAAAGAAACAACACCATCAGGCTATAGAAGAAATCAGCTCAAAAATAATCTCCCAGGGGAGCTAAAAGAAATTACAACAATCATGAAAGAATTGCTCTATATATCTAAATAGATAGAAGAAAAAATAGAGAATGCAAACATGATGAAAACATTTAACAAACAATACAGAAGTGAATATGGATAAACAAAACAGATTCAAAGAGATATACAGGACATTAAGAATTCCGTGGAAATTGGGCTAATAGAATGCAGTAAATCATCAAGAAGATTATACATCATGAACAAGTGGGATTCACCCCAGGAATGCAGGGATGGCTCAACATACACAAATTCATAATGTACCACATCAATAGAGCCAAAGACAAATGACATATAATAAATCAATAGATGACGAAAAAGTTTTTGACAAAGTCCAATACTAATTGATGATAAAAGCCCTACAGAAAATCCAAATAGATGGTGTTTTCCTCCACCTTATAAAAACCATCTTTGAGAAAACCAACAGCAAATAAAATGCTGAATGGACAAAAAGTGAAAGCCTTCAATTTAAAATCAGCAACAAGATAAGGATGTCCACCATCATCACTCTCTTCTTTTTCTTTTTTCTTCCTTCCTTCCTTCCTTCCTTCCTTCCTTCCTTCCTTCCTTCCTTCCTTTCTTTCTTTCTTTCTTTCTTTCTTTCTTTCTTTCTTTCTTTCTTTCAGTACTGAGGGTGGAACTCAGGACCCTGTGCTTCTCACACAAGCACCTAAAATACTGAGCTATCTCCCTGGCTCACTTTCAGTGTGGGTCAGGAAACACTAGCTAGAGTAATTAGAAAAAGAGAGAAATGAAAGGAAAAATCATTGGACAAGAAGAAAGAAATGTCATTATTGGCAGATGATGTGATACTTTACATCACATTCTCCAAAATATCCACCAAGGGATTTGTATATTTTGTTTGTTTATTTATTTTATTTAATTTTACTGAGAAACAAATAGCAATGAGACAGTTCAAAACTGATTAGTAGGACAGTTTCAATCATTAATACATTGCATATTGTTGTCTTTGTAGTGGTTATTCATAGTACAAGATGCAGACATGATATCCTGTCCAAACACCATTAGTATAAATCTTTCTTCTCATTGAAATAAGAGAAAGTAGCTGTATATCTATCCTAACTATTTTGTATATACAGGTACAAAATGGTCCTTCATTTGTATCCCCCTTTTTTTGTATAGTTTGTCAGAGATGGGTATACCATTGCCATTCAAATATTGTAGGTACTTGACTTCAGCAAAATAATTCATTATAGTCCAGTAGTTCATAATAGTAGTGGGTTATCCATAGGAATGGCAATGTCAAAAGTTGTTGGCTTGACCCTTTTACAGCTCAGTGGATTAATATGGATTTACTTTTTATACCGCATTCTTGTATAAATGAGGTTATACAAGATGGTTAAGACCAAGATAAAGTAAGACCTAGATAACAAGAAATGTAACTTTTGTAACAAGGTCAGTCAAATCCCCTCAGGATTTATCCTGAATCTCTGTACTGCAGTTTGTAGACCCTTTGTCAGTGTCAGCCATGTGGATGAGTCACAGCCATTGCTTGACCAATTTGCTCTCTGTGAAAGCCTGAGAATGTTTTCTCTCCCTGTGACTCTCTTTATGCACACTCTACATCATTGATCACATTGCTCAGTGGCCCCATAATCTCCTTGATTAGAAAATTTGGGACACAGTTGAACTAAATGTTGTTACAGTACAAGTTCTCCTATGTCCTCAGTCCTCACTGACCTTGAAAGGCTAGGGTCAAAATGTTGGCTGTCCTGGCAGCCCTTCTTTTTCTCTAATTTTTGGTTTGTGAACTGAAGTTGTTAACCCTCCATAAGAGATACTTAATGATATTATTACCCTATAAATTAGGCGGTTGAGCTGGACCTGGCTATCTGTCTAAATATCAAACATCTTAGACATAACATGGAACTGGTATTTTCCATTAAGTATTGATATGTTAAAGTTTAAATCCACCAGAATGTGAAGAAAAAAAAGAAAAAAATTTAAAAAATAAAAAAGTATTTAAAAATAAGAATAAACAATATTTTACACAGAAATTTAGAAATCTATCCATATACAGCATTGCAGCAGGACAGTTCTATGACATTCTTTTCTTGTCTTTTGCTTTCATTTATTACCTTTTGTTAAACAAATGTTTACTTGAGAGACAGTATAGCAGTAATTGATATGACATGACAAGCAGTACATATTTAGAAGACCAGAATGACAGGCATTCCAAGCATGATCTTAGTATTACACATTCTGTCATCAGTGCAGTTGCTTAGTTCACAGGTATCAGCATATATAGTTAGTCGGAGTGAGAATCCTACCAATTAACTGCTAGTTTCTAAAAACCCAATGAAGATTCTCAGGATCATTGCCTTAGACATCTTGTGCATATAAATGTATGGCTTTGCCCCTGTCATGTTTCCTAGCTTTTCTCCTTGCCCTCTCTTCATTGTTTAATCCTTAAGTTCTCACTTTCCTTTTAATTGTGTTATATCTTTATATTTTTATGTCTTCTTTTGAGTTTGTACACTAGGGACACTCTACGATATTTACACATGTGTGTGTGGTTTATTTCACTTATGAGTATATCTTCAAGTGTTTGCATATTAAAAGAAATTACCAGCAAAGATAAAAGACAACCAACAAATTGCGAAAAAAATTTAACCAATAAGCACTCAGACAAACATCTTTTCTCTAGAATTTATAAAGAACTAAAAAGCATTACAAACCCAAAATTGAAAGACCCAATCCAGAAATGGGCATCTGAGATGAACACACAGTTCTCAGAGGATGAAATAAGAGAAGTGAATAAATATATTAAAAGATGCTCAACACCACTAGCCACCTGTGAAATGCAACTTAAAACAACACTGAGATACCATCTCACCCCAGAAACAATGGCTATCATAAAGAAATCACCCAACAACAAATTTGAGCGAGGCTGTGGGGGAAAAGGAAACCTTCTCCACTGCTCATGGGAATGTAGACTGCTGCAACCATTATGGAAATCAGTGTGGAGATTCCTTAAAACCTAGGACTGGAAATTCCGTTCAAATCAGCTATCCCCTACTGGGTATTTTCCCAGAAGAACTAAAACATCATGTCATAGTGATATATGTGCACCTATGTTTATAGCAGCACAATTTGTGATAGCCAAACCTTGGAAACAACCAAAATGCCCGTCACCTGAGGAATGGATGCAAGTGATGTGATATTTTTATCCTATGGAATATTACTCAGCTATAAAGAATGATAAACTCAAAGCCTTTATATTCAAGAGACTTGTATTTTGAATAACCAAATTCAGTATCATAGCATGATATAAAGTCAACACTCAAAAATCAATAGCATTTCTGTAGAAAAACAACAAAAGCACCAAGGAAGAAATTCTGGAAAATATGCCTTCCATAATAACATCCCCCAAAATGAAATACTTATGAATCATTCTAACAACAGAAGTAAATATTTATACAGTGTAAATTATAGCACTCTGAAAAAATAACAGATTGAAGAGGATTTTAGAAAATAGAATTATATTTCTTGCTGTTGGATAGGAAGAGCTAACATTCTGAAAATGGCCTTACTGCCAGAATTGTTATACATGTTAAATGCAATCCTGATGAAAATGCCATTATTATCCCTCAAAAATCTAGACAAAACATTTCTAAAATTCATCTCACCATAAGAGATGTAAAATAGCAAAAGCAGTCCTTGGAAACAAACAAAGGAAAGGCAAGAGGCATTATCATGCCTTACTTGAAATTATACTAAAAATCTACTGTGATAAGATCAGATTGATACTGGCAAACAACAGAACTGAGGATCAAGGAAACAGATTAGAACATGTAGGCACAACTATAAAAATATTCAGTCACCTTTTCTTTGATAAAAGGGCCAAACATGTTCACTGGAAGAAAGATAGCTTGGTTAATATATGGCGCTGGAACAGAATGGCTCTCCACATGCTCAAGGTTCAAATTAGACTCATGTCTATCACCATGCACTAAACTAAAGTAACAATGGAGCAAACATTTAAATAGTAAAACAAATGCTAAGTCAATTGGAGGGAACAGTGGTGGAAATCTTAAAGACATAGGGTTAGGTAGAGATTTCATGAAAAAACCCAACTGCATGGAAAATACTTCAAAGAATCAACAACTGGAATCTCATCTTTTCTCCCCCCCAAAAAAAAATAATCACTGACAGAGAAAAGGAAACACATGAGTTTGGCAAAAAAGAACTTAGCTGACTATCCTCAGACAAAAGACTTGCATCTAGACCATAAAAATAATTTTCAAAACAATAATGCCTTCATAATTGAGAGACCCAATCCAAACGTGGGCATCTGGGATGAATACACACTTCTCAGATGAAGAAATAAAACTGGAAAATAAATATGTGAAAAAATGTCCAACAACAGCTTACCCGGCCAGAGATTGAATCCTGGTCCTTGTGACTGCCTAAGCAGGTGCTTTAATTCACTGAGCTATCTGGGTGGCCCTCCTTTTAAATTTCTTATATCTTTTAAAACCAAATTTCCATGCTTTTGTCTGGTAATCTAAGCAACTAATTTAAAGACGGCCTCATGCAGTATAACAGCCATTGTTGAATTCCTATTATTCTGCTTAGTGAAATTTTGTATTGTTTCTAATTTTTTTTACTATTATTTTGCCTTTTAAAAAAGAATAGATTACTTGTGTTTTCTGTTCACCTAATTTTCTTGTTGAAAATGATAAGAAGTTGGAAATGTCACTGTTTTGAGGTCATTTTAGGTCTTGTTACTTGTACATAAAATGTGAGAGACATATATCTCAAGATTTACAGTTTTTAGAAGGTTCAGAAACAGGTCCCAACAGTTCCTGTAAAACATTGTAATACAATCAGTGATTAAGATGGTAAACTTTATGTTCTATCTCAATTTTAGAATCATCTATAATACGTACATTAAAAATGTGCGGAATAAATTTGAGCAGAAAAGAAGGAAAACAAGATGCAGTAAATGTGGAGAAGAACCCAGATGTCCTCCTGACAAACATCCTGAGGTATATATACAGAGACCCCAAGTGTTCAAAAACATTCTAAAATAGAGGAGACAAAGAAGTTTGTCCTCTTATAAATAAATTAAAAATGCATTTATTCCTAAATTATTGCCCCTCTAAATCTTCATTGCTCTGTTGTGATGTTTAAATAAGCTTTGCTTTTCATTTTGATGAAAATTGCCTTTTTTCAACTATGTTTGAAAATTCCTATTACCAGAAATATTAACAATCCTTTTATTATATCAGGGTAATTATGCCATATATAGCAACAATTATAGTATATGCATTGAAATAGTCATCAGTATCTGAAATTTCTGGCAGCAGAAACAATGAAAATATTTTCCCATCAAAGTTGTGACTATTTCATCCTCTGTCACATTGCCTATTCAAAGGGTAAATTTTGATTTTCTAGATTGAAAAATACCCTACAGACCATGAATTTTAAAATATTTTCAAAATGGTCTGTAAATTTAAAATATCTATTTCATGGAGTTTCTGTCATCTTCATTATTCTTTTTGAAAACTCTTATTGCAATGAAAAAGAAACCTTTGCTATTTAAACCTTATAATGGAAAATCTTCAATGATAAGTATAATAAGAACGAAGTATATCAGAATTTAAGTACCCTTGACAGTGTCCTAATTACATAGGACAATTGAACATATTTGTCCAGACAGAATGAATTTCAATGACTCAAATTTAGGCATTTTTGGATTATGAAAAATGCTCTCTAACTTACTCATCAGTGAAGATAGAAGTATAGTGAATTACTATTACAATAATAAGTTCAATAACTGAAACATGAAGACAGAAGCAGGGTAATATGGAACTAGAATAACTTTGATATGAGTTATGATAGCCCCATGATTTGCATAGCATTCTTAGTACTTAACACTTATTTTGGTCAAAATAATAATTAAACAGGTGATTTAATTTTATTTTAAACATAACTCCCTCTGCAACTTTAATTTCCAATTTTTAAGCTTTTTTAAAAAGTGTATTTGTTAAAGGATCTCACTATGCAGCTTGAACTCATAGTAATTCTCCTGTCTCAGCGTCTTCAGCACTGGGATTACAGGCTTGAGCCACCATGCCCGGACTCGGGTTTGGCTCAGCCTGCCTTGCAGTGGGACAGGTGTGGCATGGGGTACTGGGTGTCAAACCCTGGTCCCTGCACTGGCCTAAGAAAACATTTATTCTGCTGAGCTATCTAGCTGTCCCTTAATTCCCATTTTTTTAATAGTACTTACCTGTTCAGTGTTGCTTTATAACATTATTAGGATGAAATTATGTATTACGTGTTGGGCTTCAGAATAGATTTACAAAGATGAATAGAATGTATTGCAATAATACTCTGGAGATAAAGGGAAGAAAATAGGTTTGAATTGTTATAGAATCACTTGTACAATGTACTAAACCTATGATGTAATAAAATCATTGCATTATTACTTAACATAATTTTCTTAATGAAAATACATACAATTTATCTCATATAGTTGTTATGATAATCAAGCAGCCTAGTTGATATAACTCATGTTTTGTAGAGATCCTGTATCTCTCTCTCTCTCTCTCTCTCTCTCT
>NW_004524582.1:25872945-25886845 GCF_000260255.1 Octodon degus
TGATTAGTTTCATTTTTATTTATTTATTGTTATTTTTATTCCCACTTTATATTTAAGGAAGCTGACATACATAAGTTCCAAGTAAATTGCCTACATTATGATTTGACATGGCTGGCATTAAAATATAGACAGACTGTATCTCAAAAGCTGTCTTTTATTTCTCCTTCTTTAAATGTGACATGAAATTGATGTTGGATGTTTAGCTGAACAAGGAGGTAGAAAAGTTGACAGCTGACAATCAAACATGGAAAGCAGCCAGCAACTATTGGAAGCATAATCAGAGGTTATCAGAAGTTTTTAAACAAGAGAGTGATAAAAATATGATTATGTTTTGTAAATTCAATCTGTTATGCTTGAGGAATAATGCTAACGCAGCACATGAGGAATGCTGAAGATGAAGCAGAGTTTAATTTTTATTAGTTCTAATTGAAAATAGGAATAGGTCAGGGAGATTAGTAGTATTAGAGAGTGAAAATTTGGTGTAGAATCCCTTTGGAAACTTAAATAATTTTGTTTGTTTGTTTGTTTTGGTGGTACCAGGGATAAAACTCAGGATCTTGTGATTATTCCACTGAGCTATCTCCCTGGACCCAGGATATTTAAAGAATTTAGAAGGGGCTGGTTCTTAAAACTGAGAACATGTGAGAAGAAAGAATTTGGTTTTTGAAATTTTGAGTTCTCATGCATATCTAAAACCACAGGCGTAAAATAAATGTAGTACAGTGAAAAGTTGCTTATTGGGGAAAATACTTGCATCTTATCACTATATGGTAGTAATCTCTAAACATGAATAAACATAGGAGAAACAAAGAGAAACATTTAGGACCAAAGTCTGAGGTTTTGAAGAATTTAAAAATCAAGTCAATGAGAAATAGAAAGCAAGAGACACTGGAGAGACGGTTGCTAGCAAGGCCAAATGAAAACAAGGAAGCAGAGATCGGAAGCCAAACGAAGCGCATAGACCCTTCGATTGTAGCAAGTCGCCGCAATAGATATTACTATAATTGCATTTACCTACATGTTCTAGGTAAGCCAGGTAAACCCCAAGCTGTGACTACGTTCCCTGGGGTCATGCTTAAGAGACATAATCCACTCTCGACCACATGGATACTGCTGTGTTTTACACTATGCTTGCACGTATCAATCCTTCCTACCAGTGTCCATTGATTACTACTAATAGTGCTTCAATCAGAGTTTATGCAACATGAATAAGAGAATTATTTTCCCTGGACTTACACAAAAGAGGTACTATTTACCTTGAACCCTAAGAAATAATTAGAATTTCTTTCTTTGTAGGGACAGGAATTGCAGACAGAAGTGAAAGATACGCCAGGCAGAACTCAGCGGAGGCACAGTAAGTGACACCACCAGAGAAAGAACTGCACTGTATCTTGGTGTTGAATTCATACATACATGTATTTGAAGGGTGTGTGTGTGTGTGTGTGTGTGTGTGTGTGTGTGTGTGCATGTGTGTGACTTTTACCTCTGAGGAAGTAGTCCTTCTCCTCTGTGGAACAGAATGCGCAGGAGCAGAAAGGCAGTGCATAGACACATGACTCGGAAGAAAAATTAGAAAAGGTTTCACAGGTTTTACGGCAGCAAGTGAGTCTGCACCTTAATCTGTAGGTACAACAGGGAAACTGAAGTTTTACAAACCAGAGTCGCATTAAAGGGATCCTTAAGATGATAACGTTCACTGGTAAAATAGGTGTGTGATTACTGTTGGCTTAGCCTCTACTCTGTACAGAGAGTACCCATCCCAGGCCTCAGGGGTTCTTTTTTATTTTTTATTTTTTTGCAGAACCAGGAATTGAACTCAGATCCTTGTGCTTGCCAGGGAAGTGCTTAGTTTACTGAGCCATCTCCCCAGCTCCTCCTCAGCGGTTCTGACGGCACTGTTGCTCAGCACACACACCCTCCCTGGTCAGAGTGGTGGGTGTCTCATGCAGGACGAGGTATTTTCAGTGTACTAACCCAGTGAGCACCATGAGCCCATGAAGCATCGGAGGCCATTTTGTTGCCTATCACATAGCTATCTTGACAATCAAAATCTTTTCCCTGACGTAGTAACCTGGGACAACGGGAAGCTCAATGAGCCTGCGGATGAATTCCAATTTGCCAGGGAGAAGGCTAGAGATCGAGCCCTATGGCTCTGTCCTGGATATCACTGGCTTTTTGGCACTTTCCTCACCTAGACCTCACAGGCAAATTCTTATTATTCTAGAATCTGGACTTCTAGGCAATAATTGGAAAATCAGGAAATGAAACTTATTTGGCTTTGTCAATAATCTGAGTAAGAAACAAGGAGATTATACTGATGATACTAAAAACAAAAAAACAAAAGAAAATTGCAGATTTGAAGCATCTTAGTTGGTAAAGTTTTCAGTTTAACTATCATTAATGGTATAGTTGTCCCCCCAAAAGCCTCATGCAGTCAAGGGGTGGGGACTTCTAGAGTTTGAGATTAACTCATGATCCACTGGGATTATGTGTGATCCAAAGCTAAGATTATGGATTTTAGTACTGCTGGGATTATGGGTGTGTGTACTTCCCATAGCCTGGGGCAGAGTCTGAATGTAACATAAAAGAGACAGACTTCCTTCCTCTCTGTTGCCATTGTTGCTACTACTCCTCCATTTTACTCTATGCTCTCTGCACCCACCATGAAAGGCTGCTCTCTGCCATGTGCCACTCTGCCTTGGGGCCAGTCGAGTATGGACCAAAACCTTCAGGAACTTTGGGCTGAATAAACCTTTCCTTCCTTCATTTTGGGTGTCAGGTATTTGTCCTTGCAATGAGGGAAGAGTAACTGAGACAATTAATGATTGTTAGTGGCATGAAGAGTAACCAGTGTGTTCTGCCTGGAAACTGAATGTCTGTTGGTTGATACCTGAGATAAAAAAGACAAAGTAGTAAAGAGACTATTTAAAGCTTAAAGGTAAGCGAAGCGTGGTACCCTGGATATGGGGTGTGTGTACAGGGAGGTAGTGTAGAGGTGGCAAAAGAGCAAAAACTGATTTTGGAGGTTGTTCAATGTTGACACAAGCAGGTAAATTAGCAAATCAGATTTATTCACTGGTGCGTTTCCTGACACTGCATCATGCTACGAATTAATTAATGACAACCTCAGCTACATGTTAGATGCACGTATGTTTGCAGTTCCCTATAATCCTCCGGAAATGCTATCAGTTCAGTTTCTATTTCATCTCAATTTTATACTTTGGAAAGTGATAAGAAGACATGAGATTTAAAATTGCTACAATTTTATGGTCTTACGTTTCTGCATCCAGTTCTGAGTTGGGTGTGTTTTACCATAAAAACAAACTGTATAGACATCTTGACTTCAAAATATCTTAATTCTGTCTCTATGTTTTAAAATGATGTGACAAATTTAGGGACATTGTGCTTACCTGACAATTGATTGCACTAAGTACTGTGAAGAAACATTAATTCCAAATGTCATGTTGAAATTCCTCAAGTAGTGATGAGTATTTATCTCTATTGTACAAACATTATGAGCCTTGTCTTCCTCTTACATACGGTGTCAGTTTCACTTTCTCAAGTTTCAGCCAAAATAACTTTTGGCTTAAAGTATGGAGACTTAGTCAACATAGAAGGATAATGAAATTATTTTTTGATGAACAGGATTAGTGGGGCTGGGGAGATGGCTCAGTAGAATAAGCGCTTGCCTGGCAAGCTCTAGGGCCTGAGTTCGATTGCTGGTTCCAGCAAAAATAAAATAAAATAAAATAAAATAAAACACAAAAAAATAAAGAGGATTAGTGACTCTAATTATTTAAGTTACTGGGAAGGAAAGTAGCTCAATAAAGAAACTTCATTTGGCCTATGTAAATTATTTCTTACTCAGAAAATTTTAGTGATTGTCTTTGTGTAATTCTGTTTGAACATATATGTCTGAGAGACTATCCAGCTAGAAAAGTCAATAAAAATCAGTATCATCTAACTTAAGCCTTTCAAATAATATGCATCTGAGACAAATTTTAACAGATGTCTTATTTATTTTCCTCTTCCTAGGAAGTCTTGCTTTAATTTATTAATTGAATTATAAAATGCAACTAAGAAATCACTTGAAATTGTAAATGACCAAGTTGGTAGTTGTCAACCATTTAATGAGGGGTAATTATTTTCTGAATAAGTGATGCAATTTAAAAATGTATAAAATGTCCAGAAAGAAAAAAAAAATGAATGCCTGTTTTTGTTTTCTGTTTCTTCTTTTGTTATTTTATCACACATGAAGTTTTATTAGAAAAGTAGATATTATCTCACTTATCTAGAGCTCTCCTCTGAAAGCTTTTTTAGAAATTAAATGTCTATTAAATTAGACTCACTCTTCAGTGGCACCTGTAGAAATGGGTCATGCTATTTACCAGGTCTTCCTCAGGAGAACATGGGTCTTCCTTCTTGGAAGAGTTTCTCTTCTACCAGCTCTGTTACTTTAATGGACTCATTTTTTTTTGCTTGTAGCCTTCAGTTCCAAGTGTCATAGTGTGCTTCATTTTCACTCATCCTGTGCAAGGGAACCAAATAGGCAGTGAGGCCATGAGGTATAGTAATCTAAAACTTCACGTGTCTTTGTCCATATAGAAAGTGCTACAGACTCATTCCCAGAAGGGACTCCAAATGGTTCTGTGGAAAGAATCCTCCAATGGGATCTTCTAAGAGTGCCTCGGAGCCTCATTGTGAAGACCTGCAGTCTTACTTTGAAGGTGTAAACATGACAATCTGGAGAGCTGCATGAGACACTGGTGGGTCCACTGATGTGACAAAACTAATTTATGATAAAGGCTAATGTTTTAGAACAGGCCATTCTCTACACTGCCTCCTATGTCTTAGCAGGAGAACAAACATCCCTGGAACATTTATTGGTAACAGAATTGTGCACAGCTATGGGCCTAAAGGCTGCTTCCCACCCTATGCACAATTGAACCACACCCTCCCAAGCTTCTGGGATGTTGAAGCAGAATCTCCCCCTAAAGGAAAGCACTGGAAGGACAACTAGACTTATTCTTTTGCTCTGTTTTTGCTTTTGCAGACCCCAGTATGCATGTAAATTGACTCATGGGGTTTTATTTCCACAAAATGCATTTCCTAACAACACAAATGCTTTGTATTCTACATTTCTACCCAAGGGGCTACCTATCTCTACTTAATAGGTTGAAAATCTGTGTGAGAGTTAAAGGTTGAAAAATATACTATTTTATCAGCATCTTTTAGAGAGTCACAGCTTGAATTACACCATAACACATTTGTATTTGTGCTCGAGGAGTTAGAATTTTTAAGAAATATAAAGACCAATAGCTTTCTAAAAGTCTCAGGAGTAAGGAATAATATACACATTATGATCAATAGATAGGATAAAATAGTTAATCTTCAGGTCATTAATTTTCTCCTACTATTCATGGTCTTCTCTTGGGAATGAATAAAATCAACATTTGTTCAAACCTTTGTATTGAAGCTTTCATTTATCCTTCACAATGAAGAGTTATTTTTATATCTCTTTTTCAATATCCTTTTCAAATTCATTATATTGTCATTCTTACTCTATATTTTGCCTATCCTTCCATCAAATGACTTGTTTTTTATTTATGCCCCTTATCTTACATCTTTACAGATCCTTTTATTCATTTTTCTTCTGTTAATTTGATGTTATGGAATACATACAATTTCATGGTGTCTGCTTTGGTTTTTGGTTTAGAAGCAGTCATTGAGGCTCATCAAATATATAAGAAAAGGCACAGACCTTAAGCATATAGCTTGATGAATATTAACAAGTGTACATCTGTAGAATCACCACCTTGATTGAACTCATCACCCTAGAAATTGCAATCATGTTCCTTCTTAGGTAAATCTATGCTTCACAGCAATTTTTGCCATGAATTATATCACCACAGATTAGTCCAGCCTACTTCAGAATTTATATGTAAGCATAAGTGTACATGCTCATACTATGTACATTTTATTGCATTTTTGTATTTAACATGTTTGAAGTCATTAAATTCATTGTGTTTATCAATATTTTGTTCTTCATAATTGGTAATAGATATATCATTTTATGAATATGCTAAAATAATTTATTCGGTTGAAGGACAATTGTATTGCTTTTACTTTGGACTATTTGTAAAGAATGCTCCTGTAAACACCATAAATCAACAATTGTCTACTGTAGTTATATTCTGAGGTCTGCTAAATGCCTTGGAAGAACACTGCCCAATCATAATTAGACATAACATGAATGGTGTTATAAGAAACTGACAAAACCATTTTCTAAAATGATTACATCATTTTAATACCTGTCAGTAATGTATGAGAGCTGAAATTATGCTACAACCTCATCTCATTTGCTGTTTCTGGCTTTTTAATTTTAATCACTCCCTTGTATGTGCAATGGCATTTTGTTGCAGTTTAAATTAAAATTTCTCAAAGTTCTTGATGCTAAGCCTATTTTCTTGTACCTGCTAATTTTCATGTATCTTCTTTCATGAAGCTCATGAACTTTGGTAAAGTTCATAAACTTTGATAAACTTTCTTATTATCCTACCTCAATTGTTTCCATTTTTAATTGACTTATAGGAATATTTGGAACAGTAGAGCTCTATATGGGAATACATACTCCGGGTATACACATTTTCTTTTATTTTTCCACCATTCTTTTGAAGAGAAAACAGGGTGCATATGGAGTCTAAAGTATTAGATGAAAAGGAGGAAAAGAGAAAAGAAGGAAGACAGGAAGGATGTCACGGAGTAAAGATGACAAAAAAATACTCTGTTATTCCCATGAAATCTGTAGCTACACATATACTAGCTGTCACTGAAGACATGGTGATTGCTCTACTTGCCTACACACCTGTCCGTTGGTAGAAGAGAAAAAAACATGGAGATAGAATTGGAAAAAAGGAAAGATACTTTAAGGATATTATTGATTAAAGATAAAGAGGAAAATATCAAGCAAAAGAATCATCATATTGAAGAAGAGAGTTACTAATCTCCCATTGTGTCAGGGGCTGTCCGAGCACAAAAGCCAGTGAGACGAGTCTCATGTCAGGCAGGAATGCCATGTGGATCTGTACTTTGTCATTGGGGGAGATGCTCCTCCTACACTCCAGTAGGCTTTACCTTCTGAGAAGAGCGGTACAATGGACACTGGTGAGATAGCGAAGTCTTGTACAACTTCTGTACTTAATGTACAGCACAGCACATTCCTTTTCCCATACCATTATAAACTCTTTGCCTTGAGTTGTAAACTTTCCTGTTCTCAGTGATGACGTGGTGGAGTGACTCAAACTCTCGCTGTTGGACTTTGACCCCTTGGCTATTGTACTCATCTTGGGTCAGGTGTGCTGCAACTGTTCATGTACAAATGGTGACCCTTTCTTACCCGTAAGACTCTGGGTAAGTCCAAAGTGCCCTTTGTCACTGCAGCTTCCCACTGAATGTGCTACTTGCAGTATTTTCTCTGCAGTAGATTTTAATGTGCTAACTATAATAGGGTTATAATACAGCACTATCTGTTGCAGGTACCTACAGGTCAACAGACTCATAGAGAGTGGATCGCAGGCTTATTCCAGTCTATTTCCTCTCATACAGAAAACCCATGAAGCCAAGAGTAGAGGGAAAGGAGCACTGTTATGTGATGGTGTTTCCCCATCCATCAAATTTTCTTGGTTCTTTTGGCTCTCTTCGGGTCCAGTTCTGCATGTATGATTACAATCCTGTCATTGATGGGTCTGAACACACATAACATTTGAAATACTGGATATCACAGAATAAATCTCATAGTGGGTGGCTATGAATGAGTCATGACCTAGGATGCCAGTCACCTTTCTTCTGCTGCCAGGATGCAGAAGTATGGCAAAGGCTGTTTCTCCATAGTTGTGCCACTGGCAAAGCATAGCATGGCTTTGCTGCGGAGCCCAGAGGTCTTCCTAATGACTCTCTCACACAAAACTCTCGTAAATTCTGTACTATTTTGCTTCCACTAAATACTCTGAAATGCAAGTCACTACTTGTGGTCCAGGCTTCAGGTCTTCTTGTACCTGGGCATGCACTCACTGCAAAGTCCTCTGGGGGAGGCTGCATTCAGGCCTGGCAGCAGGTATGCCTTGATGGTGTTGTACCTTTTTATTTTTTTTGTAAGCATGTGACCCAGGAAACTGGACTTTGATATTTGTGCTGGAGAAGACAGCCTGAAATATCCTGTCCTCAGATGCTTAAGGTGTCGCCAACAGAGCAGAGCTTTAAAAGTTCGTAAGCCTTGACTCCTAACATGCTTCCAAGTCTTCTGGCATTCTTATGGCCATATGTTCATCCACAGTGTGCTTATCTGCATAATGGATCGATCTGATATTGTACAGGATGGACAAACTGTCCAGATGTGTTGATAATCGATTGTGACACAGAAAAAGGGAATTAATATAGTCCTAATCAAAACTCTGAGAACACATTATTGCCAGTTTCACATGACTGTGATCTGTTTCAAATCCTCTATATTACTGTGAATTGAAAAGAATGTATGTGCTAAATCAATAGCCAAATGCCACACACATATGAAACATGAGTTCTCATATCATGAAAGCTACAAGTGAATTCGCTCTTTGGCTGACTTTTCTGTGGTCTATTGATTCCCCCAGAACTTATCTGATGGCTGTAGGGACCAACATAGAAAATTATTTGAAGATATGTGGTCATTCTACTTTAAATTCTTTAGCTCTTTAGCTATGCCCATATTTGCAATTCTTTCCACTTTCAGTCTCTCAGATTATGAGATAAAATAATATTTTGATTTATGGTTTTGCATAACAGTAGGAAGGCCAGCTCATTAAGTTTAATAAATATCTCTTACTGTGTGGTCGAGAATCTGTGGCATGTGTGCCACCACAGCCACACAGAGCCCTCTCTGTCAGCCTGTGAGCCATGACACGCAAGCATCACCTTAGCAGCTCGGAATTCAGGTTTAATTGCAGTGTCGGGACTTTTAAATAAATAAGTGGGTTTGGATGGCAGTTTGGGCACTTGCTCTCTATGAGGTGCACCATCATGGCCATAGACTAACAACCCAATGTCAAATATGTCCGTAACTGTACACTCAAGATCAAGGAAATAAGCAATGGGTCATTGGGCCCTGTGGGATGCTGACCTGGATGTAGTGCTGACTCCTCTAATTTACCTGGACCTCTTAAGCCCTCAACACTAATATAATGTCCATGAAATTGCCATTGGTCTAGGTACCAATGTGAACTCAGAAAATAATTTATCTCCAAAACACCTCATTATTCCCCTTTATTCACTGCAGAATCATCCAAATAAATAACCATGTCTTCTTTGAAGGTAGTACAGAAATACTGCAATGCATATTTGTTGTTGCATTTTAGAGTTCTTTCTTGTAGGAAAGGAACCATCTCTTCATTCAGTAAATTAAAAGCTTAAGAATATGATAATGACATTTCACAGTAGAAAATCCATTCAATCACTGTTCTTTCAACTCTTGCTCTCTTACTGAAAGACCTATGTATCTATCCACTGTCTCTTTACCAACTGATGCATTCCATCATGTGACAGGTAAAACAGTAGTGGCTTCAGCTACTTCACAGTAGAGGTACCGTGTACATGGGTCATTTTAATAACTCCTTGAATCGTAAGCCTGCTTGGACACTTCAGCAGAGCCAGTGCTAGGCCAACTGAAGTATGCAGTGGAAAGCTTACCTGCTTGGGAAGTCCCACATCAAAATGCCACTGTACTGGACTCTTTATCACAGTCATGAATATGAGTTATCCCACAAAAACATATTATGTTAAAGCTCATGGAAATACAAAGTAGCTTACATTTATAGTTTATCATATAATCCCCCTCCTCACAACTACTACAATGAAATAAAATCTATTTCTCTAACTAGACCTTTGTTCTTATATTTGTGTTTCACTAATTATCTCCTTGGTTTTTGTTTGTTTGTTTGAGGGAGACAGAAGCTTGAAAGTTTTTCTTTGGATAGTATTTTGTCATATATTATTGAGATAGTCTTATTTTTTATTTATGACATATACGTTTTGTTCCACTTCTTATTTTTTATTATTTTGGTTACTTTTTAACTTCTTTCCCCATATCTTTCTATGTTAGGCTCAGATTACTGGAGATATTGTATACCAAACAGAAGATACAGAATGCTTCTATCATTCCAGAATTTTTTTTTCTTTTTGCTAATCTTGGTCCTTGATATTTCCCTGCTATCAGCCATGTTTTATTTTATTTCATTGAATTTATTTTGTAGTGTTTTAATTTCCCAGGGGAAGTGGGAAATTATACATGAAAACATAAAAGTTTGTTCATCGTGATGGATAATGTGATTTCTTGGTACACACACACACACACACACACACACACACACACACACCCCTTGTGATATTTTCATTGGATTAAACATGTATTTCCTTAAACATTTATCACAGTGCTGTGATTTAAACTTTTAGTATACATTCTTGTAGCTTTCTGAAATCTTAATTACTTTTGGCTCTGTCCACTTTATTGTGCAATGTCACACCGGAGTTTGTGGCTACTTCTGGCCCGTGACTTCATACACAGCCATCTCTTGGTTTTCTCTCAGTTCTTCTGCCAGTCTACTCTGTTTACCTCCAGTAATGACCATTCTTCTTACAATTTCTGGGGAATTAGCCCTTTTACATTCTGCAAGTGTTCTCATGCAAGATTGTCTTTCTTGTTTCTGCCTTATTTTGCATAATATCTAATAAGCTCCAGTTCCTTTCATTTAGTTTCAAATAATAAAACTTCATCTTTCTTCATGATGGATGCTACTCCAAATAGACTATCATCTTTTCTATCCCCAGTCTTCGGCTGATGTACAATTATTTCCACTGTTTAGCTATCATGAAAGACCATGGAATTACAGATGTCTCTTCAGCACACTAATTATTTTTTCCTACAGTAATAGGACTCCTGGATTATGGCAGTCTTAGTTTTAACATTTTGTGGAGCATCATATTGTTTTCCAAAATGGCTCTACTAATTTGCATTCCATACAGTGTATGCAAGGTTGCTCCTTTCTCCAATCCTTCCTGATAGTTGACAGCTTTAGTCTAGTGATGTCATTCTCACTGCCATGGAGCAAAGCATCTCTGTGGCTTTCGTTTCCATTTCCCTGTTACTGAATGCTGTTGAGAACGTTTTCACATTCCTGCTGGCCATTTATGTGCATTCTTTTAAGAAACACCCATTTGTGTATATTGCCTACTTAAAAGCAGATTATTTATATTTTTTGCTTCTGAGGATTTTTCTAACCTTTGGGGGTAGCCCTTCGCAGATGTACAAGGGGTGATCAAAATGTATGGTAAATTCTTAGATTAAAAAAAATTGAGGAAGAAATAGCAATGAGATAGATTACTATTTCTTTCTCAATAAAATTAATATTAAAAAAGAAAAATAGGCATAGAATTTAGTGCTCTGCATAGATGAATTAAACCAGTCTGTAAATAAATAAATGAAAATATATAGTAAGGACCCATTGGCATTTCCTCTCTTCCTCGTCTCCCCAGTGCACACACGCTCATGGAGCACACTTACCCATTTTATCACCACTCTCGGGAGCAGTGACAGAAACCCTCTTTAATTGTCTCTACTTATGCTGTTGTGACTTCCTTGAGGTCCTGAATCAACTCAAGACATAGACCTTTCGTGGTCACTCTGACTTTCAGGAACAGCTAGCAGTGACATGGGGAAGATCCAGTGTTCAGGGGGGACACCCCATAGTGTTTTTATTTCACAGAAATTGCCATCCAAGGTTGGTAAACATGGAATGAGTAAAAATACAGATAATGTTTAAATAAATATAATGAGAATAGAAGACATATTGCCATTAATTCTACAAAAAAATACTCAAAATATTTCCTCTTGTTTAAAACATACCTATCCCACAATTCTTGGCAAGAAGTCTTTAGTATAGCATGTCTATTTTAAAAAAAATTAAACATTCACCCATATATTTTGATCCCTCTTTCATAGTTTAAGCATATTTCTTTTTCCTTTATGGGCTTTTTCTTTATAATTTTTCCTTTGTAGAGGTTAAGCCTTTTAATTTGGCATAATCTTATTTGTCTTTTTTGTTTGTTTCTAATTTTTATTTTGTTTTATCCAAAAACATCTTTTCTGTGACATTTATTTCATAGTTTGAGCATTTCAGGTCTTATATTTAAGTATTCAGTCAATTTTACAACGAGTTTGTACCTAGTGAAAGACAGCTATCTAGTTTCGTCTTTGTGTTCACGTCCACAGATTTTCTCAGCACCATTTAGTGAAAGTCCATCATAAGTGGACACAACTAAAGAGGGCTACTTCTCCAGTGCATATCCTGACCACCATCATCAAAATTCAATTGGCTATAATTATAGGGTTTAATAGTACGGTCTCTATTCTTCTGACATGGTTGTGTCTGTTTAACTGCAAATACCATGGCACTTGGATATAATTTGAACTCAGACTGCAATTTTTTTTTCTTTTCTGATTATGTATTTGGTAAAAGGTCTCACTGCATATCCCAGACTCTCAGTGATCCTCCTGTTTTCAACCTCCCCAGTGCTGGGATTAGAGGTGTGCACCCCCTTGCCTGGACTCGGTTGCTGGCGCAGCACCACCTGGGGGCAGGACCGGTGCGTCATGCAGAAATGGGGATCAAACCCTGGTCCCTGAGCTTGCCAAAGTAGGCGCTTAGTCTGCTGAGCTACCTAGCCATCCCAGACTGTGTAATTTTGGCAGTGTACATTATACGTGTTTTTTCTCTTGCTTTTTAAACCCTATATTGAGATTTCTTATTGTGAAATAAAATCCAACAATATGCTGTAAACAAAAACACATTTAACTCAAAAGGAAATTTATAGACTAAAAGCCAAAGGATGAAAAACAATATTCCATGTGACAGGAACCCAGAAAAAACAGTGGAGTAGCTATTCAGGTTCATTAAAAATGTGAACTTCAAACCAAGAATGATTAAAAGAGGTAAAGTCACTACATACTTGTGAGGGGAAATCTTCAAAATGAAGAGATAGCCATCATAAATATAAATGCACCAATACAGGAGCACACAACTGTATGAGACAAATATTAATAGGCATAAAACATCAAATAATAACAGAATTGTAGCAGGCGATCTCAACACCCTATTGTCACAAAGAGACTGATCAACTAGACAAAAACTCAGCAGAGAAATAACAGAACTAGAGCAAACTTGCGAATAATTGGACTCAGCCGCACACAGGATGGTCTATAAACTAGACCATACAGTAACCCCAGAACACATTAAGTAAATGCAAATTAATTGAAACTCTTTCTTGTATACTATTTGACCATAGTACAATGAAATTGGAAATTATTGTCAGAAGAAACTGCAAAAGCTCCATAAACATGTGGAAGTTAAATAACACCCTCCTGAACAACCAATGTGTCAAAGATGAAATTAAAGAAGCAATTAAACAGTATCTTCAATCAAACAAATTGTATTTTTCAGCAGTTGTTTTGACTTATTTATGAATAATGTTTAGTTTCATGAATATACAGTACTAAGTTTATGTATTCTCCTGTAAATGGACAATTGGGTTATAATTTGGGGCTATTATGAATAAAGTAGCTGTAAAATATTTTTGCACAATATTTTTGTGACTCATATTTTCAAGTTTCTTGTGCAAATACCTAATAGTAACTTTTCTGGATCATAAGACAGATGTTGGAAGAATGCTATGAAAAATCACCCAATCATTTTCTGAAGTGTTTGTAATATTTTAACTCCTACATTCAGCATATGTGTGTTCTGCTTGTCCTGTCTTGAACATGTGGTAGTTTTGCTTGCCCTTCCTGCCTGCCTGCCTGCCTGCCTGCCTGCCT
>NW_004524582.1:25887310-25903751 GCF_000260255.1 Octodon degus
TGTTGAAAACATTTCCATACACCTTATTTCCATTCTTTTTTGAAGTATTTCTTCCAACTACCTTGTCAAATCTTTCATTATCTTGGTATAATCTCTCTGTAGAATAAGAACAGGCCTCAGTTCTCCAAGTAGGATTTGGATGTCAAGATCAATGATGCCATGAATGGGCCAGGAATGTCTGAAAATCTTCTTAGAATAGTTGGGTTTTGAGGAATCTGGGGTAGAGTACTATGTGATGAGTCAGGGATGAAGCACAGCGAGCATTCTTTGCAGGGTGTGGGTGACCTGTGGGTACCAAAGACAGATCCCATGCTCTTCTTATCAGCATTTTCATATTTGAGTCAGTATCTCAGGTGGGGAGTCTGATGTGTTGAATCTGTCATAATAAAATTCCAAATGGAACCAGATTCTTTCTCTTTGTGTGTTTTGCTTCATAAATTCAAACAGATATTTACCTGTTCTGGATGCCCATGGTTTGTCAGACACATGCATTGTGAACAATTTCCAAGTCTCTGACTTTTCCATTCACTTAGATGTTTTTTTTCTTTTCTCTTTGAAGAGTTTATGCTAAAATTTGATGAAGTATAATTTACCATTTTTTTTTTTTTAGTGCACTTTGGATCTACACCTAACATCTTTGTCTTCCTCAGTGCGATGACAGCCATGCTTTTATATTTTTTCTAGAAAGTTTTTGACTTGAAGATTTAGGTCAGTGCAATGTACCCTTTTATATTATTTTTTGAATTAAGTGAGCTGAGATGCAAGGATTTTGTGGTTGTTGTCATTTATCTTTACAGATATCCTCATGCCTTAGGTACATTTATTTAAAATAATTTTTTTTCTGACCAAAATATCTTAGCATATTTGTCCCCAACAGCAAAATTATGCTGTTTTTTGAAATTTTCTACATTACTCTCTTCCCTATTATTTGTTTTTAAGGTGGTACCTCATGCTCTTGAGCACTATGGTTTTAGAGAAAGTGTGCAAGTTAAGAGGTAAAAAGAAACTCCATTTTTGTTCCCCTTCAGCTTCACTTTGGAAAGACTCAACCTTTTGTACTTTTTTTTTTTTTTTGTATTTTACTATAAACCTGAGAACCACCCTGTCTTTTGTGTATAAAACAGCTTATTTAGTTTTAGTGAATAGCACAATGAGCCTATGAATCAGTACTTTGAGAGTACATTTATGAATATTGAGTTTCCAATTCATGAACATGGCACAGACAAGCAAACATTGCTTTACAGTTTTATGCCTTGCTCAGTGGCACAATGGCCAGTTCCCGTGCTTCTCACATTCTAGATTGAAAAGAGAAATTGGACTGAGCTACCCAGATCCAAATTTACCTCTGATGCAAATTTACCTCTCCCATGTAAAATCACTGTTTTTCCATCCTGTAACAATGCTATGCTTTAATTTGCAGATCCCGTCTCATCTTTAGACTGACCTTGTTTGTCTTCTGGTTCAACAACGAGGAAATGGTGGAAGGATAATGGTTCTAAACATCAGTGTCTCTCTGAAGCTGGGTGAGCAGCTGGCTGTTCCTTCTGCTGCATTCTCAGAACCAAGCCACACATCCACTTATCTTCACCTCAAAGGCCACAGGACGAGGACTCAGTTGGTCCAACTTAGGCACATTTTCTCTTCCCAGATCAGCCTTGGCCTTAGCAGCAATTCTGGGGTCCTACCTGCTCTGTTAATCACAGGCCTCCCTAGACTGCTTTCATGTGTCCCCTCTGCTCAGACACACTAATCCATGAGTTAAAGATTGCACTTTGCAGTGGGATGGCACCTGTGGGCTGCCCCTTGGACACAGTCAGAGGTCTTCGTCTGTAAAGGAACACCTATGCACTATTTGCACTTCCTCCCAGATTGCTGTTAACCAAGTCCCCTTATTTAAAAATAAGCAGATAAGGATGCAATTATAACTGTTTTTTTTAGCAGTATTGATGCTTATGTGTTGAAAATAACAGCATACTCCTACAATGCAGTATTAAAATGACTCACAATTTCTACAAAGTCCTGAGTAGTGACACACAAATCATTCTTCACATTCGCTCCCAAATCGTGGTATATGAATTGCTAACTGAGTCATGTGGAAACATTCTCTTTTTGAAAATACAAGCATTAAGTCAGTATGTTGAATCTCTCAATGTGTGTCTCTCTCACGTGCTGATTCTGCTGAAGTCACCCATGTCACAGAGCCCAGTGCTCGGAGCATCACAACGGGAGCAGCACAGGAAAGGCTAGTTACAGGGCCCTGTGTGGGAAACTAGGAGAGACACATCTGATTCTTGGACCCTCGCTGGGCTGGCTGTGGCTCCCTATGCTGGAGCCTCTCAATGAGCCCTCATCTCTGTGCTGGTGTCTACTTTTAAAGAGCTCAACCTGCTAGGACGACTTTGGCACTGACCCTTCTCACTGCACTAGTATGTATGTATTCAATAAAGTGTCGTCATGCAGAGGCAACCTCTGTCACCATTGTTGTAACACACACAAAGGACAAGGCTCAGCTTTTGTCATTTTTACATAAATGATGCAATATGCATTTATAATTATGCAGGGCCAGCCTGATAGCTCAGTGGACTAAAGCACCTGCTTAGGCAGAGCACAGAGGCAGGGCATGCTGAGAAGGCAACTGAGACTAGGCGTGGTGGCAAGCACCTGTAATCCTAGCTCTTGGGAGGGTGAACACAGGAGAATCACTATGAGTCCAATCTATGTAGTGAGACCCTGAACACTTGTAGACCCTGTCCTAAATACAGAATAAAAAAATGAAATATTTATAATTATGCAACATTGTCTCTTCAGAAATTTAGGGTTGGGGAGATAGCTCAGCAGTCTAAATGCCTACTTGGCAAGCACAAGGACCTGAGTTTGATCCCTGGTACCACATGCTGAAATCGGTGTGGTGATGTACACCTGTAATCCCAACACTGAGAAGTTTGAGACAAGAGGATCACTATGAGTTCAAACTTTGTAGTCAAACCCTGTATCAAAAAAATAAATAAATTAGGTCAGCAGACTACAGTACCTACTTCGACAGAGTGCAGTGAGTGGGATTCGATCCCCAGAGTGCTGTGCCAGCACCGACCCCAGAGCACACTGAGACAGCTATTGATACTGGGCGTGGTGGCATAAACCTATAATTCCAGAGTCTGGGAGGCTGAAAACAGAACCACTAGAAGTCTGATCAATGTAGCGAGACCCTGTACACCTTGTATGCCCTGTAGACCCTGTCCTAAATTCATAATAAATAAATAAATAAATAAATAAATAAATATTTTTAAAAATTAAAAAATAGAGATTGATAATATTTGCATATATAAGCCTATTTCATTACTTTTGGGCAGTGTTTTATTTCATATTTTTTGCTGTTACCACTGATTAGGCATTTTCTGTAATGATGGATTCTTTGGCGATTTTAGTTTTCATGGATTTATAAACAGTTCTGTGATAGGCAGTTCTAGGCATGTCCCTTTGTTTGCAGGTACAGGGTAGATCGCTGCAGGGTAGACACCGTCCAACAGAATTATTGGGTCACAATTAAATCCCCACTGTTAGCAAATCCCACGCGGGGCGATGCTGATTTAAGCTCTTCCGCCTAAGTATGCTGCCATACTGCTTGTGTAGGAGCTTGCTTTCTTGATGCGTTCAAGAACATTTTTGTACATTTATCTTTTATGTTTGAGCTGATATCTTCTTTAATGTATTTATTGAAAATGATTATCAGTCACTATTTGCTTTCTTTCATTTTACCCCATCACTGAAATTTCATAAATTGCATAATGTTTTCGTGTTTATCATACTGTTGCAGTCTCATGCAGCTCTGGAAAGTGGGCAGAAAGACAAGTTTTTGTTAATGAAGTTTGAAATGAAAGATTACACTGTATGTAAATATTGTTATAATATAGAGCACCATGTAAGTACATTTAGAAACGGAATTAGGTAGTCATTTTATCATTTTCAACATTTTGTTTTACTTTTTCTGTATTTTACGGAAGGGTCTACAGAGTGTCCAGGGTCTCACTACTAGGTCAGATTAATAGTAATGCACCTGTTTATAGTCTCCCAAGAGCTGGAATTATAAGCATGCCACCATGCCTAATCTCAGTTGCCTTCTCAGTGAGCTTCAGGGACAGGGCCAGCAGAGCAGGCCTGGGGATCAAACCCCTGGCCCTGGGACCTGCTTGCTGACGCTTTAATCTGCTGAGCTATTTGGCCGGCCCTTACTATTTCTTGAAAAAAAAAATCTTATTTCTACAATTTCATATAACTCCTGCTCAGTGGTAAAATACCTTAATTCCAGGGCAATTGAAATAGTTTCTTCATTTTAAACATTGAGAAACTTTTTCTTTGAGAAAATTATTAGTTTGCGTATGTTATTCAGTGTGTTCATAGTCTCCTAAATCTGAAAGTAAAAACCACTTGCCTTATTGCTGCTTCAAACAATATATTATTATCTGTCTAAAATTTATCCAATAACTTATGAGAATTTAATTACATTTTCAATTTTTCTTGCTGGAATATAAATGGAATTTTTCTTAGATAAAATAAATATATAAATTGGACTCTGAAATTAGCTAATCAAAGAATGTAATGCAATTTTTAACAATGAAGTAGTCAAGGTGTGACAGAGGATTGTGAAATAAAAATTATAACAGTGTCCTTCATTTTCAAACTAATTATACTTTTGGAGATTTTGCTATTGTCTTAAATAACTTAAATAAAGACAGTTGCTTCAATAACTGATGGAATATACAAATAGTCAATCGAGTTGAGATCTTTATGCTTAACTCTGAGCCTGACTGGATCACAGGCATTCCAGGGTGTTAAGTGCACTCTGGCTGTCTGCGGAAACCATGCTGGTGTGTGCCTAGCTCTGGTCCCTGGACCCTTTTTCATTGGAGCTGTTCCCCTACGCTGCTTCCAACCACCATGAAAAGGCAAGTTTGACCCACCACAGCTTCCATCAGGATGGTCCTGCATGGAGCTAGAGCATGCCATGGACAGAATTGTCTGAACCCATGCATAAAACATACTTCTATTCTTTGGGTGCTAGGCTTAGTACTTTGTCCCAGTAGCAAATACATAGAACTCACATTTCCAGACATATTTCAGCCAGTAAGTTTTCACACTTCCACTACTTCAGCCGATTTTTTTGAGAAAATCACATCCTTAGTCATTTAATCAGTCAAATTATGCATCTTAGCATTTACCTCTTTCTCAGTCCTTTCCTCATTCTTTCTTTTTCTTTTCTTCTTTTATTGATATTTTGAGACATGGTTTGGTTCTGTAGTAAGGCTCACCTTGAGTTTGCTAAGTATCACAAACTGGCCTAGAATTCTCTACCCTCCTGCCTCACCCACTTGAATGCTGGGATCCTACACATATACCACCATGCCTGGATCTTTTCTTCTTTTATTGTCCTCATGTCTGCAAGGTTTTCAAGAATGCTCTTTCACATTGTCTAACTCACTGCCAACCCAAGAATAGAAGAAGTCCATCATCGCCTCACCAGGATCGTGTTGTCTTAGTCACTCTTCTCTTGTTGCTAGTACAAATACCCAAAATCCAAAATGAAAGAAAATGTTTATTTAGCTCACAGTTACTGGAGTTTCAGCACACACTTGGCTGGCTCCAAGGCAGAGTGACACATGGCAGCAGGCAGCAGTTCATAGTGGTGGCAAAGAGCAAGAGCCAATGGGAGGAGTAGCAGCCACAGTGGCTACAGGGAGCAAGTCTGTCTCCCTCAAGTCTCATTAAATCTATATTCCCCAGGCTGGGTGTAGTATTCACACCCATAATCCCAGCAACACTCACACCCATAATCCCAGTGGTTCTTGAGTTAATCACAAACTCTAGAAGCCTTCCCCATGGTTGCAGGAGGCTTTGGAGGGACAACTAGACACAAACCATAACACACGTTCATATCATCCCTTAGTTATTGTGGACTGATCAGGCCCTGAAATCTCCCAGAGGACAGGACTATGAAGGCTAAAATAAATAAGACAAATGGAATGATTCCAGGACTTCAAGAAAATCAAAACCCTCTCAGAGAATTGGAGACGCTCTGAAGGCTTAGACAAAGAGCTTCTCTTCATAGCCTATATTTATGTAGTTGTCAAAAAAAAAAAATGCAGGGAATACTGAAAAAAAGCAGAACTGTGCCTTGAGTTCATGGACCTTGGAAGTCCATTCAAGGGCTTCTCCGAGTAGGGTGTTACATTAATTCAGGAGAGCTGTGCTATGTCCAGGAAGGTCTCCATCCAGGAGTGAGATGCCTGCATCTCCAGTCCTCATCTAGTTATTAGTGGTTGGAGCCAGGCATCCTTAACTGTGGCTTCACCCACCATTATAGACCTCAGTGGCGCCAGCGACTCACAGGGTTTCACTCACTATGAGTGCACTACCCAACAGCAGACCACAGCTTAAGTCCAGGGCAAACTCACATGTATGTAAACATGAAAAGCCAGTTGGTTAATATTCAATCTGCTCAGATGCACTTCCCAGTGGTTTCCATCATACCACAATTATTTTAGAGTACTCTGTGTTCTCGATACTTGGCCTGCTGACAGGGCAAGGCAACCTGGAATTGTCTCCTCAACTCAGTAACTCTTTCCTTTTGAGTAAGTTCATTCCCTTTTGGTAGAAAGGAAGATTATGGAAGAAACCATGTTTTTCATCAAATGGAAGGAAGTGCACATTAGTTTCATGCAAGGCCATAGCTAGATAGTGCATCCAGGAGCATATATACTACTATAGTGCAAGCTTTAAGGAATGGAGGCCAGGGTGAATGGGGGGCAAGACAGCAGCAGGAATAGTTAGGGAGAGGAAATTGCCAGAAGCAGAAAGTTGAGAACACCCTGAAGTCAAAGAGCTTTTTTGCAATCAGGAAATATTGGTTTCCCTCCAGGTACATTTCATTAGTGTAAGATGGACCCAAAGACAAGGGGAACCAACAATAACTAGAGGTCAAGCCACTGAAGGTGGGAGTGGATGTTATGATCCAAATCCTTGCTTTGGCATTTTGGAGTGCCCAGTACCTGGGAAGCAGGGAACTTTTGAATTTTCATGGTAGCATTATCATGGTGTTGAGCTAATTCCCAAAGAGCAGGGAAACTTTTAAAGGTGATTTCTATTACTCATTCTGACTGTGGTTGGATCAGGCTCAGTTGTAACTTTCTTTACCTTCCTGACTTTGGGAGAAAAGATCTGAAGTACATGGCAATTTGAAGAGAAAACAATGCTGGTGTTCTGTTTGTCAAGGAGTCACCATTCTCTTCTTCCAATTTTACAAAGTGGGCCAATTCCGTCTTTAGATGACACAACAATAATGTCATTCACTGTCAAATGTCTGTCATTCCAAAAGCAGAAATATAATCCCATTCTTGTATCACAGATATTAGAGATCCACAAGAAAAAATGTGTTGACATTTTTCACTCAAAATGATATTGAATTGATTGTTTCCATCTCTAATTTATCCAAAAATACACATGAGAAAGACATGCAGTGAGTGATTCATAAATGACAGTGACAGAGCAATGGGGAAAGATTGGAGAAAAAAAATAGAAGCATTTCAGATCATACATATTTCAACAGTAAAATATTGTTCTTTGGATAGTTTAGAAGTAAGCATAAAGAGAAACTGTATTTTCTATATTTTACATGGTGATAGTTTGATCTATAGCTTGCAATATAATTTAATTTGATAAGGCAAAGAGAAATGCATGACTTAGTTTTATTTTTCCATATTGTAGAGTAACTTTCAATTCTAGATGTTTTCATTAGTATTACAGAATTTTAGCACTGTTAAGACTCCTAGAGATTATATAAATTCAGCTCATGATATTTTGCTATAAAAAAACTGCTCAGGTGCTCATTGTGGCAAAAGGAAAGAATGCTGCCCAGGAGGCTAGCCAAGGCTAGGCCATCTCTTAGTTCTTTGG
The DNA here is from genome assembly GCF_000260255.1 of Octodon degus. Lineage (NCBI taxonomy): Eukaryota > Metazoa > Chordata > Mammalia > Rodentia > Octodontidae > Octodon > Octodon degus. The sequence continues at coordinate 25,895,258 of NW_004524582.1, forward strand.
AAATAAGAGTTAATGTTTATAGTTTGAGAATATCAAGAAATTAGGAGGCCTGTAAGATGATGACTATTATTATGCTGCTGTTTTGTTCCTAAGCCAAGTAAAATTAAACAAAATTCAGAAATTAATACTATGATTGTAGCATTTTTAGTATGAGATACATTATTTCTTCCTCCAGGTAAGTATAACTTGACATTACATTTTTAGGATGGCAAAGACAGAACATTCTCTTTGTCATTATGAATGTAATTCCTGAAAACTAGGAAGTGGTTGTTTGTACTAAACTTTCTCCTAAAATTATGGAGCAGGTCATGATGTTATTCTAACAGCAGACCTTCACAGGAAATAGCACTGTTAGGTATGTTACTGTCAGTTGTTTAGAAGAATATTGAATAACAATCTGACAAGATGTTTTAATTATATATTTATCTTTGGAATTCTTAGGACCTTGAACATTTTATTAAAATTCACATTACAGGGGCTGGGGAAATGGCTCAGTGGAATAAGCGCTTCCCTGGTAAGTGCAAGGGTCTGAGTTCAATCCCCAGTTCCACCAAAAAAAAAAAAAAATTCACATTACTGAGAAATATCAGCAATCATTTTTATTTTCTGTGATAAGGCTTAAATTTTAAATGTCCCCAAACTTACATGCTAAACCTTTGGTTGCTAGCTGAAAATAAAGGAGCACCTGGATTATTAAAGCTCTACCTCTGTCAGGTGGATGACCCAGCGGTGAGGTTGTAATTTGATGGTGGAACTGAAAGTTGATGGAAACAGAAAAGTGGACACGAGGGTGACCTCAGCGAGCATATCTGGCCCCTGCCTTGACCTCTCTGGCTCATCCCTCTCTCTCTCTCTGCTTCTTAGATGCCAGCAAGTGAGCATCGTTCCCTGGAGGTGCTTTGTGGCCACTGTGATCCACTTTGGAGCCATCTGCGTGTGAACAGAATCCCCTCAGCCTATTAGCCAGAATGGATCTTCCCTTTTCTAAGGTGATTTTCTCAGGGATTTGGTCAGACATACCAAGAAACTGACCTGCATCACATCTTTCATTTATTCCCCAAATAGAGGAAAAACGTTACATATGTGTCATCTTAAATCCCCTAGAAGGACTTATTGCCCAATAGTCTTCTAACATCTGAAGGTTCATTTTGGTTTCGCTTTTGTTTAAATTTTCCTGTGCTGGTCAGAGACTGTTTTTGCAGTAAACGATAAGGCTACCTAATCAGGTCCCTAAAAACATACTCATTTTTCCCATAACATCTATCCTATTAACTTTCACTTAGCCATTTTTCACTTCATTTGATTCTGAGCTCCTTGAGATATTGAATAACATCTCTCATTTATCTTTGTTATCTAAGATAAAGATCAAATTCTTAGTAAATATTTTTCAGATAAAGATGTTAAAATCTCTCTTTGGATCATAAAACAATAGTCAGTTTTAGGATTGTGTAGTATACTTGCTTAAATATAACCTCAAAAGAGGTTTTTCATAAGAGAAACCCAGACTATGCATAATTCAAAGAGCAAAGTAAAGGAGAGATGGTAGGAGAGAAGAGATAGATTCTGTTGGGGACAGAAAAGGAATCTAAAAAAGCCAGGAAGAAGGGAGGCCAGGGGCTAAGGAAGTAGAAACGGGGAAGAAGCACCATGTATGTGCCCCAACTTCCCCCCAAATAAATGTAATTATTACTTATTCCAAACAAGTATTACTAAAACACAGTTCCTGTGTCTTTTTTACCCAACAGTCCTTATCTCACCTAGCCCACCCAAAAGCCTGGAAGGCCTCACCCCCAAATGTGTCTGAGTTAATAATTCACAAGAGAAGGTTCCAAATGTTTCTTAGGCCTACTCTCCCTAATGAGAGAAAAACAAATTGAGACAGTATATTTTCCAGTTCGTGTCTCTGAAGAGTATATTATATGTGAATGTATCTTTTTTAGTGTATGTAGAATATTGTTCTAATTATTTCATTGTAGATATCTTTACCTCTAACCAGGATTACGTGTGTTGACAGTGCTACAAGTTTCTTAACTGTTTAATACAAAATCCAAACAAAATCATACATTCAAATGTTTATCTAAAGTTTATTCAAAAGTATATACAAAAATATTGAAAGGAGGAGAACAGCAAATACACATGATGTCTTGTGTTCTCTTGAATTCTATTTTATTTTCAAAGTATTATACAATTTATTTATTTAAATAGTGTGATAAACGCTCGAATCATTATGTTTTTATGGTTTCTTTTTTCCTTTTTAATATATTAATTGTATTGAGAAAGAAGTAGCAATGAGAGAGTTTTGAAACAGGTTAGTTGAACAGTTACAATAATTAATATATTGCATATTGCTGTCTTTGTAGTAGTTATTCATAGAACAAGATGCAGACATGGTATCTTGTCTAAACACTATTAGTTCAAAACTTTCTTCTCATTGAACTAAGAGAAAGTAGCTGTATATCTATGCCATTTTTGTATATACATATATATTTTTTTCATTATAAAACGGACCTTCATTTATATCCCCTTTTTTGTTCACTTTTGTCAGAGATGGATATTCCATTGCCATTCATATACTGTAGGTACATGAATTCAGCAAAGTAATCCAATACAATCCAGGAGTCTATAATTATTAAAGAAAATTAGAAACACACTAAAGAGGACAGAAGGGAGTATTAACAGGGCAGAAGTAAAGGGCAGTTGGAGAGGAGGTAACAACTCTATCACCAGAATGGGTCAAGTGAGCAAGCCTCTGTGGTGGGGAAGCCTCAGGAAAGACGAATGTGACTGCCACTGAAACCGTGTCTTGTGTTCATTTATGTGACCACAGGGAACTCGTGCAACCTCTGTAGGCCTCAATTATTTGAGCATCGGATTTTATCTGGACAGTTTCCGTGTCTAGCCTTCCCTGTGAAATAGCTGATTGGGGTCAGCTTTGCAGACAGGCAGGTACTGTGATGTTTGTGGAAATAAATCAAACTCGATTGTTTGTTGAAGTGAATGAAAAGTGATGAATTGGAATGCATAGACTCACACAAGGGTAAACTCCTGCACTTGCTCTTTGGAACATCACGACGCTGTCAAGTGCTTACAGGCGCAAGCTGATAAACCCCAGTCTGGGAAGAAATACGTGTGTAAACACGAGATGCTGCGAGGTGGGGGAGAAGGTGCCGATTCCAGGGCCAGCGCCGCACGGCTCCTTTGGTAAAAGACCCAGCAACTCTGAGGTTTACCTTCTTCACCTAATTAACAGAAATCAGGGGAAAGTTCACCTTGAAGGGTCTTCAAAGCATTGTGTGGTGGCTTAATAGAACACTATCCCTCGTGAACATTTTTTATTGTATTTATTTCAGAATAACTAAAAGAAGGCAGGCTTAAAACTCCCTGCTCCATGTTCTGATGTTTCCTTTTGGTATCGTAAAAAAGCCACTATGAATTACGTGAAGCTGTCCTAATTTCTATCTTAGTGATACACTCTTGCCTAAGATTCACTTTTAGAACATTACTGTTATTCTTTTATCTGTCAATATTTAGGCATTTTATGAATTAAATTTGAGGAGAAATCTCAACATACCATGAATATAAAGGAATATTGCTAGTATTGCCTATTAGAGATGGAAAACTATGTTGTCATTGTGTCACTTTAATTTGAATAATTGTGTTTCTACTAAACTAGGCCAATAATTGTTATTGACTTACTCTGTGTTCTGTCTATATATTGGGTTCTGTAGAGGAGAAACGAATCAATGATCAACGCCAACCGATATAGAAGATGTTTATGGTACACAGGAATATTTCTCTACTTTTTAAACATTACCATGCTAAGGACGAAAAAATAGATTAAATGGAAACTATATAAAGTGGAAAAAATAATAAGGAATAAGATTTGACAAAACTTTAGGAAACTATAGATAATAGCGAAGATTTTTGCCCTCTAAAAACATAATTCGCTATTGGTGATGCTAACCAGGTTAAGGATGAAGCAGGTTTAACAAATAACTGTAACTCACATCATCACCTGGAGATTCACCAAGGAGCATGAAATGTCACTTGGACATGTGGTTTTCAAGAGACATGGATGGAGAAGAGACAAAGAGTCATTTAGTAAGAAGCAGAAACATGTATAAAGGTAAACAATGTGGAGAAAATATAAGATTTATTTGCTATGCACAGGTATGCCTGGGGAGAAATTCGAACTTTCATTTATAGGCAATGTAGAGGAGGAGACACTGAACAAGTGAAAAGCAGTAATCGTGTAATTGATAATGGTTTAGACGGTTTAGTTCTCCAAATGGTTGAGTTAGTAGGACTTGATGCAAAGGGAACAAAGTCGGGATCCTAGAGCAGTGCTCAGGGATGACTCAGAGAACCTGAACAAGAGGGCAAAGTGGTGGTTTGGGGCCTATCTAAATGGGGCCTGTGGGAACCCAGCCTTAATTAGTGCACAGAAGGCTGAACCAAAGGAAATGCCATAGGGAACGAAGGGCAAGCGCTGTCCTAGGAAGGGTGGAGACAGCTCCATTATCACACTTTTAATCATTAGCTTCTCCAATTGCTCAGCTTACAGCTTGCACCAATATTCAAAGGAGTCAAATACGGATTTAATCTAAGTATATTAGAAAGTTTGCCAAAGTTGCCCAGAAGCAAAAATCAGTGGCCTTTGGATGCAGTCTAGCAAACATTTGAGTTCAATTTTTCATTTATATAAACACACACTTTTAATTTTTTTATTTAGGCTTTCTTGGACCAATTGGACATGAACTTCTTTTTCTGGAAAAGCCAGAGTCCCGTGGCAGCACAAGTGAGCATGCTCGATACTGCAAATGTGTTAAAATCACTGCGAGCCACAGAAACCCCAAATAACAGCTTCGGAGTAGCTGCTATCAAGCATACGTTGGGAATGCAGCAGCCCAACTGCTTTGTTTGCAGGAAGGAGCACTGTGAGACAGTAAGAGGAGGACGGGGGCCAGTGCTGAGGGCCCGAGATGCGAGATTGCTTACAGACGTGTTGACAGGAGATTTTTGCTAAGTTCATATAGCAAGCTAATAAAGTTAATCACACAATTAATAGCTTAATTCTAAGACCACACAAACTATGCATTGTGATTGTTATTCATTCACAAAATAAAAGGACTCTGCATGTACTCTTACTATGTGATGTGTAAATAGTCTTTTTTGGAGGGGAGGGGGGACTGGGGATTGAACGTAGGCCCTTGCGCTGGCCAGGCAAGCACTTATTCTACTGAGCTGTCTCCCCAGGCCCCTAATATTCTTATTGACAGCCCTTTTATACATGACTTTTGAATAAGATTTGTAAATGCAAGAAGAAAAGTAATATTTAAGTGTACTTATTATATATCGGTTTGTATTAGGACCTCTTTCATATACATTTATATTGAAATGGAAGAATTGTGATTTAAATATTTGAATATGGAGGCTCAGAAAGGAACAAATTTGTTTTTTAATTTTAATTGTTTTAATAGATTGCAAATTGAAAATAAATTATTTACAAGCATTAATGAATATAACAATAAAAATTGTCCAAAATAAAAATGAAGCAAGAATTTACAGATCAGTCATAATAGTTCACTGTGTCAAAACCAAGAAACTTATATTCATATAATTAGAACTCTCAAAGTAGAAAGGAGTAGGCAATAAAGATTTAAAGATTTAAAATTTCTGAATTTAGTTCAACTTATAATACTGCATTTCCATGAAAAATGAATCTTTTGCACAAGAAATTTAAATAAACTCATACCAAAATACACAAAAATGAAATTGTCCAAAACTTATTGTAAAGAAAAATCATTAGAGCATATACATAAAAATATTAGCTATGGAAGAACAAAATTAAATAGCATCTTATTCCACATTAGAAAGAAAAAAAGGACCAAGTGTGTAAGAAACTAGACTAATTAAATGACTGAAAGAAAAAAAGAAAGATCTGTCCTCTTTGAATTTTATACTTAGCAAACATACCTTTGAAAACTAAAAGTAAGATTATCTAGTTACGCAAACTTGAAATATTTTAATACCTTCAGAAGTAGCATATAGGAAATAACAAAGAGCATAATTCAAAAGGCAAGAGAAGTTGCAGTATGCTCCGGGAAGAACAATAAAGAGCTCTCAATATGATAGCTATGCAGGACTATATAATATACATTAGATTAACCTTTATTTAAAAGTCATTGAAGATTTCTGTTAAACAGTACCAATCTTATGTTGGGTTATACACATGTTTTTTCATATATATGTGTATAAAAGACAGATAAGAAGTAATATAAAGTGAACAGAAAATGGAAATATACTTTTTAAGTTTCTAATACTAGGAGAAGATATCATACGAGAACTTTTAAATAAATTGTAAGTCAATTTATTTAATATAGTATAAATCCTAGAACAAAAATTAGGATTAAGCAATATTCAGAAAATTAAATACTAATTAATTAAAAATTAAATGTTTCAAAACAATTGAACTAAGAAAAAGTTTTCATGATAGCAAAGTAGTACTAAGAGTAAAACATAAGATAAATACTGGAATGGCAAATAAGTGACCAGCACTTCTAAAAGTCTGAGGATAGGATATCGCACAAAGTTCTAGTGTGTTGTGGACATGCATAATGACCATGACAGTTACTGGTGGCCAGGTGTCACTTGTGGGACTGAGCTACAGCTATTTCTTTGAAATCCACCCTGTAGACCCAGATGGAATCATGACCCATAGGGTAGAAGAGAAGTCCATTTACAGAGTGTGCTGATGGAAATATTTTGCTGCTGAACACAAAAGAATAACTGAAAGACTACTATATACTATATACTATATACTACTACTATACCTCTTATTCTCCTGTTTTTAATTGTTTTCCCTGTTTGGTGGGTTCTTTCCCTTCTCATTCATGGGGCTGTGATCAATTTGCTCCCTGTCTGGAACATCATTTAGTAGTCTGTGTAGGCTTGGCTTTGTCATCATGAAATTATTTAGTTGTTCTTTATCATGGAAGTATTTTACTTCTCCATTATACTTGAAAGAGAGTTTTACAGGATAGATCAGTCTGGGTTGGAATTTGTTTTCTTGCAAGACTTGAAGTACTTTGCTCCATGTTCTTCTTGACTTGATGGTTTGTGAAGAAAAATCTGCCGTTATTCTGATGGGTTTTCCTCAGAAAGAAACAAATTTGCCCAAAACATGAACTAAAGGACTTGAAATTCAAACCACGTATCTTAATTACAGATTTACACTTGGAAGTAACACAAGTGACATGTAGATGTAAACTAAGAGTGATTCTTGTCTGGGGATCCCAGTTTATTATTTACTAATAGATATAAGTTATAAAAATTATTCATATATAAATTAATGTAAATTGCTTCTTAATACCCAAATCTTGTGACAATTACAAACTTTTTGCTATTCTTTCAAAACTGAATGATGACATCATCTTGGAAAAATTCATCATTCATTAATTTTTCACAGAATAATGAGGGATTCTGATATAGATGTTCTGAACAGCTCTAAAGAAAATTTTATTAGTGTACTACTTTAGGAAAAAAGAGAATATTAGATACCTCCTTTTTATATAAATGAATAAAAAGACGAAGTTTTATAAAATATAAAATTAATCCAAAACCTGATTGAGATCAATAAGAGAAAAGTGAAGGTAGATCTTGGATTTCAAGTGTTTTTGTGCTCACTTGACCCAGATTGAGTTCTCTAGGAACAGATTCTGTGGCAGAGCTAATGCCAAGCTGAAGATGGTGCTGTGGCAGGGGAATGTCCTGGGGAGAAAAATTTGAAAGGAAAATGCAACTAAGCATGGGAAAAGTGCCCCCTGCAGTTCCCCTTCTGATGAACGCTCAGCAGGCTCCAGAAGGAAGGTGCACTGTCTTAAATTAAAGCAAGGATCTGAACATCTGTGTTCTGCAACAGTTGTTCACTGGTCAGGGGTGCTGCTTGGGAAGCATGTTGAAAGGGGGACAAAAGGAACTGCTACTGAGGAAGCTACTGTGCTCTAGCAGCACGCAATCCCGCCACAGCCATGGCACAGATCTATTGGGCCTGAAGATATGGTGCGGAACAGTGACAGCCATTTGTGGTCCACCCCATGTGCCCTTCTTGTCACTTGCTTCTTACACTTGGTTCACCTTTGTGAGGAACTGTCACCACATGATTCAGATAGATCTTTCTGTGATACTTGGAAGAAAAGTGAGACATCAGTGATAGACAGTCCTTGATGATTCAGGTAACCATTCAGGTAACTCAGTGTTCACCTTCTTTGCCACCATTCCACTGACTACCTGAGCCCATTTTCTGTTCTAGGAAAGTAGAATCTAGTGTCTGACCACAATCTTTGACCAGGAGACTAAAAGCACCTTGTTTCCAAGCCTTTCTCACCTGACTTTTACTTTTTTGGTCCATTTATTAGTAAAACTGGTTATGAACACCAAGAGATACCCTCATTTATCATTCGAGCGTCAAACATATCCCTTTCATGTTCTTCAT
>NW_004524582.1:25905785-25907326 GCF_000260255.1 Octodon degus
GATTGCAGCTGCAGGATTACACCTCAGGCATGTATGCCAGGCCTGAGCTGTGCCGGACCTGGGCTAGGACTGGGTCTGGGGGCTCCCGGAACTCGGCAGAAAATCCTACTCTTGAATTGTATTTTGATATCAGTTCCTCCACATATTCTGGTATGTCTTTTGTAAGATACCTAAGATTTTCAACCCCTAGTCCTCTCACCCATAAAACTGAGGAGATAATGAAATTTCCTAGTGTTATGGCTTGTGTCTAGGTGCCCCACTAAAGCCTCATGCAGTCATGGGTGAACTTGTAGACTTTGTGATTAATTCATGATCCAGTGCTAGGATTATGGGTTTAAGTACTGCTGGGTTTATGGGTATGGGTGCTGTACTCTAGCCCTGGGGTGAGTAATTTGCATTACAATGTAAGGAGGGGAGAGAGACTAGCTAGACACTTGAGCAGCTACCACTCTCTTGCTTTTTGCCTCCATGAACATGAATGGTTGCCCTCTACCATGTGCCACTCTGCCTTGGAGCCAGATGAGTATGGCCTGAATCCACCACTACCTATGAGATAAATAAGCTTTTCCTTCCCTCATTTTGGGTGTTGGGCATTTTGTCCCAAAAATGAGAGAAGAGTAACTGAGACATATAGGAAAAGCAATATAAAATTGCGGGTTATATTACTTAACTCTTGTCATTAATCTACTTAGTATAGATCAGAATAAGCACTCAGTAAATGATATTCACTTTACTGTTATATATTATTATTACCCTACACTGTTTTTAAACTACAAACCAAAATTCTTTAGAGTCTTAAAGTAATCAATACCATGTGTATCATTTCTCTGTAGCATTTAGAAGGTTTTTCCTTCTGCCTAGGATTAATAGATCTCTTGCTATATGTGCTGTATTTTATAGACCAGACTTCATAACTAACAGTGGAACATTAACAAACAACCCAAATCCTTTTATATGAATACAAAACATTTTCTAAAAAGTAAAGGAAAATTAGGCAAGATTCATAAATCATCACAAGGCTACATCAGAGACAGTTAAGAAAACTCAGTATAATATCGTTTGTATCTAGATGTCCCATAAATCCTCCTGTGATCATAGATGGGTTTCATTGGATGATGATTAGATTATAGGAGCATGTTAGTATTCACAGCTGGATGTCCCCATAAAGCCGGACTTTTAGAAAGCAACTGGATGATAGCTAACTTGCTGTTGGAAAGCAGGGCCTGATCAGAAGACAAGGTCACTCAGGATATAGCCGTGCAGGTCGTTTATCTTTGCTTCTTGTCCCTCCTGCTCTGCATCCCATACTATAAGAAACTTTGCTGCTGTTACAGCTTATATCTAGGTGTCCCCTAAAGCTGCATGCAATCATGGGGTGGCTTCTAGAGTTTATGATTAATTCATGATCCATTGCTGAGATTATGGGTGTGAGTGCCCTGGGGCAGATACTTTGCATACAAATGTAAGGAAGGGAGGAGAAGACTGGCCTGATAGCTCAGTGGACTAAAGTGCCTGCTTAGGCCAAGCACAGTAGCCAGGGT
>NW_004524582.1:25907426-25913852 GCF_000260255.1 Octodon degus
GGAAATAATTGACCTGAGCTGGTAAAAGGTCTGAATAAGTAAGCTATAAGATTTTAATGTTCCTAAAATAGCATTTTGATTATATTGCATAGTTAATATGTATTTAATGTTATGGTCTTTATTGGAATTTTAACAGTGAGAACTTTGTTTCCAATGTTTTTGCTTGTTTGTTCGTTGTTTGTGGCTAGCTCAGCTTGCCGTGAGGGTGGGGCTGGCACAGTATGTGGTGCCAGAAATCAAACGGTGGTCCTTGCACTTACCTAAGCTTGACTAAGCAGGTGCTTTAGACTGCTGAGATTTCTTGCTGACCCTCCAATGGTTTTGACACATACATGATTGATGCAATTTGGAGATCACTCACTTTGAGTACCGAGATTTAAAAGGGGGATACAGTGGGGTGAAGTAAATGAAGGATGGGTATTATCTCTGCCAATCAAAACCATTCAACCAGGGGTCAGTAGAGTGGCAATAGCATCACCCACATTACCTAAATAAATTATGATGCATATGCAAGATTAGGGTGTTTTTGAGTGTGAAGTCAACAGGAGGACAAACTTGTGGGATTACAGTGGAGTTAGGGAGATAGATCCAAAGGCATTTGTGGAGTTTTCCAGTACTTTGGCCTGGTAATAATATGAACAAGAACAAACAAAGCTTGAAAGGAGTTGATGAACTAATGAGGGATCCTGTGCACATCCCTGGAATGTCTGGAATTTTAGTTGGGATGGAAAATCTGGTAGCCTTCAGATCCTATGATTTCAATCTATTATGTGGGATAGAACATTGAATTTGCATAGTACAAATAAGACTTCCATTCAGATGAGTGGCAGCATGGTTCCCCATGATCTCTACATTGACAGAAAGAGACAGAACTTGGAAGTCTATTCTTGGTATTAATTTCTTATCCAGCAGCTCACTCAGTAAACACATACTTCGATTTTTTTCTATAAAAGACACTGCAGACACCTTTGCGATGCGCTCAATACTTTCCCTATGTCATCTGTTTTGCAGTCTTCACACACACTCTTCCCTCCATGAAAACATGGTAAATGAAAAGAGTTGGATAAACCCTAGGAAAGGCTATGAAAATGACATATTATATAGGAGTATGACTCAAGGACTTTCATAAAATAATTTAACATCCAGAACTTCCTAATGATGAGTAGTGTAATAAAGCCCTGAAACCAGCACCATAACTGTAGGAAAGGCCAGGAGATAAAAAGAGAAAGGATTTACATTTATTTTTGCAACCTCTCACCTTGACTGTTTTTCTTTTCATGATGAGGTTTTGCTGGATTTAGAAATGGGGTACAAAGTCAGGTTAAGAAGAATATAATTTTTTAATGCAATCCTATGGATTGCTCTCATAGGCAGTAGGATCTTTCAGGGCAAAAACATTTAGATGCGCAATTATAAAAAGGTAAGCCTTGATGCAAATCTAATTCCTCCCCTCTGTAGACTCACTTTTGTATACTGAAGATAAATATCCGCCTTTATGCTTAAAGAAGGAAACAATCAGATAGAATTTATTTTGTCAAGTAAACTTCACTCTCTGTCCAGCTGGATAGAACATGATCTTTATGTAAAAGGTCAGTGGAGTTATCCTAAGAAAACTGTGAATAATGATTACCTGAAAGGAAGGACATTGCTCCACATACAGCACTAAGCATAGGTCACAGGTCAATAGAGGTTCAATTACCACTTTTACTTGTCAGAATTCCAATTTTATGATAGATATATTTTCCATAATTACTGCTTAGAAGTAAATGTCATAGTCTGAATTTTATAAAAGTAGAACAAAAACCTAGAGGAAACAAATAATTTAACCTACTTTTTTTCTTTTTCTTTCTAGGAGTCCAAAATTGTGCATCTTGATAAGTGAACTTGGCCTGTCATGGTGCACATACTATTTGCTATTTAAATTTCAGTATCAAGAGGGCCAGTGAGATAGCTCAGCAGACTATGTGCCTGTTTAGGCAAGTATAGGAATCAAGGTTCGATCCCTGGCACCACATGCCATGCTGGCCCCACCCCCAGGCACACTGAGCTAGCCACTGAGACCCAGCTGGCGAGGCACACCTGTAATCCCAGCCCTGGAGAGGCTGGAAATAAGAGGATCACTATGAGTCCAAACTGCATAGTGAGTCTCTGTACTAGACACACACAAATAAATAAATAAATTTCAGTATCAAGGTTATACTGATTTTAAAAATGAAGTGAAAAGTGGTCCACTTTATTATGCTCTACAGCAATTTATGCAATATCAAGTTGTCCCCAGCCTAGTGACTATTTTTTAATTTTAGTTCTGAGAATTCACCAAAATCTAGTCATAGAGAACAGAAGCAGTTAATTTTACCTCTCTGGGAATGGCTCCTACATTGGACATTGTTTGGCTTCTTTTACATACCTGCTTGGATACTTGAATAGAGAATTTAACCTACTGATTTTCATTTTATCTTATTTTGGTAGTGTGAATTGAACTCAGGACCTTGAACTTGCCAAGCAGGTGCTAATACCACTGAGCTATCTGCCTGGCCCTGTTACCAGTTTTAAAAACTGATCTATTCTACTATCTGTACTCAGAGATTTTATTTTGAGAATGAATCCTTAAAATCCGAATGACTATTTTGTTCAACATTTTTGTTTTCATTAGGTGATTCATTACTGTTCATTACTAAGGTAATTTATTTTCCCAGAAAGTCATTGATATGACATTAAAACACATTCAGGCCTGGGTGAGCGTTGGGGGGAAGGAAAGAAAAGCATTAAATTGAAGTAGATAAATGTAACAATTTCCTAAGATCAATTTAGTTATTATGCATCACAAATACATTAACAAAAAGGAAAAAACAAAATAAATTTCAAAATATAATTTATTAGAACAACATATAATTCTCTTCTTTGTTTACTTTTGTTTTTTGCTTGCTTCTATAATTTTTTTTTTTAAAGTTGAGCAGGTGAATATGCTACCAATGGTAGTTTGTGAGGTAATGCTGGCTTTTTTGTGATCTTGATTTAAGGATCTGAAATGAACTTGACTTAAGTAGTCCAAAAAGCATTTTCTCAGCAACAGACAAAAGGAAATTCAAACATCCAATTACTATTGACAAAGAAAAAAATCAAAACAAAAACATCCAGGAATAAAATACTGATTCTTGCTAAATTTCTTCCATAGTCCCAAAGTTCAGATGCTTATTCTATACTTAATCACAGTACTTGAGGAGGGTAAAATTTAAAAATGAGATAAATATAGAGTATAGTGGGTAATCATGCAGGTTATTTGAGTAGCCCCAAAGAAAATAATGGATTACCAAGGGCTGCTATTTTCTCCATTACATAAAGCTGAAAACAAGAAGTTCTATGTTAAACCAAAATGGTGTAGCAAACAAACAACCCAACCAATTATGTGGTGTAAAATGAAGACGCCAAGTGTGCTCGGGGCTCTTTTGCACTCTCCCCATGGGTGTTCATTAATTTTTCATTTAGCTCTCACAGTTATTGAGCATCTGCGCAGATCCAGACATTGTGCTAAAGTCATGCATAAAACTGAAAAGTTCTTTGATATTGAGAAGTTTAGGTCCCATTGGGAAGACCAAAAATAAACCACTGAACCCACCAATGACACAACTTCAGCTGTTCCGTGTGCTGGGAGATTCATCACTGGGGCAACACGACAAAGGGAACATCGGTCCTATTTCCAGAGGCTTGACGCCTACAAAGGAGTCAGCTCTGTGAGGTCCCAGCAGAGGAGCACTTACTTCCAGCCCATGGAAGAAGCACATGGGCTCTGGAAAGGGAAAATGTGGTGCTTCCTAGGCAGCTGCCCAGATGTCCTCTGTGCTGGGGTGAAGGAGAGACCATCACAAGACAAAGTGGGTAAGGTCAGCAGATTCAGGTCAACACAAGACCTTCTTGCCCAACTGGGGCCATTTGTGTTTTGTCTTTCAATTAAGGATGAGGGCTGTAGGGAATGTCATATATATAAGACAGTCAGCATCATTATTATTGGGTGATGCAGGCCTTCATGCCTCTGGACTCAAAAGAATCAGGGTGCAGAAAAAGTCTGAGTGTTCGAGACTGACCGATTTTGTTATTTTGCTCTCGTTGCTGGGATAAAATACATGATATACAAAGTTAAAGAAGAAAGAGTCCATTTAGATTGAAGCTTATGCAGGTTTCAGTCCATAATCAGCTGGCTCCAAGACAGGGTGGCACATGGCAGAGGACATAGTGGCAGTGGTTCATGGTGGCAGTAGAAGACAACAAAAACAACAAGAGTGAAAGAGGAGCAAGCTTCTTTTCCTCCTTTATATTGTATGCAGACTGCCCACTCTAGAGTGGTGGCAGCACTCACAAGCCAGTCCTCTCAGCAAGCAATCGCAAGGTTTAGATTCAGACACCACTGAAAACCCACACCCCGTGGCCACATAAGGCTTTAGGGGAACATGCAGGCACAAAGCATAACATGGACCATCTGGCATAAATTGTATGCAGTACCATGTTCAATACTTCAACATTTGTTAAGAGGGTAGATCTATGTTATTTATTATTATTACAATAATAATATTGAGTGTGGAAAAATTTGGGGGGAGCAATGGCTATGTGTATGGCATAGATTATGGGAAGAGTTTCCCAGGCATAATCTTATCCTTAAGCTTTTTAGCTGTACCCTTTAATATACATAGAGTTTTGTGTATGTATTTCTCAATAAATTAATTTTTAAATAAGTCAAATGATTATTTGTATGAATTAAATGATTCAGTAAATAATTTTGAGCAAATAAAAAAATAAGACATGATGTACTTTCTCCATTTTGAAAGTACCAAAAATTTCCTTCAAACATTCAATAGATTTTCTACTTAGAAGATCAGTTGAATGTAATGACAAAAGGTGATTCTAGACTTGTATGTGAGATTCATATGTAGATTTAGCTTAGAAGGTAATAGAAGAACTTGAGCCTTTTTTAAGGATAATGAGAAAAAAGTCTGTTTATGTGATTTTGGTATTGCAAGAGGCTGAAATTTAGGTCATCTCTTATCTTCGAATTTTCCCTTGGGAGATGAGACTCACTCATCCTTGAGTAGAGGTGGAAACGCTAGGGAAGAACAGGTCGAAATTCTCCGCACACTGGCTGTTTGTATCTTGCAATACTCTGTACTGCTTACTGCACAAAGGGGTGAGCAGGCGAACTGCAAACTGTTATGTTTGCAGCAGTATCTGAACGGGAAAATTTTCTGAGCAGGATATTGGTAAACTGAAATGCCTAAGTAGTTTGGCCTGGCACTTTTTTAAAATACAGTAATTAAGAAAATTGTCACGCTTAGCAAGGAGCTAAAAATGGAATGCTCTTTCTAACCCTACTCAAGAATGGTATTTACATCCTTAGATACAGTTCATTACAATGAGTTTCATCTCATGTATAGTCTCGTTTAGTGGTCACTGGGCCACAGTACCACAAAATTAGTGGCTGAAAACAGCACAAGTTTATCTGTTCATAGTTATGTGAGTCACACGCCTGAAGTCAGTGTAAAGTCAAAGCGCTGTCCTGACCAGCTTTGCACGGAGAGGAGCTCCGGCTGGTTTGTCTGCCTTTGGCACCCTGCAGGGCTTGGAGTCCTCCGCCCTCCTCGCCTCAGCTGCTGTCTTCCTGCTGCCTTCTTTCTTTCCCCACTATGAATGCATCCGGTAGTCACCGTCCAGCGGGTAACTGGCCCACAGCTACAGAATCCAATGCACCACATCTCAGGGTGTGCCCGGGTTCCAGAGGCTACAGGATGGGCTCATTTGGGAGGAGAAAGACGTTTTTCTACTTGTCAGCCTGTCCATAATGCTGAAGTCTTGCTCATACAGCTGGTTCCCCACGTGGAATCATCTTCAGTCTGTGGAATGTTGACTGATCTTCTCATTTGAAGCAGTTTCAAAACACAGATATCTGAGTCCTAAGCATGGAACAATTTTCCCTCTTTTTGAATAACTTCAGGTATCTGTTTTTAGCATGCCTTCCCTAATTCCAAACAGTAAATGCTTAATAAATCTAAGGTCAAGTGACTGAATTAAATGAGGAGCCTTCTGTAATATTTTTTTTATTTCCTTCAAATGAACTATGTACTAAGAAAATACAAATAGGTATTCTGTAACGTTTAAAGATTTGTTTGTGACTGTAAAGCTTTAAGTACAAAACTTGCCACACGTCAGAATCACCTAGATTTCTTCAAGAATTTTTCAAATGGTTCAAGACAATATAAGATGGGATGGGGAGATAGCTCAGTAGAATAAGTGCTTGCCTGGCAAGCACAAGGTCCTGAGTTCAATCCCCAGTACTGAAAAAAAAAAGACAATATAAGAAATAGCCAGGGAGATAGCTCAGTGGCATAAGTGCCTGCCTAGCAAGCACAAGAACCTAATTCAATCTGTGTTAACCACAAC
>NW_004524582.1:25923192-25925190 GCF_000260255.1 Octodon degus
AAAAAAGAAAAGGAAAGGAGGAGAGACTAGCTAGCTGCCTGAACTGCTGCCCTTCCCTTTAATTTTGCTGTTTTTTTCCATCACCATGGATGGCTGCTCTGTCTCATGTGCCACTTTGACTTGGAACCAGCTGACTATGGACTGAAACCTCCACTAACTGTGAACTAAATAAACCTTTCCTTCCCAAATTTTGAGTGTTGTGTATTTTTTCTTTTTCCAGCAGTGAGAGAAGAGTAAAGAGATAGGCTCTGTTCTCGTCCAGCTTGCTTTCCTGCCTTGAAGTCAGTTACCTATGCACTGACTATAAAATATTCTTCAACTTGTGGTTGCAAAGTATTATGTTCCAGGAACAAGAAAGTGATTATGACAGAGATTTTATAACCCAGAGAGGAAAACTGGTTTAAGGAGTCTTCAGATAGTAGGAGAGTCATCCTGACACAGAAAACTCGATATTTTCAATAGAGTTCATGCAGTGGTGGACCCTGATCAATGAGCAATGGTCATAGACCAACATCTGTATTTAAAGAGCCATTGAGCAATGGAATGGGCTGCTATAGGGAGAATGTTGAGGTCCCCATCACTGGAGTACAGTGAGAGTTCAGAAATACTAAAATCAAGGGTTCCTTAGTGCAACCTCAATAGTGATTTTTTTAAAAAAAATTTTTTCTTTTTTCTTCTCTGTGCACATAATTATACTTGATGAGTGGCTCTATTTCTCTTAGTCAAATGACACACAAAGATCAGAGAGTCCACAGGCATATGGGCGCTCAGAAACGCGTCTAGTCTCTGGACTCCTGCTTCTCTCTTATGATACCAAGTTTCACTCAGTTTTAAAATGGAGACTTCCCAACATGTTTTGATAAACACTTTGGATTTATCATTATACCTCTATATTGACAATATGGTTCTCAAATTATCTTTGAATGATAGGAGGCCTAGCAGTGATTCCTACTATGATTGAAATTCCGTCTGCTCATCTCTTGCTGAACACCTAATTGATTTGCTCAGCACAGGGAAAAGAAGGCCAATGTTTCTCCTCACCTGTTCTCTCTGTGAGTGAGAAGAGCTGGTGTATGTCCTCAGCCAGTGAGAGTCTTAAATGTGAGCTTCATTTGCTCTGTCCAATCTCCAGGGGAAGCAAGCTCAGTCTCCCTTGCAAATACATTGCTCAAGTGCACAGACTTCATGAGAATAACATATTTTATCTGTGGGGATAGGGCAAAAATACCATGCTTTATCAGTCACAAAAACCCATCTCATGGCTGGCAAGATAGCTCAGCGGTTGAAAGCTCCTACTTAGGCAAGCATAGGCAGAGCAGGGACCTCAGTTCAATTCCCGGCACCTCATGCTGCATCAGCCCCAGACCCAGGGTGGGCTGAGCTGGTCGCAGAAAAATAAAAATAAAATAAAAGCCCATCTCAATTAGTGAATTAGCATCCCATCAAGTTAATGCCAAAGAAGTGAAACCTTGAGAATGCTCATTGCAGCTAATGAAAATATGTTTAAAAATTGCTTCTTCAAATGAATCACTAGCAAGAAATTGGCCTATTATTGTAGACTGTATTTGGTTCTGAAAAATCAATCTTCACTTCAGTTCTGTCATCTAGCAGCTCATCAGATATTTAAAGCATCAAATGAGCTTTCTACTTTTAAGCATTCTTAGAAATCGGAGCATTTTCATGGCTTGATCAAGTGACACTGCAAGCATTATACAGATTGAAAACTCACTACAGCAAAATAAATGGGTGATTATCATGCTTCTTTGAATATAATCTTAGTCAGCCTTTAAATATAACTTTCAGTTCACATTTAGTCAGCATTGGTTAAAAAATAGCTTATGTTTTTGAGAAGGGAACATATTCTAAGGAAATTCAGTTAAAAATATTAAGCATCATATGTTATTTCAGACATCTATAAGTGTTTGTGTTACATATTGTGAAAAACTTGATATAAACAAGGTTTCATGAAAAAATTCAATGGGAAAAGTATTAAAAAAA
>NW_004524582.1:25925858-25927696 GCF_000260255.1 Octodon degus
CTGGCATGTGGTGCTGGGGGATTGAACCGTGGTCGCTGTGGTTTGCTAAGCTTGTTCCAAGTAGGTGCTTTAGACTACTGAGCCATCTCACCAGCCCCGGCATTAACTCTTGACTTAATCCTACCATGATCTTCAAATCTCTGTCTCATGCATTCAAGAAATTGACTTCTCATTTTTCCAAACCAAGTGTATGAATCAGTTATTTTTGCTACTGTACCAAACCTCTGGAGACAGGCTACTTTATGGAGAATAAAAAAAGAAACTTATTTACCTCATAGTTCTCTTGAAGTCCAAATATTATGGCTCAGATTCTAGCAAGGATCCCCCTGGAGGGAACATATATGTGGATCTCCTTCTTTCATCTTTTTAAGCCACTACACTTCAATCGTAGGGATCATCTCTAATGGTTTAATCCAATCTGATTCCTTTCCAGAGATCCACATTATTAACATAGTAAGATTCATTTTCTTTCCTCATGACTATTAACATGTGATTTTGGAGCATAATTCCCATGAGCTTGGGGGCACAAATCTTTTTTCAAAACTCAGCAAAGGGATAACTACTTTTACCATTTCCTCATTTATTTCCTTCTTCCAATCATAACTTCATTTTTCTTTTATAGAATTAGGAAGTCTAGTCATATGCTGGTGACTGATTTTCATGTTATCTCAGTCACTTTTGCCTTGGTTGGGGGTCACCTACTACAGGACTCTCTGACTACAGGTTGAATGAATCTACAACTGAGGGTGGGAGCAGAAAAGAAATGAGAAGATGCTCTGAGGTCAGTTGGACCTGGAAAGATTCTGCTGGAATATCCAGATGGTTGGAGGAGAAAGGAGCCAATCCTTCAGCACAAATTAGACAGTTACATAGGAAAGTAAGACACATTTAAAAAATATGCCAGCCCAACAAAGTCTATCAGGACTATTGACAAAAATTCAGAACCATACCTAATTTTTGTTTTGGAGTCTTAGAGGAGTAATTTCTTATTTTATTCCTAATTTACTGATGACAAAGCTTTTTCAATATATCTGAAACCTCCCTTGCCTTCCTGGGAGATGAAGCCACAGAGACTCAGCAATGTTTAAGTAATTTGCATAAGGATACACACAAGTAGGGTGCAGAACTCATAGTTTATGTAGAATCACAAAGTTGAAAAGAGAAACACTGCCCTACCTCATTCCCATCATGGACAATGCCATGTGGTAGTTGTGCACTAACCCAGGCACTAGCAGAGAAATGGTACCTAAGAAGAGAAGCAGCATTGTGAAGCAGGTCTATCATTGTAAGTGTTAAGGTGTCAGTACAGAAACAGGATGTATATCAATGTGTGTGTGTGTGTGTGTGTATGTGTGTAAATATGAATAATAGTTTAGAATTGTGTTTTTTTTATGAGGCAAGGTACCTCTGATGAGATGTTTTTATCATGTAAAATTTCTTTCCCATAGTTGTCTTTTCTTTTGTAAACAACCACTTCTGGTCATTAGAATGAATCTGACAGTGTTATGAAGAACGGTGATTATAGCAAAGCTATTACATTTTTTAAGAATGTTATTTATGTCTGTTACATTCACTTTTCATCCTCTAAATACTGATGACAGATGTCAAAGAGGCAAACACCAGCTAAAAATGGGAAGACCATCAGTGAGTATCACCTTGTGCTTTCAGATACTTTCAAACATTTCAGTGTACAGTAGTCTTTATTAAGTGCTGATGCTGTGCAAAGCATTTTTCACATAGTCCATGCAGAAGACATTTAATTTTTTAAAGTTCTGAGATACAAATGACTAAAATAAAATCCAGGATAAGCAAGTTTCAAAATGCATTAATGTTCTCCT
>NW_004524582.1:25933046-25939037 GCF_000260255.1 Octodon degus
TTCCCCTTCAGGCCCTGTGTTGCTATTCTTGTCTTAGACGATTAGGCAGAAATGAAGGAGATCATAAAGGTGAGAAATTTCTCCACAAACAATATGACGATCAGTACAGTACTTGCACAATTCCAGCTGAGAGATGCCAGCTGAACTCAGTGTGGCAGTCTTGAGATGGAGCAAGGCCGGTAGAAAACAAGCAACACAGCCTCCCACTCTTGTCATGCTGCGAGGTCTCCGGGAGGGCAAAGTTCAAACTTGTCTCAGCCTCTATTCAAGGGCTCAAAAGCTGTCAGATGATTCAATTTAACAGGAAAGGTAAAGTGCCCATCTCAAATGCAGTGGGACCAGAAAAACAGAAACAGAACAATTGTAGGATATTACATTTAAATTGGTAGAACACGCTTTTCAATAATTAGTCTTTTTCAGGCATTAGGGTTTGTAATTCAGATGTTCCTGGAACAAAGAAAGTTTACTGTGTCTTATTCTTTCTGCAAAAGCAAAGAGGTTAATTGCGATTTCATGAAAAGAACAAGCAGTTAGAAAAAGTGAAAACAGGAAGTTCCTCGCACCTGGACTGCCTGCCCTGGATTAAATATGTAGAATGTGTTTAAGTACATTAAGTTTATTTCCTTACCTGAAAATGGAGCTGCAAGTTGGTGGGGACCATCTGAAAGTCTTGGTTACATTATAGAAAATAGTTCAAAATGTTGCTCTGGGAATCAATAAGGAAAAATAAATCCTTGCGAAGACCGCATGGGATAGGGCAAGGAACCTGCAGTCTTCCAGATGCTTTGCCTTCACAAAACATCTTCTGCGGAGGACACAAATGCTTTAGGTTAGTAACCACACAGCGATTTGCATGCAGTGCCAGATGGAATAACTCTGAGGCTATGTGGTAGGTCTAGGTCTTTTGATTATTTCCATAATGCAGAAAAGTACAATGAGATTGTGTGTCAGGAATAGGAGTTACCTGGAGAACTCAAGATTTTCACACCTTCTAAGTGGTTGGGAAAGCACTGTAGCCTCTTTTATGAGTCTAACAATAATAAGCTATTTCTATACTATTTAGAATGGCGATTTGGGTGTGTGTATTCTGTAATTACATTTCAGGGTTCTACCCCCACCTTCTAATCCCTTAGGCTGTATGACCTTATAATTTTAAACAAATTACATTTTAAACATTTATTTATTTTCCTTTTTAGTAAATACGTATTAAACCATATAGGTGACAGCCACTGTCCCGCACACATTGCTCGTGTTGTATCTCTTAACACTCGTAGAAGCCTTATTAGATAATACTAATATTTTTATTTTGTAGAAGCAGACAATGAGACACCAAGAGACGATAAACCTACCTAAGGTCACCCAGCAAAGGGGCAGAACCAGGATTAGCCGTCAGCAGCACCAACTTTTCAGCTATTCCACTGTATTTAATCACTTATCTCGGCTTCTTCAGCCTTCAAAGCGATTTGAGGAAGATGCCCAAGAAAGGCCTGGCACATGTCAGACACACTGAAAATCTCCCAGGCCCCCGTGTCCCCAGTGCCTGCCTGTGCTGGTATTTCACAGCTTATGCCTGAGTCCAGCTGTGAAATTACCTTGTGCTTCACACAAGGCTGCACTTCCTCTGCAAATAGTCCATGATGTGGCTGCTCAGTAAAGTGATTTTCCCTTTTTTTTCCCAGCTCAGCCCAGCCCGAGGGCCAGGTTTGCACAGCATATGGTGCTGGGGATCAAACTACGGTGCCCTGCACCGGCCTAAGCTTGCCTACACAGGCACTTTAGACCGCTGAGCTATCTCAGCAGCCCCTCAGTAAAGTGATATATATATATATATATAGAACTGTTTTTGTTTTTGTTTTCTCTAAGTGGGAAAAATCTGAAGTACACACCAAAGGAATGGCTTCATAGGAGTCCTGCAATTGGCCAAACCACTTGATGAACCCTTAGGAAATATGTCGTAGTCACAGCTTACCAGTCTGCTCAGGCCAGTCCTCTTGGTCGTGCCACTGGCCTTGGTGCAGGAAATGCTGCCGTGAATCCCTGCGCAGATCTCAGACTCAGCGTGCGCTTCCTGGAGGATGTACACTGAGACGCTCAACCAGATTTCCAAGACTGAAGGCCTACTGTGCTTTTTGTTCAGACGTGACCTCATGTTAGAGCACTGCAGTGATTATGAGATGCGAATGGGCCCACCTTTCCTGGGATGAATACTTTGGATTTTAACCATCTTCCTTTTTCATCCTAATCTGTCCAGATTTTCATTTTTTAAAAATGTGTTTCAATTCCTGTTTTTGATCTTCATTTTCTTTGGTAAGTTAATCTCCACCCACACTTCTCTTCTAAGTGGTAACACTGCCCACGATCTGGGCATTTGAAAATTGAATTCAGCTCTATACTTCTGGCTTCCTACATCGCAAAACAAATGAGTCCTGTCATGGAAGCTAAGATCTCCTGACACTTGATTCCTCCTGAAATTTAAATCCTAGTTTCTATGCTGCCTCAAAGATAAATCCGGTCATCATCAGATTGTATAGATTTTCTTGTCAGCATAAGCATCACCCTACATCTACCAATCCTCAGAGCAGAATATGTGGAGGCAGAGGCAGAGTTTCAAACTTGTTAACATTATTTCTCAGACAAAAATCTCTCAATAAAATTAATTTAAAAAATCTTCAAAGCTTTGGTAAAGTTATCTTTCTTTACCCCTCTTTAAAGTCTCACACTATCTTGCACAGGTTGAAGACTTTCCTAGTTTCAGAGGTAAGGAAATATTTTACGCTCATCCTTACCTCCTCCATTGAGTTCCCAAATGTGATGAACATCAGATGCCTTTTGTTTATTTGCTTTGAAAATTATTCAACCACTTATCCTGCAGCTATCGCTCTCGTTGAAGCCAGCATCAGGGACACGAATCTTGCTTAGTCTGTGACTGATTTCAGGATCCTTTTCTTTACCTGACAGGGCAGCTCTAGCATGGAGAGAAAATTTGACTGCATTTCTATTTCAATTGACTTTTGGTTTTCATTCCAGATATCTGGGTTAAAGTTTTCATACATTTAGAGGGCACTGAAGAGAAGGCGATGACAGTCATCATACATCATAGATTCCCAAGGCTCCAGGATAGAGCGGCTTGACTCGCAGGGATATATAATGAATAGGGGCCAGGCCAGCCTTCTGGCTCTGGCAGAAACATCTCTGAGGAATAAGGCACACAACTCCTAAGGCAGACAGTCGCATTCCCGGACTGTCCTAATTATTACAAATTATCTTTGCTACCATCGCTTACAATTATCCAACAGTGGCTTTCTTGAACAGCACAAAAATCTGTTCATTTTTAATAGTGTGTCATCCCTCTGCACATATGGCAACCAATTTACCTGCCCAAAGCTTTTGTCTGGGCTATAAGTTAATCTTCAAATGTTTCACGCAGGTCACTTCTTTCAGTATCTTTTCTGAATGTCTTCCTCGGATGGATATATGCTAGTTTACCACCAGAACTCATTTCGCTCTCTAATGTTAGGATATGCTTAGGCACTATATTCCTGAAACAGAGTTCAGCTGTGTGAGCAATTACTTAGAGATGCATCCAAAAGGAGATGAAATGTTATTTCATTTTTGTTACAGAGGAATTGAATGAAATTTCCACTTTGCTCCTAGGGTTTGCCTTTAAATAAAGGACTAAATGAGAAAATAGATAGGACTCCTATTTTTAGTTTGGGTGATGATTAAAGACCTCCTAGGTTCTAAGGCTTGCTTTCCATTATGACTTGCACTCCAGGTGGCATAGGCCTGATCTGAGAAAGGAAGTGGAGAACTGGGCTTGCTTGAGTGCTACTGCTTCCGCCCTGGGAAATGGTAAGTCAACACCTATTTTGCTTTCCTTTTCCAGCTTATTGGATTGCTGTAGTTCTTGCCAAATATTTGACATTTTAAGAGTTAAATAAATGATCCATAGGCACAAAGCCACTTCAGGTAGATTTTTTTTTTTTTTTTTATTTAAAACAGGGTGTACAGGGTGTTCCCGGTCTCACTACCAGAACGGACTTGTAGTGATCCTCCTGTTTACAGCCTCTCAAGTGTTGGGATTACAGGTGCGTGCTACCATGCCCAGTCTTAATCACTGTATCAGCACGCCCCAGGCCTGCTGAGATTTTCTAATTTGAACAAAATATTCTCTTTCTTCAAGAGAAAAAACACGGTACTGAAAATCACTACTTTCTCTATAGCTGAGCATAGTCTGGGGTTCAGATTGGGAACAGGTGCAGTTTGGCACTTTAAAATCTTAAATACAACTTATGAGTAAAGTTAAAAGACACTCAGCAAAATGTGTATTCTATGAACATCAAAATAGGATAATAGGAAACCAAACCAGAAAGATGTAGAAGTATTAGGATAATTAAAGGAGCAAGATAATGAGAACTTGTTTAATTACATTATAGATTTTCCTTTTGAGCCCAGGTTAATTGCCTTGCTAATTAATGCTAAATTTAGGATGTGGCATTCAAATTGAACCAGCCATCCAATGTCTTATCAAGTCAGAGCTACACTTGAATGCATTTTGGACAGCTCTCCTGGATCCTGTTTTGTTCTTTCTTTCTTTCTTTCTTTCTTTCTTCTTTCTTTCTTTCTTTCTTTCTTTCTTTCTTTCTTTCTTTCTTTCTCTTTCTTTCTTTCTTCTTTCTTTTTCTTATGCAATTGAAGTGGAAGATAAATGAGAGAAGAAAGGAACAAGTGGTTTCCTGGAGTCCTTCCCTTGGAAGAGTCAAGTAGGATCTGATCCAAGCTGGTGTTATCACTGGGATTTCTCATTATCTGAGCACTGTGGAGGTTGGAGGTCAGGAAAGGGTGGACAACTATTAACTTTTTCATCACAAGCACTAGACTTGCAGGAAGCTCAGATTGGCTCAGTCTCATAACTCCATCACTCTTTCATAAATGTCTGTGATGCCTCATTCAGAACTGTCATATGTGGAATATCATCAGTGAACTAGTTGTAAGAGCTGTACTGCTTATGAATTTGAAGCTTTGTTAGCCAGATGGGGAGGCACACATCTGTAATCTCAGCATTTAGGTGGTTGAGGCAGGAGCATGTCCATGAATTCAGGGCTATCCGGGGCTACATAATGAGTTCCAAGCCAGCCAGAGCTGTATAACAAGACTGCCTCAAAAAACAAACAAGTTGAGGCTTTGTAAAGTACAACCTGCTTGACTATCTAGAGAAATGTTTCAAATGCAAAACAGATATTGAAAAATTAAAGATATATAAAGTTCTAAGGAGAAGAAATTTACAATGAAAATAGTCTTGTTAATTGATAAATAATTTATAGGCTCCTAACTTTAAAAATGAAAGCTCTAGAAAGTAGAAAATAGTCACTCGCTCACTAATGCTGTCATAGTTACAGTTCTCTTGTTATTGAGAGAAATATGTGGTATCAAAGTTCACTGGGGAAAGGTTGGTTTAACTCACAGATCGTAGAGCTATCAGTCAGCAGTCAGCTGGCTCTGAGGCAGAGAGGGTGGCCGAGGAGGAACAATTCATGCTGGACAGAAGGTAGCTGCACAAGGACCCAGCACGCCTCTTCAGTCTCATGTTGTGCCCAGGCTACTGGGACTGGGATGGTGCCAAACCAATCTGCAGGCTGATTTGGCAATTACATGCCCTTAACTTTAGAACCCTTAATCCTGAGAAATGCACCACCAATCAGTCACACACTCTAGATTTCACTGCCTCTGACTGTGTGAGGCTTTGCGGAGATGTCTGAACACAAGTCACAACAAATGGATTTTTAACTTATCAGATAAAATAGCTTCAAGAGATTTTCTCTATTAAGCATATAATTAATAATGATTACTAATATGTTTCCAAAGAATAACAGATGACTAACTTCTATATCTTTTCTGTAGTCCTACTATGCAAAAATTAGAAAAACAGGCTTTGATAGGTTATTCTTACTTTTTTCTGTGTTTTACTTTTTGACCTGTCATAAATCCAAA
>NW_004524582.1:25940826-25942368 GCF_000260255.1 Octodon degus
TAGAGGGTTAGAGAACTGTTGGCCTTAGTTTTCCCTTCCACCCCTATATAACCTAGGAACAATAACTAAAGTTCAGGTCCACTTTTAAATTAAAGTTAATGTCAAAGGGCCACAGTTCTGGTCTTCATGCTGTCATCTACTTGCTTGAAAATAAAGTGTCAAGGGCATGTTCCATTTTAATGTAGTGGGGTGCCACCTCTGAGCTTTGGTAATCCCATTGAAGACAATTCAGCAAGACTCATAATGCTGTAAATGAAATGGTAGCAGATAATTGCCCATATAATGATTCCAAGACAATTTATCATCATCAAAGGAGAAGAAAAGTCAGTGGTATAACTTAATATAAAGTACTACTTGATGGCAAAGATACAATTAATGCTAGTGCATGTAGTTTATCACAACTTGCACATTGCTGTTTATTCAGAAGGCAATAAAAGTGTCAATTATGAACATGAAGAGAATTATGAGAAGATAGGAATGTGGTCCCTAGTGTCATTATTTACTGAAGATATTCCCATCTCACTTGGCCACATGATAACTTCCAGAATTATTGGTCTTTGTTGTAGAACATCTCCTGCATCCATTGGATAAGTGAGAGCAAGTTATTCCCTCAGAAAATAGGAAGAAGTCTCGTGAAGATTCAGCTGTCCTGATTTAACTCGTTCATCCCTTTCCAAGGATGGTGCCACACTGCCAGTCTTCCTTTTTTTCTGACCCCCATGAGACTTGTATTAGCTCCCTTGAACCACACTGATATGTAGCCATTCACTGTTCATTCTTGGTTGACTTACTAGATCTTACAAAATTTTCTACAGTTTTCATTTGAGAATGAATCTGTGGCTTTAACCTAAAGATTTTACATTCTTGTGCTTATCTTCTTAATAAGTTTCTAACAGCATAAAGATAGACACTTGGGCTCTTGTTTGGTAATAGCAATACATTTTCATCTTTCCAGGATTTCAGTCATTTAGTATTTTCTGAAGACCTTGCTATAGGCTAAATATTTGCAACCTCTTCAAATTTATTGATTGAGATACAACCCCAGGGCCATGAAACTTGTAGGCACAGCCACTGGGAAATGATTAAATGGCGAGGATGGCATGGACGAGCACATGGCTCCTGTGGGAGGCCACACATTAAATAACTGTGTCCAAACATGAGCACAGATAATGGGAGGACAGCAGCCTTCAAGCCAGATGAACGGCCTTACAAAGGTGCAATGTTCTGGAACCCTGAAGAGCTATAAGGAATGAATCTTCTGACAGAGGTAGGGTACCCAGTCTACGGCACTGCATAATAGCAGCCTAAACTAACTTTAAACGATGTTTCAATATTATCCCACATCCTTCCTGTAAGTAGCTTCGAATCTTCTAGAGTTTGTTATTAGTATTAGCTTCATTAGCATGCCTAAATTCTCTGTTTATAATGACAGCATATTCTTGAAAATAAAATGCATCATATGTGCAAAACATGGTTTTCAAAATTAAAAGCAAAGAGGGGAGTAAAGTTATCAAATATCTAATTTATTATTATTATTAAATT
>NW_004524582.1:25943083-25948136 GCF_000260255.1 Octodon degus
CAGAATCAGTTGCCTAAAAGGTAGGCACACCATCATAGAAGGCAGTAGGAAAGTAAGCAGGCTTGGTTTATGTAACCTGAGAAGGAGAGGGACAGACTAGTACCACGGATAAAAGCGTACATGGTCAGGTAGAGTATCGTGGTCAGAGCTCCATGACCCATTCAGATGCAGTGAGAATTATACTTTACTCACTCCTTATGTGTCTCCTAACTCACTCAACTCGACAGTCCATCTCAACAGCCACATACAATGATACTTCTGTTCACAGACTTAATTCTTCCCGGGATTCTGGTGGCAAATCGAATTGGTCATCAACTGGATCAAATTACCTCATAAGGCCAAAATGAACCTAACTACTAAATTTGATTTGATTCCTAACCAATTCAGTTTATTAGCAGAATCATGGAAAGAATTAGGTTCATAAATTGAGGAAACACTGTCAACTGGAAAAAAAATAGATGCATATTTAATATTTTTCTGTAATTTATTCCTCTTTTGATTTGCCACTAAAACTCAGATATTTTTGTATTTTCATCAAGATATCCATGTCATTTCTTGAACAGTTTTGCATATGCAATACAAAATGCATGATTAATTTGTTTTATGTAGGTATGACACATATCTATTTACTGTATAATAGGAAAATTCTGTTCACATATAAAGTAGATGTCTCTAAATATATTTAGACTCTGTAAAGTGACATTTGATCAATAGCTCATTTAATAGATGAAGTGTGTTTCCAGGTATATTTGAAGTTTGTGACATCTCAGATGGTCATATTTATTGTGTCTGACCAGGCAATAGTACAGCTCAAAATTTGTTTTACAACTGTTATGTTATGGACCATTATTAACTGGGAAATCAAAACACTAATTCATGGGAAATCATAATACTAATTCATTTTTATAAAAGTAAAGTAAAAAAAAAAATTAAATCAATCTTCTGGGGCTGGGGAGATGGTTCAGTGGAATAAGTGTTTCCGGCAAGCGCAAGGGCCAGAGTTCAATCCACGGTTCCACCAAAAAAAGAAAAAAAAATCAATCTTCAAATACACAGTTTAGGTATACATCTCAGGCTATTATTTTTAATTTTAGAAATAATCTTAATATAGGGACTATGCAAGCTCTTTCACCTGTGGTGAATTTCTACAGAGCTCAGCTTCACTAGAATATAATGGAAAATGCCTAAGTGTAATTACTTTTAAATCACTTACGTTAATAAAAGGGAAAACTGAAATTCAGTAACAATTGCTGAATGTTTGTGAAAATAAATATTCAAGTGGTTGGTTAGGTTGTAATATTAAATCAAACTTCTTAATTATTTCTTTGATTTTTAATGGTGTTCTTTTCCCCTTGCTTGACACGAACAAACAAAAGTTTCAGCACATTGAAAATTGTGCCAGAATTTTCCATTACATAAATATCGTCACACTTGAGTGTGTGGCAGATGAAATGTACATTTCATTCATCAAACAAACCTGCCACTGTATGTATGCGGACTCGAGGGGCATTTCCCGGGCAGTTCTTATTGTGGAATGCTTCGCAGGAGCTCTACATAGTGCAGTGGCAAATAATGGCAAGTAGTGAGATTAGTGGACTCAGTGGGAGTCTTTTCAACATTCTTAAAGTTGATTTATTGGTGTAGATCAAAGATACCACCCATTAGATTCAAGTCCCTTTAATTTGGCTAAATTAAGTTTTCATCATTTAAGAAGATACTGTTTCGTTATGGGAATATTATGATCATCCTCTATATAAATTTCTCAATCACACAAAAAAATTGCTGTGGATAGAATTCTATGTTGTCCTGTTGGTTTTCTCCCAGTTCATAATTATACTAAATATTTGTATTTTCCATGAATATATATATATATATATATATATATATATATATATATATTTATACACAGATTCTTGTGTTAATTTTGTACCCAATCTTTTGTTTTGTTTTACATAGAAGTATTTTTACACTAGACTTCAGCAAGTACTTTGTATTTCAGATTTTAAAAAACAACGCATATAAAGTAGCATTTCTTTATCTATTGTCATTTTAAAACTAAACTGTAGTGTATTTTGTTTAGCTTATTAAATTGCTTTTGCTGTAAGTTCTGCTTGTAACAGTCATCTTATTTAGCATGAATTGTTTGTACCATTAACTTGTGTGCTTTGAAATAGACGTTTTGTTTGCATATTAAAGAAGCAGAACTATTTTCCACTTCCAAACTATAAATACACTTCTCACATATTTTTAAATAAGAGACCTATAACATGCAAACCTAATTTTTTGTCTTTAGATAATGATGCAGATAAGAAAGCATTTTCCTTCCTCTTTAAATCTTCTACAGAAAAACCAGAAAGCCCACAATGAAGAACTATAACTGACAGCATTCTGTAAAAGAAATAGAAAGCAAAACCTCTGCGTTGTGATATTGCTCAGATTAGAAATTGTAGTTCTCTCTAGGAACTTGGTGCTACACACAGATATTTTCTCCTCAAAAGAAAACAGCACAAATAGATTTTATAACATTCTCCTAGAATTGAGTGATGGAAAGGAATGATCTGAACTTTATGAAAATGAAACTGAACAGCTTTTGCTACATAGTTTGGGATTTCTCATATGAACAATTATGGGGACCATTACATTTTCATATAACTTTTCTGTCAATTGTTTTCATACATTGGATGTTGAATGGCTATTATATGAAGTAACATTATGTAAAAGAGTCCTTGAACTCTCAGCCAACAAGATATAATGTTTTCCACTCACACTAATTTTTCAGTTGGAATTTCATGTAATTTATATAAATTATAAATTAAAAGGAAGCATTAGACAAAAATAAATTCCCAAATTAATTCTTCCAGTAGTAGAAAAGACTTCAATTAACTTTGACTCTGAGATGACATTTTTCATCTTCATTTCTGCAGCAATCTTGACTATGATTAGATTTAAAGCTGACGAGAAGTTTTCACGAGGATGGTGAGAAAATCCGTTCTCAACTCAATACTCTTAGGATAGGAATCAGAGCCTTCCAGGAGAATTCATCAAGCTGATCATTCATTTTCTTTTCTATCCTCACACTCTCAGTGTGCCACAGTTACACACACGGCAGTAGCAGGCTCGTCCTTGCGGTTAGAGACATCAGGCACTTCCACGTACCGCAGGCACAGAGCGATCTACTGTTTTATTATTTTATACTCTTGAGATACATAATGATTATATTCATCATAAGGAATTTGTACCTGTACATAATATTCATTGATTCCTGTTTTATCTTTCTTGCTCGCCTCTCCTTGAAACCCTTTTCCCGTCTTTTATTTACAAGTTTTGTTCCAATATTTTTCTTCTAATTTCTTATCCCTTGATTTCCTTCTTACCTCCCCTCCCTATTCTCCTTCCCACTTGAACACATCTTTCCTACTTTCCGTTGTATAGTACACATTTTGGTCCTCATTTATGCTTTTGGTTTCTCACACTAGAGAAACAATGCGATACTTAAGCATGTGTCCAACTTACTTCTCTTTAAAGTATGGCCTCAAGGTGTATGCACTCACCGAGGAGTACCTCACAGAATCCGCAGCTGGGATCTTGTCATATTACAGTGCTTTGCACATCATAAGAAACCACCACTAGTGTGACGAAACAACACTAGGGTGGGAACACTTATCAGCTATTCCTGTGACGGAAGACTATTATCTGGAACATGTGAAGAACTTAAAGAATCGTACTCTCCAATTTAAAGATACAATTCAAAAATGGGCATCTGAGATGAACAGACAGCTCTCAGATGAAGAAGTACTAACAGCACATGCGTGCACGGTAGGGTAATCCATCAGCGCTGCTTTGTATGTGAGCTGCTGGCCGTACTGGAACAGTAACACCAAAACAGATGGGCGGCAATGCCGATAATCGCTGTTGCCTTTCAGTTTTTCTATTTATAAGCCCAGTCTGTGTCAGCTCAGCCTTCGATTTGATCAGTATAACACATATCTGTAAGGACCGTACATAGAGAAATTCTTCAGAATTGAGAATGAAGTGTTAAATGCAGCCTGACGCCGAGTCCCTTGAGTCGATGCCACCACCATCGTGGAAACATTCCTTCCAACCCAGGCAGAGCCAACCGTTGTCCATCTCCGTTTCCTCAGCACTTTGCTCAGGTGTCGACTTATTAGTAATGAAATCTAATTAATTTTCTAGGCACATATCATCTTCAGCACAGCGTGGGTTATGCAAAGGCCACTGTTGTTTGGAGAAATGCCTCTGTAATATCTAACAGGGATAAACTATTCAGAAGAGTAAGTGAGCCAATGATTAGAAAGAGACGATGGTTGGGAGATGGCTTTCTTCATACTATTGCTTCACTTTCTCTCTTTGAGGTAAGTTAGCTGATGAGAGATGGTTGCTTTTACGACAGGAAACAGCAAATAGCTCTGACACATTTTCTTCCCTATGCGTACTGCGTGAAAGAAAGTAAGAAAAAAGATTCAAATCCAGCCAACATAATCCTTTCACATGGAGATGTTAAGATATTCCAGATAAAATAAACCTGAAATAATTTCTCGTTAGTGAATTAATGTCCTATAAGAAATACTACAAAAACTGGTCCTTTAGGTTGATATTAGAAAGTGAAAATAGCAAGGAGTGAAAATTATCAATGAATTTATTATAGAATATATAAACTATTAGAAATGCGTTTCATTCATGTCTTTTTGAATGATAACATAGTCACCTAGATATTAATTACAAGTCTATACTCACTTATTTTTGCTTTACTGAGGAAGTGTGTATTAAAATTTTCATTTGTATTTTGATTGAATCGTTTGTTTTATTGGGTTTAAATTTTTCCATTCTTATATACATACTCTTGACATTAATCCTCTAAAAGGAAAGGCAGTCCTAGCTGGCAATCCTTTTTCTCTTATTTATGTTATTTCTTTGCTCTGTTGATTATTTTCTATGCTGTGTAGAAGCTTTGCAATTTAACACCATTCCATTCATTGATTCTTGGCAATATTTTTGTGCTATCAGAGTTTGGGACATACTTGTCTGCGACTAT
>NW_004524582.1:25948236-25960104 GCF_000260255.1 Octodon degus
TATATGCAGTTTTGACTTTATTTTAGAATAACACAATAAATATGGTATAGTTTTGTTCTTCTGTATATGGATAATGAGTTTTCCTAAAACTCTTTGCTAATGATGGCATCTTTTATGGAGTAGGTTTTCGGTCCCTTTGTCAAAATCTCATGGCATTAGGTGCTACTTTGCTTCCAATTCTATCCCATTGTTTTAAATGCCTGCTTGCCTGCCTTTCTTTCTTTCTTTCTTTCTTTCTTTCTTTCTTTCTTTCTTTCTTTCTTTCTTTCTTTCTTTTTCTTTCTGTATTTAGTACAGTGTCTAAAGGGCCTCACTACACAGATCAGACTTGGAGTGATCCTTCCTGTTTTTCAGCCTCCCAGGTGCTGGGATTACAGGCACGAGTCACCACGCCGAGTCTCAATGGCTGACTCAGCGCACTCCCTGGGGGCAGGGCTGGCACAGGAGATGGGAGATCGAATCCCCAGCCCCTGCATCTGCCCAAGCAGGTGTTTTAATCTGCTGAGCTATCTGGCCGGCCCTAAATGGCACTTTCTTGTGACTATGATGCTGCTTTTTTGTCACTTTATCGTCTGACTTGAAATCTGGACTTTTGTTTCTTCTTAATTTGCTCCTTTCGCTTATAGTAGTTTGTCTGTTCTAAATCCTCTGATTCTATACATCTAAAGCCTTTAAGGAAATTTCAGTTTAAAATAAAACCTGAAATTTTATCGTACTGTACTCGGAATGTCTAGCATCAACAACATGCAGCATAATGAAAGAAGGCAAGGTTGTGGTCAAGCGC
The DNA here is from genome assembly GCF_000260255.1 of Octodon degus. NCBI lineage: Eukaryota > Metazoa > Chordata > Mammalia > Rodentia > Octodontidae > Octodon > Octodon degus. The sequence goes on from NW_004524582.1 coordinate 25,949,021, forward strand.
AAATGGCCACACTCACGTGTTAACCAGTGTGGAGATTCTTCAAAAACCCCAAAATAGAAAGTACTTTTGGCATGTCCGTCTCTCCAGGTGTATTTCTGAAAGACTTAAGGACACTATGCCCTGTGACTCATCCCACCAAAGATAACAGCAGTGTAGCTCACAGCTGTGAAGATTGGAACAGGCCAAACGCTCCCCAAAGGGTGAGTGGCTTTCAAAACAAATCAATGAACCTGGTGCATGTGCATATATACAAGATTGTTCATCCAAAAATTTTTCATTTGCAAGAAGATGGACAAAGCTTATGATAATGTTATGTGAAGTTAAGCATTCACAGGAAGCTAAATATTATATTGCTTCTCTTATATAATAACAAAAAATAAACTAATGAAGAAATAAAATAAAAGAGAGCTTGTCAGAAATAGAGGTTCATCTTCTTGGGAAGCAAATTAGGAGAAAAGGGAGAAGGTAGTAGAAAAGGCAAAGGGACTTAAATGACAAAATATCCAATACGCAAATGTATATAAATACTTCCATATTAATGTAACTATTATGTATCACAATTATTCACTAATAAAGGGAACATCACATTGATGAATATATAATAAAAAGTCTATGACACTAGCAAAGGAAGAGTTAGAGATGAAAAATACGTAACAATTAAGTTAATTTTGATAAAATGATTATTATACAATAAAATAACAATGATAATAACCAAGCTAATAACTAAGAAAAGAAACAAAAAATACTGTAAAGATCATGTCAAGAAAACCAAAAATTTAGGGCCAGAGAGATATCTCAGTGGACTAAGCATCTGCTTAAGCAAGCACAGGGACTGGGGTTCAATTCCTGGCACCACGTGCTGAGCCGTCCTGACCCCAGGGCATGCTGATCCTATGACAGAGTTCAGGCGTGGTGGTGTGTACTTTTAATCCCAGTGCTGGGGAGACTGAAAATAGGAGGATCACTATGAATTCAAGTAGCATAGCAAGACCCTGTACCAAATACATAAAAAATCTAAAATTTTATTGTTGTAAATTACATATTAAATATAAAAAGACAGTAAAGATGGAATAACTAGAGAAAGGAAAATACAAATAACATAAAATGTATAGAAATACTCAAATGATAGACATAAACATTCTTGTCTTGTAATTAATTTAATTACCTTAAATGCAAACACATTAAATATACTAATTATTATTTAAAGGGAGAAATTAGCAGACTGGAACAAATAAGTCATAACTGTATTGTCAGCAAGATACACACTTTACAATCAATGAGAGAAATAAATTTAAAGAAAATTACATACGAAACAAATGAAATTAAACTTTATTTTGGGATGTAAAAATTTCAGAGAAAATGTACTTTAAGGCAAATGTATTTTACCACAGACAGAAAATGATAGTCTTATGACATTCATTAAAATATTATATACATAACAGACAACTGGAGACCCACAATGAAGCAGAGCTAGAGTAATTAAAAGTAGAAATAGACAATGTGAAGTAGTAGCTGGAGATTTATGTTTGACTTTCAGTTATAGCTGGAAGACCATGTGCAAATTCAGCAAGGAATCTGAACGTGTACCGTCCTCTACATCTAGTTGCGCTAGCCGACAGCTATCAAATAACTTATCTGGCAAAAGCTGAGGACGAATTCTTCTCAAAGTGAAAATGGGACATTTCTCCAGACAGGCCACAAGTCGAGCCATAAAACACATCTCGACAAATTTAATGCGTTGAAATCATCCAGTATTTTTTCTCCAATAATAGCATGGAATTAAAAATAAACAGAAGGGAAAATAGAAAACCTACAACTACATGGAAATTAATCTCCGATCCTTCCAACTGAACAATGAATCAAAGAAAATCTCATGAAACTTAAAATATTTTAAAATTAATTCAGTTTAATTTTATTTTACTTTACTTTTTTAATTTTATTGAGAAAAAAGTAGCAGTGAGACAATTCAAAACAGGTCAGTAGGACAGCTACAATAATTAATACATTGCATATTGTTGTCTGCATAGTAGTTATTCATAGTACAACATGCAGACAGAATATCTTGTCTAAGTGCTATTAGTTCAAAGCTTTCTTTCCATTGAACTAAGAGAAAGTAGCTGTATATCTATGCTATTTTGCATATACAGATATGTGCATATATATTTTTCATTACAAAATGGACCTTCATTTATATCCCCCTTTTTTGTTTAGTTTTGTAGAGATGGGTATTCCATTGATATTCATATATTGTAGGTGTTTGAATGCAGCAAAGTAATCCAATATAGTCCAGTAGTGTACAGTAGTGGTGGGTTGTCTGCATGACTGGCAATGCTAGAACTTGTTGCAGGCTGGTCCCACACACACACTGGGCCTGGGGTCTGGCTGCGAGGGGTCTCAGGCATATTAATTATAATTTTATTTTCATAAAAGTACAGCACATCAAAAAAATTTAAACAGCTATAAATTTAACTTCAAGTCTACTTAAGGGTATTCAAACTAAAGATCAAAGTAAACCTAAATCAATTAGAAGAAACAGAAGAAATAGTTGAGTGGAACAAAATAAATAAAATAAAACATCAATGAGGAAAATTAAAAACTAAGCAAAATAAAATTTGGCCTTTTCGAAAGAATTAAAAAAGCTGACTTTTTAATTTTTATTTATTTATTTAATTTTTTGCCAGAATGAGTGAGAAAAGGAAAAGACACCAAATTACCAAGATCTGGGATAGGAAAGGCAGGGCCAGGGATACAGCTCAGTGGATAAGCGCCTGACAGTAACAATCTGGCAAGAAGAAAACAATTCATGGAATTTATATAAATAATTGCATGTTAATCAATTAGCTACATTAGAAGAAAATGAGGAGTTCTCAGTGCAAAAATAACCAAACCTCTGTGAAGAAATAGATAAGAAGAGCAAATTTATATTAAGTAAGGAGGTTGAATCAATAATAAAAAATGGCTTCTCACATAGAAATTTACAGGACAAGATGGTTTTATTGGTGAATTCTATTACACAGTTTTTAAATTGTAACCCTCCAAATATACCTTAAGAAAAAAGAACAGAGAGCATTTTTCAAATTATTTTTTGTGATTGCTAGTTTCTCCATACAAAAACCAGGCAAAGATAGAAGAAAAATTACTATTGGTATATCCATATCTTCTGTGGTTTGTCTTTTGCAAAAGATCCTGAATAAAATATTGCCAAGACCAGTTCAGCAATATGTGAAATAATTATATAGTGTGACATAAATGATAGATGAATTTAATTTATCCCTCAATACAAACTGGTTCAACACACATAATCAATCAATCAACTCTTTCGAAATATACTAATAAGTAATGAAAAATTCATAGGACACATACACACAGAAACCACCTTTGGCAAATATTTTATACTAATTCACATGGAAAAACTCAACAAGCTATTAATAAAACTGAACTGTCTGAGCTTGATAAGAAATCTAACGTCTCTCCAAGTTCTTAAACAAGATAGGGATACCTATTCATCCCAGTTCTATTGTGGAAGGTGCTGAAAGGCTCGGTGTTGGGATTTGTGCAAGAAAAATGAAGTTTGAGTTGCATTTAAAAGAAGGAAGGATGTATTTTGCCTTAACAAGAGCTTGCAATGGAAATTCCTGGTAGATACTCTAATACACCCATTAGAGCTTAAGAAGAAGGTGGGAAAGTTTACAAGTTTGGAAATCAATAAATAAAAAATAAGCTGCATTTCTCTACACTAATAATGAGAAAAATCAAAATAAATTGAATATTATTTGAAATAACAACAAAGTGATAAAGTACTTATAATAAGTATCACACTTGTACAGTGTAAATTACATCAAAGGAAACTAAAGGTAAAAGAAAACTATTTTCTGTTCATGGGAACAGCACCAAGATAGAGACAGCCATAATAGAGAGACTCAGTTCAGCAAAATCCCTATGAAAACTCAAACCGCTTCTTTGATTGCAAGATAATCTTAAAATCCAAATGGAACCTGGATGTGGTGACACATGTGGGAAGTTGGAGGATTACAAGTTTAACCCAAGCCTGGGCAACTTAGTTATACTCTGTCTCAAAATAAAATAAAGAGCTGAGGATGTACCTCAGTGTGAAGGCCCTGAATTTACTTCAGACCACACACACACACACACACACACACACACACACACACACTCACACACACACACTCACACACACACACACATACACACAGAGTCATACTGAATTTTAAGATACCAGAATAGATAAGCCAACACATTCCAGAGTATGAAACAAAATAGATGGAGGATTCATATGATTTGATTTAAATGTTACTACAAAACTGTACTTTTCAAGATTGCGTTTAAACAGGCTCAAGGTGAAACAAACAATACAACAGAATAGAATTGAGTCTCCCTAAGTAATCATTGGTAGATATAGATATCCATGTAGATATAGGTACATATGATATAGAGATAAAGACATCGAGATATGGGTATATTGTCCAGTAATTTTTGATCAAAGTAAATGTTATGGGAAAACGTTTTTTACATTATAATGCTAGCTCCACTGTTTGTCCATATGCACACAAAAAATTATAGATCTACCCTTACATTATATCATATAACAAAAATCTGAAATAATTCCAAAAGCTAAAATCTAATAACTAAAGACCTAAATCTCTCAGAATAAAGCATAGATGTAGACCATGGAATAGTCACTTAGCAGTTATTTTTAACTCAACTTCAATAGAGAAAATATAGAAAGTACACTGCATAAATATGAAATGTTTTTGTTCTCAAAATAAACATGATGAGAAAAATAATTGAAAATCATACATTGTATAAGGATTTTATTTTTTATTTTTTAAAAATATTTATTTATTTGTGTGTGTGTGTGTGTGTGTGTGTGTGTGTGTGTGGCCAGCTCAGCCCACCAGGGGTCAGGGCTGGCTGGCATGTGGTGCTGGGGGATCGAACCGCGGTCCCTGTGCTTTGCTAAGCTTGTTCCAAGTAGGTGCTCTAGACCACCGAGCCATCCCACCAGCCCTGTATAAGGATTTTAAATACATGTGTGAAAGAGTTTTACAATTCAATGGTATGCAGGAAGATTACTAAGTAAATGACAGAAAATGGATTTGGACAGTCTTCTCCAAAGAAGATCAAGTGCCTAATAAGAATATGTGCTTAGCATCATTAGTGGCTAAGTCAAGTCAAACTAATGATGAAATACAACTTCATATGCATTAGGATGGGTGCATGGGATAAAAATTGTAGAAAGTAACAAGTTATGGTGCAGATGTGGAAAAAAATAGAACTCATACACTTGGTTGAAATGCCAAATATGTCTTTCATTTTGAAATAGTTTTGCAACTTTTAAAATATTTAGTATAAATCTACCATAAGACCGCTATTACATTCTTAGATATAAAGTAGAAGGAGAAATAAAAATACATGTCCATGTTCAAAATTGTACAGTTTTTCAGAGCAAAATATAGTTATCTCTTAAAACTAAATATTTGGTAATCAATGGAAATGTATACTGATCATAACACAGCTTGGATAGATCTTGCAAATATTGAGATAAGTTAAAGAAAGCAAGCCTTTAATGTACATATTATGACTCCCTTTATAGAAAATATCCAAAATACACACATCTATTAATACTGAATCTAGCTTCATAGTCAGCAGAGGTCGACGGGGTAGAAAACGGGCTATGACTGTTGACACATGTGACGTGTCTTTCTGAGGTTATGAAAATGTTTTGGAATTGCATAATGCTAGTGGCTGCATGAACGTGTGAATGAAAAGATTGAATTGTACAATTTAAAAAGATTGAATATTGTAAGAAATTTTGCAAGAAATATGTCTATATATTTAAATAAAAATGCTTGAATCTTACAATACTAACAGCTTCAGAATCAGCTTCCTGCAAGAACGCATATAAAATACACCGTGATACAAATAGTTCCTGCACGAACAACACATTGCTGATACTGGGCGGAGCGTATTTAGCCGGCACTCAGTTTTCACAGTAATAAATGATTAGCATCTAATTGTTTTCCAGGAGGCCTTGTAAGTGCTTCAAATGCATGTTTTAACCTAATCTTCAAAAAATTCTATTATGATTTATAAAATCTTCAATACAAATAGACAAAGCATCAATGTGTCAAGAATTCAAAGCATTTTTATTAGTGCATAGATTTAAACAAATACATGACTAACCGTATTACTACTGAGCTGTTAGCTTTCTCAAGTTTAGACTGAAGTAAGCTTTCTGTCCTTAATTGATTGAATTGTATGATCTTGCATTCAACTGATTTATGTTAAAAAACCAATTCAACATTAGTAACTTTTAAAAGTTGGGACTGCAACAGAGAACTATCTAAAAAACTAAGTGCTGGCAGAGACAGGAAGAGACATAGGTAGCAAAAAAGCAAATTAATTCTGGAAATGATTTTGATAAAATAAAATATGAGAATATTATCAAGAGAGTTGATCAGAGGCAGGTTTATATAGAAAAGGGTCTGGGAACAAATTGAATAATTAATAAATCTGTTCTATGAAAACCTGAGAGAAAATTTCAGAATTAAGAACAGCTGGTACAAAAGCTTGAGGCAAGGAAGGGAGCTGGACAGAAGGTTCACAGGTGCTGCTAGACTGTTGGAGGTGGATACCAGCTGGGAGTCAACTTGTCCTACCCAGCTGAACTGAACTAGCATGGTGCTGGGTGTGGGAGGCCACCTGAGGATGGTTGGCAGCAGCAGAAGAGGCTGTCAGGGAAGCTGTTGGGAGAAGCTCCTGGGAGCTGTTGGAACTGCCAGTTCTCTTGGGCTGTTCTGCTGGTGACCTTGTCATGCTGGTTCTCCTGATAAACTTGGCTGTTCTCACTGGAGGAGGACTTCCAGATCTCATAGTTGGTGAAAATGTCTGTGGTTCACTTCTGGGGACCTCTGATCCTTTAAGCATCATTTGCTGGCTGTGGAGGGGAATATGGTGCACAGCTCAGTTTCCTGGAGAAGCTTGTCCGGGTGGCTTTCCTGAGGGAAACTCAGTTTTCCTCATCATTGGAGGAGCTCTGGAACTCACTGTGGATGAGGATAGCTGTGCTGCTTTTCAGGGGTGCTCTAGTTCTTACCTTGAGTATTGCTTTCTGGCTCCTGATCAGATCGCTCAACCTGTTGGCATAGATTCTTCATCCCATCAGCATAGACTTTTAGCTTCCACTATTGACCTTCAGACCTGCCTAGCACACATCTGTGAAGTGAGCCTGCATGACATTTTGTCATGGGCTGCAGGCCACCGATTGGACTTGTGGGAGACATTGGCATTGTTATGAACTATAGGCTTTCAACTGGATTTGCACAGGATATGAGGATCCAGGCCCTCAGCTAGATTCTTTGGTCTTTAGTTGGTGGACAGATATCCTGCACATTTGCATATGAATCTTTGATATGCAAAGATTTTTTCAGTGATTGTTGATAAGATATGTGCCCTGTATTGTATTGTTCGCCTCCCAAAAGCTCCCTAACCACTACACTGTCAGATGAGAAGAGATTGGTAGTCTATGAAGTTTTAGATCCATGTGTGTTCCAAATTCTAGGAGGCTTTGGAAATGTGAACAATGGTTTGAGAAGGAGTAGAGGATGACAGATATAATTAAATAGGTAAGGGCGGCAATCACAAGGGTAACTCCACCAGCAGCAAACAAAATCATACTATTGTGTGCACATGACTTGTACCAGCTTTGTGGTTAGTGTTGTTAGGTCCATTATTCTTAGGTATCATCTCAAATGGTTTGTGGTCAGTGACATTTCCATGTTACATGGGAAAAGCCAGAGGGTGTGGGGATACTAAGTAACAGCTCAGATTTGCACAACTTGGTCTGGGAGCGTATCTCTGTGTTAACATGCTCACCCTGCATGCACAAGGCCTGGGACTTAGCCCTTAGCACCACAAAATCAGCCACTCAATCAATACACACAAATTTGTAAGATATTAAAAAAGACATTTCAATCTATATGACTTTAAATCACTGGTTCTTTACAGTGATTGCTAAACTTAGATTTCTTCCTAGGTAAAAATTCTGAGATGAAACACTATATACATGTAACCAATCAACAACGTTTTAGTTGAGCGATTTAGGGAAAAGACTATTTGTGTCCATCAAATGCTTCTTGGATGTGTTCTAATCTCAGTTTGGCTGGTAATAATTATTAAACAATTCATTTTAAATAATTGATGTTATTTTTATCTGTGTAATTCTAAAGATACCACATTCGTAATTTCACACATAAGGAAAATTTCCACTTCTGAAGCTGTCATTCTGGGCCAGTACCCTTGCAGATATTGTAGGTGTGCACCTTATGTTCTAGGGACAAAATAGTCCAATGGTGCTGTTAAAGTCAGATTGCATGACTCAAAGACTACAGCAGGATTTGACTGTCAGTTATTAAGGAGGTTGTGCTAAATAAGCAGGCAAGGTCTTGTTATTTTGACATGCAGTTACAGAAAAGAGGTGGCAGCCCCAAGAGCACAAAATGAAATGTCAAAGAGTCCAGGTATATGTCATTGTCCACAGAAAGCTATTGGCAACTGCCTGGGAAAACGTCAAAATTTACATTTCCTCCACCAGCCAGTAAACAGTATTGACAAGTGAAGTGTGTGTGTGTGTGTGTGTGTGTGTGTGGTGTTCTGTCACTTGGGGGAATTTTAAGAAAGAAAAAACTTTCTCTCTCTCTCCCTCTCTCCCTCTCTCCCTCTCTCCCTCTCCTCCTCTCTCTCTCCTCCTTTCTGTCTCTTTCTTCTTTTTTCCAATGGCTGTTTCTTACGTGATTCAGTTGTGGGCCTGAATGGTACAATCAAGGCTACCAATCTGAAGCGTATCTCACTTCGCAAAGCATCTCTTTTTGGAGTGATTATGAAGAAGTGCCTTACCAGTTATTGAGAGTCTGAGGTCCACCACCAGCGGCACTGCCTCGGTGATCACAGCAAACTAGCAACACAATCTGGATTTTAATTTAGGTGACCTGCTTTGGGAAGCTGTGGAAACACTTTCCATGTAAGGAAGGCGACAAACACTTTTTGTGAGGCGATTATCCGAATCACTGTGGTTAATCAGGATGAAGACATTGAAAATCCTCCTGTAGATCCTAACACATAGCCATGTACATTTGATAATTATTTACATGAAGGAAAAAAAAGTCCCAACTATTTACTTAAGTATGCTTTGAAATCTGTTAATGTAAACTTTTACCCAATGGTGTGTGAATATTATGATATAAACTTATCCATATATTCTGGCCTCATCTCCAGCTAGAATACTAGCCAAAAAAATGCAATGACTTCTAGTTCATGTTCTTAAGTTCTAGTAAAGTACCTGAAAACATAATCACTTAAAGTAAATGATTATAGTAGTTACTAACCCAATGTAGGAAGTGTCATTTTGGTGTTGTCAACTTTTCCCATGAAGTAATTGCTTGATCACTCTTAAAATTCCTTCAGACAATAATTACCTTACATTTTAGTTGTGGTAGGCACAAAGGACCATTTTTCAACAAATGCCATCCAGTAAATTTGGAAGAAGTTATATTGATTTATTGTAAAGTTTCCAGCATTACATAGGATAAACAACTACCTCTTGGCTAAATTTTCCAAATTTTATGTTAGAAGTTGAAATAGATGTTGTACAATCTTGTTTGCTCTTCATTGAGAAGGTCTCTATGTTTAGTTTTCTTGCAGATATTGCCATTTATCTCTGCAGGTATCTAGATTTCTGCAAAGGGTCCACACAAGGATTTTCAGACAGGCCTTGGCCATGGAGTCGGTACTATGGTGATTAGATTTTTATGGTTTTCTGGTGGGTCAAGATGTGTGGGAAAGACATGTTAACTAAGCACATCAAGTCTCAGTTTTGAAATAAAATTATTTTGTGCCTTGGGAAAGAACTATGAGAAGGGTGTGTGTCTCTCTCCTTGTTAGCATTAGCCCTAGCGCCATCACCATCCTTTGAGGATCCTGATTTCCCAGCAGCGGCTGGTCAATGAAGGTGCTTCAGTCCTATGAAGGTCCTAATGGGATATTGATTGAGAGACTAGCCTAGCAGGAGAACCCAGGACACCAGATTAAAACAGGAGACTGAGATCTGTGCCTCCCAGTCTTGCATTCTGTCATCTGCTTGGCACTCTCAGAATTCAGATCTCATTCCACGCAATATGAACTGGCTGCTCCAGGCACATTGCTATCCTGCTCCTATAGTTTATATTATCATTGCCAGTAAAACAAATAATATTTCTATAAAACAAGTAATATTGCTTTGTTTTGAAAATGTAGGAACTGGTAATCAAAGGGGTTAAAGGAGAAGGTAAAATATAATTCGATTGTCCTAGTATTCATTTTGTTGGCTTTTTATTAGTCAAAGATGACTAGTATCATTTAATGTTTTGGATCTTAGTTTTAGTAAATGTGATATTTTAGTTCACTGTAATAACATTTTAATTGTGGACTTTTATCCATAGATCAAGACATTTTCAAAACACAGAATCACCAATGCCCGGCCATCATTGGATGTTTAAAAGTGGTTGAAAAAGATGTCCAAATATTGACCTGTATATTTCATCTCATAACAGCCCTGAAAATCTCTTGGGTCTTCTCTTATATGTGCGTATATCATTCTGGTTCTAGTCACTATCATCTCTTGACCAAATTTCTCTAGCGTACAAGTGGGTTGTCCATTTTTGCTATTCTTCATATTCCAAATCCATTCTTTCTTCTGTAGCTAAAGGAAAAATTTAAAAAATGTTGGACAATGCTATTACTATACTAAAAATAAGCAAAATTATTTAGTAGATCTCTTTTTTAAGTTTTATTGATAAACAGATAGCAATGAGTTTCAAATCAAATCGAAAGTACAGTTTCAACAAATAATACACTGCATATATTCTTTTTAGTGGTTAATTGCAGTAAAAGATGCAGACTTGTGATCCTTTTTACAAACACCATTAGAAAATATCATTCTATTCATTAAGAGAATGCAACTATATATCTATCCCAACCACTTTGAATACACAGATACAAAATGGACATTCATCGGTATACCCCATTTT
>NW_004524582.1:25966674-25979817 GCF_000260255.1 Octodon degus
GCTAGGACTGGGTCTTGGCATTCTTGGAACTGGGCAGAAATTCCTACTGGGCAGGAGGGGTTAGGGAGTTACGGTGGAGTGGTTGGGGGCAGCCCAAGGGGGTGGGAGAGGGTTCGGCCCACGCTGTGCCTGGGCTGGGACTGGTCCTGCCTCAGCAGGTTAGCAGGAAACTCTCCACACACTCACTGGACCTGGGCTAGGACTGTGTCTGGGGGTTCCTGGAAGTCGGCAGAAATTCCTACTACGCGGGATGGGTGGGGGAGGTACGGCGTAGTGGGGGGGGCCTCCCGAGGGGGTGGGAGAGGGTCTGTCCCATGCTGCGCCCGGGCTGGGACTGGTCCCACTGGCGCAGGTTAGCAGGAAGCTCTCCACACACTCACCGGACCTGGGCTAGGACTGGGTCTGTAGTAGATCTCTTATGTTTATTCTTAAATTTGTCATCTCACAAGAATCCATTCCCCATGTCCTGTTTTATTTACCTTACAGGCTTCCAGAAGGGAAATAACTAAAATAGTTATCTTGACAACCTAGTTCTTTGGTGCCCCATAATAAACTATGCAAAGTTACTTATTTAAAACAATCATTTTAGTTTTATGCATAAACCTGCAATTTGGGACATTTGGCTATCATAGTTGGTTCCTATTTTCCTGGTGTCTGGTAAGAAAGCTTTAGCACATATAAATATCTATCTACTCCTATGAAAGTGGCCTTTGGTGCCTGTGGATGGAGTCATTGCCTGCCACTTGTGATGCCCACAGGAAGCCTGGGCTTCTCATCATATACATTCAGAAACTAAGGCTCCTCATCTGAGGAAAAGTTTTGGAATTTTTCACATCATTTTATTAAGACAGTATGAATTTTCCTAAGAATAAAGAAAACTATCTGGAAAATGTGTCCCCACTTAGTTTCCATTCGTAATTCTATGGAATTAGCCTGAAAATTCTGACATTCTACATGTTGAACAATCACCAAAACCTTTATAGTTTCAAAACATCTAGGAGTACATTCCTCTAATCCAAGGGACAGAGTGAAAGCATTTCAGCAGGGCCTGGTATTTCTGGAGATAGACTGATCTACACTCTGTGTGTGTGTGTGTGTGTGTGTGTGTGTGTGTGTGTTAAAGATAAAGGTTGAAAGAGATTTTTCAGATACTTCTCAGGCTTGCAACAAAATAAGTACATTAATTTCTTTTATTTATCTCCATGAATTAAATACATACATTCATGAGTTCAGAAAATATTTTCAACACATTGATTGCTATCCAACAGCACAGGCTTTTTTTCCTACTTTTCATTTCTTCCATATTGTGACTATGTGCTGTGACATTGAAGATCTCTCATTTTCACTAACATATTTATTATTTTTATCAGTTCCTCTCTATGCTACTAATTTCCCACCACTACTGCTATAACCTCACCTTCCTGAACAGTTTATTTACTTTTCTTGGTTTCTTCAACTGCAAAGAAACATGGCGGACACCTGGAGGTTTGTTTCCCCTTCACTAGTTGGACCTTGTCATTCTGCTTAACTTTACATCTACAGAACTGACCCTAGGTTGGAGTCTGATTCTTGCTTTCCTTGGACTCTGTAACCTGTAGAAATCCCCTGCACATGAGTGCAGGTGCCCTTCTCACTCCCCTGGACATCTGACCTCCCACCATCCTAGAGTTCTCACATTTTACCCTTCTCTGGACATGAGGTCCTCGTGTCCTATTTTTGCTGCCATTCCCAGAAGACACACTCTTGCAAGTGATTGCTCTCATTGCCATGTTAGTCTACTGAAATGCTTAGCCAAGCCACTCACAAACATTCATGACCATCTCAACATATGGTGCTGGTTCCCTGTGGCAATCCATCATGGATAGGTATCTCCCTCAGTTTATTTGTGTTTGGGCTTGTTATACAAAGCTGCTCTTCCAGGTGGACACTTCTCTTTATTGGATTTTCCACATGATATGGCTGAATGATTTGGAAAGTTGAAAGGAAATGACATCCAGTCATATTCTCTGGAAAGAAGATGATGGAATATAGCTAGGCATGAAAACAGCTCATTGTGTTGTAGCTCCCATTAAGTAGGAGTACAGAACAGAGATGCAAGGACAATCCAGAGAGGAAGACTGTAAATCTGATATACCCAAAACTCTACCCTACCAGAGAAGAGCCTGGAACAGTGATCATACTTGGAAGGACTGTGGTACTGTTGAATCCCTTGTAAAGTGAGTTTCTCAGTGTAGAACTCAAAACCTGAATTGGAACTGAAGGAGTTAACAGATGGTGATTTCTACCTATGGACGCACCTCATGGCCTGTGAATAGGTTTGGTCTTGAAGGAATATCTGAGAGTTGCTCTTATGGTTGACTCACTGTATCAACTTGAGAAATTCACTGAATAACTGAATAACTCAGCATGGGGCCATGTTCTCACTTTTGAAACATCCCAGGCTGGTGCAAGAGGAGAGAATAGAGATGTTGTGAGTATAAAGGACCCAAACTAGTGCAGGTAGACTGCATACAATATAATGGAGGAAAAGAGCCTTGATTTTCCCCCTTTTTTGCTCTTATTGCTTTTGCTGTCTGGCGCCATATTTGACTATTAGCCATCTGCCATGCCACCGTGCTATGGAATAGCTGACTATGGACTGGGACTCTGCAAACTGTGAGCTATACACATCTTTCTTTAGTTTTGGGTATTAGGTATTTTGTCTCAGCAATAAGAGAAAGTAACTGAGATAGAATTTGGTACCAGGAATGGGGTCCTACTGTGACTATTCCTCACCACATGGTTCAAGAGCCTTTGGGGATGGCGCATGGGAAGCGTTTGGACAGGTTGAATAGTGAGTGATGGAACACTTTAGGCAGTTCTTCATGGGAGATACTGGTCAGAGCTCTGAAGACCAGAAAACACAAAGACCAGTCTTGGGGAAGGGGATGAATATTTTTCTAGGAAGAAGAGTTGCATTGGTTAGTGTACTACAAATGGCATGTGTGATGGTTTGACAGAAAGCTTTTCTGCATTTTGTGTGTATCCATAAACTTTGCCTGTGACTGAAATTAAGGGTTGCAGACTAAATAAACTTGCAGAAGGTATTTCAAAGCAGTTGCTTCTTGAGGTGATATCATGGCATTGTGTAAGGCTTTTACCCAGATTTACTTTGAGTATCAAGAGCAAGGAATCCAGCAGGATGATTCAAAATATGAATTTTCCCAGAAAGGAAGCTCCAGTAAAATTGTGAACTGCAAAGACAGAGCTGAGTGTATCTTAATTGCTGAGAAGAAACAGAACAGAAAAGATGGCCTGAGGACATCACAAGAAGCAGAAATTTCCCTTTGTGGTCCCCAACTACAAAAGTGAGACTTTGCTTTTAGAAGAAAGCTGCAGAACACCTTGTTCCAGAATAGTGGCAGCCACACTGTGTTCTGGAATGGTAGTGGTGGCCTTACCAGGTTTCAAAACAATGATGGCTGTACCAGGTTCCACAATGTTTGAGGCATAGGGAATGTTCTCTTCAGAATAAGGTTTCAGAGTACTCTGGATCCAGGCACTCAAACTCCTATAAGCAAGAGAGAGGAAACCTTGCTACTGCTCTGGCTGGCAGTAGACCTTGGTATCACCTACATGGTGTTGCTCTTCCATATATGCAGAATACAAGAGTTGTGGAGTTAAGAAGGCTTCCACCCCAATTTCAAAAGTCCTAGGATGCCAGGGGTTGTGTCCCTGAGAGGAGAGTGTGTGAAGCTGTGGGGGTGAAGCTAAAAGTTCAGCGGTTACCCAAGAAGTTTGCAGAAGTAAGGAATTTGGATTGTCTGAGGAAACTGGTAAGGAAGCAGCATAGTGGGCCCATGGGAGAAGCCATGGGAGCTACAGCCACCAGAAGCTCATAAGTGCAGAGCCACTCAAGCCCTTTGGAGTTCACCATTTGTCACAGATTGTCTTGAGTGCTGAGTGTGGAAGGGCAGGACTTAATGTTTTCCCCACTGGAATTTGGGTTTTCATTGGTCTCAATCATTTGTAGAAGAATCTATTTTTTTTAATGTGCATATTTGATACAGAGTCTGCAGGGTCTACAGGGTCTCACCACATAGATCAGACTCGTACGGATTATCCCACTTTCAGCCTCCCAAGTGCTGGGATTACAAATGCGTGCCACCACACCCAGTCTCAATTGCAGTCTCAGAGCACCCCACTGACAGGCCAGCACTACGCACTGGGGATCAAACCCTGAGCATTGCACTCTGAGGAAGCAGGTGCTTTAGTCCATTGAAATATATAGCTGGCCCTGATCTCCATCATTTTTATCCCTATCTATAGTTTTTGCAATGGAAATGTTTACTCTGTGACATTGAATGTTGGCAGTGTTTAACTTTGCAATTGTACAGGGGCTTACAACTAAGAGTTTGCCTTACATCTCAGAAGAGACTTGGGACTTGAACTTTTCAGCAACAGTGAAACTGTTAGGATTTTGGCAACTCTTGCAGATGGACTAAATGCCTTTTGCATAAAAGAGTGTGCATGATGAGTCTTTGGGGGACCAGGAGCAAAATGTTATGATTCTAAAGTTTGCTACACCTGTGTTATGTTCAAGTTGTGAAACAATATCAGGAAGCATATCTTAGTATCTGTAAAACAGTTTAAAGAAACGTGTCCAGTTGCCAAGTTGACAAGTGGTATATTGTTATGGTTGACTCACTGTGTCAACTTGAGCAGTTTAGAGATCCAGCTAACAGCAAGGGCCAGGGTCCTGACTTTTTAAACATCTTGAGCCTGTAAAAGAGGTGGGTTCAGAGGTGGTGTGGGCATAAAAGACCCACCCTAGTACAGGTAGGCTGCATGCAATGCAAGGGAGCAAAAAAGGCTTGTTTTCACTTCTTTTCTCCTGTTGCTTCTGTCTTCTGCTGCCTTGAGCTATTGCCCTCTGCCATGCCATTCCTCTGTGGCCCAGCTGATTATGAAAACATTTATCATCTGCAAGGAAAATAAACCTCCCTTCCTTAAGTTTGGGTGTTGAGTATTTTGTCTCAGCAATGTGAGAAAAGTAACTAAGAGCTGTATATTTATGTCTGTCACAGGCAAGTTAAGGGAAGAGGAGGAGAGAGTGCCTATTGGCTTTCAATAGGAGCATGGAAATATTACCGTAGAAACTCAGACATATCCTGGATAACTGGACCCTGAATTCACAAGAATTCAGTGTGTAGATTTTTGGTTTTTAGGCATCATTGTCATTCAAAGTCACTATAAGTAATTGTTAGAGGTATAGATCCTACCATCATACTCTGACCTTGAAGTCACAACTTCTGACAGTGGATTTCAGGAACCTGGACTTTAAACAAACAAATCTGCTCAGTCAGACTATTTTTACTTTGCCTCTCAAGCCCGTATCCTATCAAAATTTTTCTCATGAGAACATTTTTATCACTACAATAAAGTGACTAATCTTGTATTTCAGTGAAGTCCATCACTCTGGAAACTGCAATGATTGCTTTGTGGAGTGCAACATCTTGTCCTTTTACTGTTTTTTTCTTTCTTTCTTTCTTTCTTTCTTTCTTTCTTTCTTTCTTTCTTTCTATTTTTTAGGGAAGGATCTTCAGTGTGTTCAGAGTCTCACTGCTAGATCTTACTCACAGTGATCCGCCTGCTTACAGCCCCCAAGAGCTGGAATTACAGGCATGTGCCACCATGCTCAGTCTCAATTGCCCTCTCAGTGTGCCCTAGTGGTGGGGCCAGCATGGCAGGCCCAGGGATTGAACTTCCAGCTCCTGCATGTCTTTTAACTGTTAATATGCCTCACTGTGGGGTGCACAGTTTTCATAGGTCAACATTCCTCCTTTGTTTACTGAAACATGCATGGTGGGCTTTAAAGAGCAGTGCCTTCTTAAAACATCACAACTTTGGTCTAGTGTAATGCATACTCATACATTATGTGCATTATCATGTGCTTTAGGCTGCAATGTACTGTCAATAGGATCTGAACGACCCTGCCGAGGTGAAAGGCACCAGGTAAATGCAAAAGAATGACTATGGGCTAAAACCAAATGTCTTTTTTATTTGATAAAGTAATATTTCTTTTTTTTTTAAACATTTATTTATTTATTTTGTGTGTGTGTGTGTGTGGCCAGCTCAGCCCACCAGGGGGCGGGGCTGGCTGGCATGTGGTGCTGGGGGATGAACTGCGGTCCCTGTGCTTTCCCAAGCTCGTTCCAAGTAGGTGCTTTAGACCACTGAGCCATCTCTCCAGCCCCGATAAAGTAATATTTCAATCAGATAGTTTTAACCTTTTCATTATACTCCGGTTTACTCATATTGAAAGCCTCTTGAACCTTGGCACTATTTATAGTTTCCTTCCTGAGCTTCCTCAACTTTTAATCCGGGATTGTTCATTTTAATGTGATTTGATGTTTCTTGGTTATACATACAAATACAAAAATTGTACTGTGCTCTCTTATGTCTATCAGTGTCCCAAAGTCAATGTAATAACAGAAAGTCCTTCCACTACAAAGCAAGTGGTCACCTATGTTGGTCTTTTTGCATAATATCGATAGGTCTAACTTTGTGTTTCTAAATAAAAAAGATGTCTGGTGCAGAGGCTTATCATATTTTCAAGTTTTTCTGTATATTTGCAGGCTGTACAAAACAGTTTCTCTGTTCCCTGGGCCACCAGGTTAGGTCATTAAAGGTTGTGAAGCTCTCAATGGCTGGAGGCTGGAATCCGACAAGTACTCAGTCACTCATCTGTCAGTCAGGGAATGCAGCTGTCAAGTTGGAAATGTTGGTGAGAACACCTGTGCTTGTGGATTCCTTACATCATGACAGCTGCACTGTGAGAATAGGAATCCCCAAAGACAGGAAGTGCAAGCAGCCCATTGCTTAAGTTTTGGGGCCAGAAACGTCATCTCTATTGTATCCTTTGGTCAAGAAATCGTAGGTTCCACATTCAAGTTGAGAGGGACAGGACGGCATCAAACTCACATTCAATGGGAACAATGTCAAAGAATTAGGAGACAAAATATCTGATATATACAATTTAAAGAAAAAGATATCTATATATTAGCTTACGATTTCAGGAATTTTAATACATGGTCAGCGGGCTCCACGTCAGAAATGACAATAATGGAGGACAGAAGTTCACCCCCTCATGACAGCCAGGAAGTAGACAAAGTTGGGAAAAGACAAAGGCAGAGAGATAAGGGGAAGGGGAGAGGGGAGAGGGGAGAAGGGAGAGGGGAGAGAGAGACCCTTCAAAGTGCCCACAATTACTCACATCCTCTAGCATAGCCCCAGATTCTAACATACTACCAGGTATTAACTTATGAGTAAATTAATATTGATAATGTTAGGATCTCATGACACAAGAGACTCCTGAAAGTCCCACTTTTGAACACATGATATTTGGGGGAGACAGTTTAGATCCAATGCATATGAAAATATTTTTTAACTGTCATGTCAAACAAATCAGATTTAAGACATGAATCTTTGAGGTATATATAATTTAAAGAAAAAGATATCTATATATTAGCTCATGATTTCAGGAATTTTAGTACATGGTCAGCTGGCTCCACATCAGAAATGACAATAGTGAAGGATAGAAGTTCACCCTCTCATGACAGCCAGGAAGCAGACAGAGTTGGGAAAAACCAAAGGCAGAGAGATAAGGGGAAGGGAAGATGGGAGAGGGGAGAAGGAGCCATCTCTGGCTCTACTCCAAAGATAAGTCATTTCCAATGAAGAATGTTCCAAGGAAAGCATTCAGGTTTTACTGAGGAGCATTTGTCAATGGGACTTGGGAAGCATATGACTCAGTGAAGTAGATGAGGTGTTTTTCATTAAATCTTATAAATATTTGTTCTAGAAATAATGTCTTAGAGCTAAGAGAATTTCCTTTGGGGATTTTTCTATCCAGAAAATGATGATTACTACTCACTATAGCTGGTTAGACCTTTCAAAGCACCTGAATAAACTCTGTGTCATATGTTTCTAATAATAGCCAACAAAGAAATTAACATTCATACTGTTCTAAGGATAAATTTTGAATTCGTGATATTACATAATATGTTCAATATTGCAAGTAGAGAGACTAAGATTAAAATCAGTTTTTCCAAGTACCAAATGAGGGTAATTCTGTTAAGATACACACTTTAATTTCATATTGGAGCAGAGATCTAAATCCTAAATGACATAATGAAGTAGGTACAGTATGAGACACAAAGAATCTCATCTTTGCCATTTTAATAGAAGACACAGGAAGATAACAATAAGAAAAGAACAAAGTAAAAAAGAATAAAAGACCTGAAATCTATGTCACTGGGAAGTTTGATCCTGACAATGGAAGATGGTGATCCAATGCACACTATCCCAAAACCTTTCCAAGGTTACAGTTGTTAGGTTGGCATAGATTGTAGATGCCATATCTCATCCTATTTGGTAGACGTTCTATACCAGATGTGTTCTAAGCTTGACATATAGTGTATACAATAGCATAAAATACATGTACATACTCACAAACATGATGGAGTAATTAGTAAGTAAGAAATGATCTGCATCTGGGAAACTGGAAGCCACGTCGTAAGAGAACAATGTAAGAAAGGCCAGGGTTTAGTTCCCCGAGCTTCAGATCCCCAGGCTTAGTGAGAAGAGCATTTCACATGCTCTCGCAAATTCCCTCTCCTACTCTGTTGCTTACCTCTTGACCCACACAGTCATTCCCAATGGCCCAAGGTCCAAGTGAGCAGTAGTGGCTCCAGCATTGTCACTCCTTTACACAAATTTTCAATCTTTTATGTATATTTATTTATTTCTAATTTTTTTTCTTTTTTCTTCCATAACTTTATTGAGAAACAAATAGCAATGAGACAGTTTCAAATCAGATTTCTAGGACAGTTGCAATAATTAACACATTGCATACATTCTTCCTAGTGGTTAGTTGCTGTACAAGATGTGGACATGATATCCTATTTACAAACACTATTAGAACAATTCCCTCTATTCATTAAGAAAATGTAACTATATATCTATCCTAACCATTTCGAATACACAAATACAAAATGGACATTCATCTGTATCCCCTTTTTTGGTTTAGTTTCGTTATTTGATTGCTGCACCTCTATGTGCTTTGGGTGCCATGTTGTTTCCAACTAGATCCATATAAGCTAAAAGATTTACCAACAGCGCATGAGGGTGGACACTTTTGGTCCATAGGAAAATCATTTTATTCACAGACCCTTGAAATTTATTCCTATCCAATAGCTGCTTTTTTGCCTTAATCTGAGGCAAAATCGTACCATTTTTGAAAAAGGGAATTCTACCCTTTAAGAAAGCACAGACCTCTCTCAGGTGCATGTGCCAAAAGTTCCGTGGCGAAGTCCTCCATTGAAAGGAAAGATTGAGGGCCTAACGAATGGATGCTGCTGTCACTTCAGTAGAGAAGGAGAGGCAAATGTGTGACATCTTCTAATATTCTCTTTCCTTATCATGTAAACTCAAAATTTTATGTCTCTCATCACATATCACCACTCATAACTTTAGTGGAAAGATTGGATAAAGAAGCATGAAGAAAGGCTACTTGAATAATGAGACATTATCCACACTGTCCTCAACTGCTATCTCTGGGGTTTATGCATCTTCGTCCAAACATATCTGAAGGAATTGCGATTTTCATTTTCCCAAGTCAGACCCATCATCAAGCTAGCCTCATATTCTGAAGACTGTATTTTTTGCTTGACTTAAACTTTAACTTTTATCTGGTATTGCAGCTATGTACGGTAAGCCTTATTAGTAAATAGCAATCAATGGATTTTAATCTTTCTGAACATTTTATAAAACAATATATTTAGCCATATAAATACTAAATGTTCTGATTAACAAGTTGCTTAAAAAGAAAACTGATTTTTAATGGATAAACTGGGCTATTCTATTGCAAACTTTCCAATCGATTTTATTTTATCTTTGTGGATCACTCAGGCTAGTGCATGAGTCCTTATCAGAGAAAGCCCTGCAGACAAGGTGAGCACTTCACTGGCCAAACACATTCAGAACAGTGGCCCATCTCTGGATGCAAATATATTTACAACTACAGAAATGTAAAGCTGTAGGATTGGAACCAACTCAGGGGTGCTGAGTGAAATGTGGCAAAAGGGAAAGTTTATTGTCATGGGAATCTGGAACTCGCTCTTCTAATACATCCAGAAAAACACAGTCTTCCATTTCTGCCTTTACCAATCATCTGGTTCACAGGTCTTTATACTTAACATAACCCCAGCTAGTAGACACTCAGTTATCTTGCCTTGGGACATCAGTTCAGCTGATCTTAACTGTCTGTCTGCTGCATGTTCTCTGTATTTCAGGAAATTTTATTTTGTTAACATCATAGTTTAAAAAAAAGATAATAGCTGATAACTGGAGATTATTGAAATATATTAACAGGTGTCAAAATTAAAGTTTTCTCAATGTCTGGGTCTCAGTTTTCCTTTAAGAAAGAGAGAGGATATACCATACATTATCACATAATAGCTTCAGTCTTCTGAAACCTACTTCATGTTAAAAAAGAAAAACACTCTGAACATTTCAAAAGCCCTGATTATATTCCTAAATTACTGAAAAATCTTTGCTGCTTCTTCATTCCCTATAAGTGAAGGCACATGTTGATGTCAGATTCTCCAGGTCTTACTCTGCTCTTCTCTGCTATTCTCCACGGATACCTTGAACCCTCTCAGAAGCAAGTGAGCCCTTTCCTAGTGCGTTCAGCAATTGAATTCAACAAAAAGGAAGGGCCAGTAAGATTAAAATAAAAGTAGAGTTTGAACTATTATCTATTTGTTTCTCATTCATGAGAAAATCTTTTTTAAAAGATATATTTCATGGATGCAGGGTCTCACTATGCTGCCTGGACTCATAGTGATCCTCTTGTTTTCAGCTTCTCCAGCGCTGGGATTACAGGTGCATACCACTATGCTTGGACTCTGTGGTTCATTTGCCCCACCCTGGGGTTGGGACTGGCACAGCATGTGGTACCAGGGATTGAATCACTGTCCCTGTGTTTGCCTAAGCTTCAGTCAACTGATCTATCTTGCAGGCCCCTAGAAAGAATCTTTTTAGTTTATGCCTCATACTCTTGAGTATCTACTTTGAAGATAGAGGCACATAATATGCTAACTAATGTTATCCTCTCATCATTTTGTCATGAAAGTTCATTTTATTATTTTTGAAAATAAAAAAATAGAAAATATATAGTAAATAGCGATCCTTGAAATTTAGTAGAGTACCTCAGACACTTAAGTGCTGAGGTCACTCAGATGGAGACAAGCAAATACTGTGGCACAGGGGACTGAAATGAGACTGTGAGAACTTGAGGGAAGGAGGTGGTGAAGAAGATAACTGAAGAAACAATGGCAGCTCCTCTGAAACTAACTTTTTTAGTTTAAGAAACTAGCTGTGAAAAGAATGTGCGCACAAGATTTCTTTTCCCACCAGGCAGAAAAGGTCTATACTCAGATCAGTATTGAGCGAACTTAGAGGCTATGACCTTTATTTAATTAGACCTCTATTAATCTTCTTCAGATTAGTCAAGCTGATATTATTCAATTAATTCTTTCTTATATATTTACTACAATGTCTACAGAGTCTCACTATACAGCTCAGCCTCATAGTGGTTCTCCTGTTATCAGCCCCCTAAGCACTAGGATTACAGGTGTGCACCACCATACCCAGTCTCAGTGGGTGCTTGGGGGGGTGGCTGGCATGGCACCTTGGGGATTGATCCCTTGTCCCTGTGCTCTGCCAAAGCAGGTGCTTTAGTCTGCTGAGCTATTTGGCAGGCCTTTCAACTAATTTTTTAGTAAAAAGAAAAGTACATGTTTTTTAGAATACAAACCTAAGAAACTGATTTTCTTCATTCTATATGATGCCATTTTATAAACAAAATATGTTAGCATGTAGTCATTTGAGAGATGCAGATTAAAACAACACAGACTCCATCTCACCCCAAAAAGAATGGCTACCATCAAGAAATCAAGCAATAACAAATTCTTCTGGGGCTTCAAGGAAAGAGAAACCCTTCCGCACTGTTGGTGGGAGTCTAGACTGGTCCAACCACTGTGAAAATCAGTGTGTAGCTTCCTCACAAAACAGGGATTAGAGGTCATAGTCAACCCAGATATTACCCTTCTAGGTGTATTCCTAGAAAAATTTAAATCATCATACTACAGTGCTATATATGCAAAATTTGTAATAACAAAATTTTGGAAATGATCCAAATACCAATCAACTAAATAATGCATAAAAAAGCGGTAGTCTTTTTATACGATGGAGTATTACTCAGCCATAAAGACAAATTGAGACTTTTATAGGTACGTGGAGCAACTTGAGTCCATACTTATATGTTAAATAAGTCAGACTCATGTAAACATCATATTGTCTCCCTGGCATGAGAAACTGAATGAACAAATAATATCCAAAATATATGACAGATATTGTGAAATGGGAAGAAACTATTCAAAAGAAAGAAGAACTAGAGTGAAAGAAGAGGAAAAGGAAGGAAGGAAGGGAAAAGGCAAAAAATGAAAGATAGTTATTCTACTAGTTTCTCAGTTCATTGAAAAAAAGGTTTGAACTAACATAATTTGAAGAATTTTTATGCCCACATCTTGTACTCTGAGTACCTGATTTTAGGATGATGAAGAGCAGTATATTAACTATTATTGTTCTCTTGTTATTTTGTTTTGAATTTTTGTCCATAAGCTAAATAAATACATACATACATTTCTACTTAAAAACCCTAGCAAAATGTTTTCCTCATTGTATCTGATGATATTTCATAAGCAAAACATGTCACTACTGTTTTTGTTATTCTCTGGAGATATTGACTATACTATCCTGAGTTTCTAAATGCCATGACTACAATAAAATATATTGAAGGAATTATTTAGTAGCAATTATTTTTCAAGGCAACATGATTAAAGTTAAATTTGCAATATTATAATAGTTTAGAAGTTAGAAAATGTGAGGTCTCTTTATGTTTCTCTTCCTTTCTTCTCTTCTTCCTCGTCCTTGTCTTCGTTTTCTTCTTCTTCTTCTTCTTCTTCTTCTTCTTCTTCTTCTTCTTCTTCTTCTTCTTCTTCTTCTTCTTCTTCTTCTTCTTCTTCTTCTTCTTCTTCT
>NW_004524582.1:25979917-25982434 GCF_000260255.1 Octodon degus
CCTCATCCTTCTTCTCTTCTTGCTCCTCTTCCTCCTCCTCTTCCTCTGCTTCCTCTTAATTCTACTCCATCCTAAACCATCCTCATTTTCCCATTGACAACGTAAACCAAACAGCAGGAAGAAAATAAACTTGCTATGTTGATTCCATTTTATGTTTTATTACTAATAATCTTACATTTAACACTAATAGATCTGCACATTAAAAGTAAAAACTGTGTCATATTTGTCATCAGTAACATGATACTAGCAAGGATGATAAAAAATCACACATGTTGATGGCAGTAGACTGACCCGTGAGAAAAGTATCTGAGGGGTAGTTATTAATAAAAAAGTGAAAGCATAAGAAATTTAAATTCAAAAATACATTTGTGGAACTCAGCACTAAAGAAATACTCCAAAACAGTGGGAGTATCATTTAAAAATTTAGCATGATTACTTATAAAACCGACAAAAGTGAAGCAAATGAAATGACCAACAAATTTAAATGATCGCACAAATTATAGTGTATATCTTTCATGGAGTATTATATGACATTTAAACCAAATGTTGATGAAGAGGAAATCATAAATTATAAGCATTTTCCTTATTAAGGGAAACAGCAGAATAACCACTCTACCACATATAAAGTATGATAATAATTATGTTAAAATTGTTCGAGGGCAGGGAGATGGCTCAGTAAAATAAGTGCTTGCCTGGGAAGTGCAAGGGCCTGATTTCAATCCCTGGTTCCACAAAAAAAAAAAAAAAAAAATTGTTCAGAAAATGGATGTAAATAATTAAGTTAGCACTTATAATTTAGATTGTGGGGAAGTTTCCCCCTGTATATTTTTGTCATCAATTTTAATGGTCATAAATTGATTCCTCTAGTGAAGTAAAATAAACATGTTACTGTGGGAATTGTGAAGACCATTGTTTTTCAGTTAGCCCCAATGTACATTCCACACTGTGAACTGACAGCGTTGATGCCTAACTTTCTGTGAAGCACGTAGGGGCAGCAGTAGTGGTCATGAAATCCTTCTTGTGTGCCTCAGCTGGAGGCTAAAGCCAGCAGTGGATGCGAGTCAAGAAAATGCAAAGTGATGCCGTCTCCAGTGGTGTTCATACAGTAAGTTAGACTAGGTATACTGAGAGCAGAAAGAGGGAACAGTTCTGAGAAGCAAGTTCAGAGGAGAAATGGCTGTGAAAGTTGAGGAAACATTTGCCCAACCAGTGACACCCATTTGGGGAAGATGGGGGCTGAAGGAAGGCACTTCAAGGCAAGACTTCAAGGTAGAAGTGAGAGAGACATTTGGAGAAAATAGTTGAGAATAATTTTATGGGACATGTTCTCAGACAAATGCTAGACTCAGAAAGCATGGGGATTGTGAACGTGCACACACAGACACACGTGTGTATACACACACACAACACACACCTGAGCAACTCGTTGCACACTCATCGTTCTTTAATAGTTTTGCTTGTTGATTTGTTTCTTTTGATTATTATATCTTCTTCCCTAGACTGCTGTAAAATCAGTTTTTAGTTATGATTCTGAAGTCCCTTTAAATTATTGGATTATCTTTCTACAAATCATTTTAGAAAAAATACAAAAATGTTAAAAGTACATATCAATGCTTTGTTTTAACTTTGTTTGCAATGTCACCAGTCTGCCAATTTTTTTTTTATTAACTTTATTGGTGCAATTTAGATATCCCTGTAATATTATGCTTTTTATATAAATGGCATTCAGTTGGTGTTAGTGTAAGGTCATTATTTTTATTTTTTGAATAGCCAATAATACCTCATAATTCTTTACATCAAAATGATTAATTTGTATTAAAATTTAGTGCTTTTTGATACTAACTCATAATTAACCTTAAACACTGACATATTGCTGAAGTCGATCATTCTTAAGCAGAAAGTAGCTTTGGGTGCTACATAAATAAATATCCACACGGGAGTGAATACGAGACCGAGGAGAAGTGAAAATAGTGGTCATTGGGAAGATGACAAGCACTGCCTGTGACATCATTGTCACTTGATTCTCAGCTGTGGTAATACCAATAGCTTTCTGAAGTTTAGTTCTTGAATGATGTCTCCAAATTTTTCATGTGAATCTATTTCTTATATATTTCAGGCAACTTAGAGCAGTTTCTAAATTTTTAGGAAATTTTGTTTCTTCCATTTGATTAAATGTGTTTTATTTTCTCAATTAAACAGAAAGTGCTTCATCTTATCTCCTAATTATCATAATTCATAATGCTTTTATTGATTCTACACTTTTTGGTCTAATTTTCCATTTTTGCTTTTTACTAGTGTCTTTTTCTTCTTTTTTCGTGTATTTAGTACAGCGACTATAGGATCTCACTACACAGATCAGACTTGTCGTGATTCTCCTGTGTTCAGCCTACCAAGTGCTGGGATTACAGGCGCACGCCACCAAGTCCAGTCTCGATCACTGTCTCAGTGCGCCCCAGTAGCAGGGCTAACACCACATGCCATGGATCGAATCCTGGTCCCTGCGACTGCCTAAGAAGC
>NW_004524582.1:25982534-25994450 GCF_000260255.1 Octodon degus
TTATGTCAAATTTCAAATCATATATTTTCCTTCTTTATTTTTGTTGGCAACCAGAATGGCTAGAAAATTGCCAGAAGCACCACCTTCACTTCATCCAATTATTGTTATATAAATCAATTCCATCTTCATTGCTTCCAAATATTATTAAAGTGCAGCTCAGTTTACCAAAATTGATTTATTAATTTCCAATAATTAACAGTGCACTGTGTTTTCTTTCGGCAAAATCTTGAATTCCACTTATTTTGATTTAATCATATAGTATAATAATTTAGCATGGCACATTCTATTATATTTAAAATTTGAAATTCCTTTATTTTCATGTCATTGTTATGTTTAGTCTTTTATTTATTCATTCATGTGGCACAGGGTCTCAGACTTGTAATGACCCTCCCGTCTTGTCTCTGTAGTATGCCACCATACCCAGCCTCAGAGGCCAGGACAGCATGGAGTACCAGGGATTAAACCAAGGCCTTGCACTTTCCAGGCAGGCACTTAGACCGCTGAGCTCCCTCCCCAGTCCCTGGAAGTCCTTTAATTTGAGGAATATGTATCTATAATTGACAGTGTATACTTAGAGTGGTATGAATTTATCTCATTGCTTCTGCAGAGATCAATTTTAGTTTCACAAAAGCTATTCAAAAAAGCTTTGTGATCATTGATTTAAATTAGTGAAACCATGTTTTTATTTATCATCTGTTCAGAATTTTTAAATGTGGCACAGTTTATATAGTATTCTCCACTTACAATTTGATGAAGTCTAATTCTTTTCAATTAAATGGAAAAGAAATGATGTTAGGGCATTGGTCAACTTGCTCACCTTTGAAACAAAGTACCTGGCATCCATAAGACAAAGTAGAAGAGGCTTATTGCTGTCACTGTTTCAGAGGATTCTGTCCCTGCATAGCTGGCAATGAAGCAGAAATGGTGTGGAAAGCCTAGCAGAGGGAAGCTGCCCTACCATGGCCACCAGGAGGCAGAACAGGGCAAGACGGCCACAGAGGAAGGAGCCAGGTCCCAACAGAGCACCCAAGATCTCCCACCCAGACTCACCCAGAAGTATGCTATTCTCACTCCTTAGGCACCTTCATGCCAGTCAAGAGGGCTGTGTAGCTTAACTGCCACCACTGCTCTTTAGTTTTGTTTGTGGTCTCTTGGTGTTTATCTAGGTAGCCATGAATCTTGTTTTAGTCTAATGGGGTCGGGGGGGGGGATTTTAGCCAGTTTGTGATAAGGTCTTGTTGTGTGCTTCAGGCAGGCTTTGAACTCACTATGTAGTCCAGATGGGCCTCAACATTATGGAGAGCCTCCTGCTCATCATCCTGGGTGCTGGGATTGTGTGTGTGTGCACCACCCTGGCCACAGGTAGGAATGCCTCTAAGCATGTTTCTACTCCCTGATCTACAGAAGATGAGAGTGAAGGAAGACTATTATAGGGTACAGTGGTCAGGCACAACTCAGAGTTCTGCACTCTGCTCACTAAAATCTGCTCTCCATTGGCTCAACTTGGTTGACCTCAGTGAAACCATGATGAGATTTCAGTATGAAGATGAAAGTCCACACTGGCAATTAAATTCGTCTTTGTCTTTTTTTAAAAACAAGCAATCAGAAAAGTATAATACAGTCCAACTTTCTTTCCAACTTGTGTTGTTTCAGCTAGTGGAGAATGTAACTTGCTTTAGAGTTTCTCTTCGATGTTTCCATGAATGGCTCTCTAGACTGACAGAGGGTGATATACGATTTCCTAACTTCGTAATGGAGATGTTCATTGATTTGGTTATTTTATTTAGTTTCAGTTCTGAATTTTTAACTTAATAGCTCTGTCTTTACTTCCTCAGGCTTTTTACCTGGACATGTCTTCCCTGCCCCCATCTTTCCATAGCAAAACCAGGTGGCAGAAATGAAAGCCCAGCACCCTCTGAAGCTGCAGTGCTCTGCGCTGCACCTGTGGGGTGATGGCATTCCGTGTGAGTCAGCCTCTTCTAGCTGCTCACCTTTACAGGAAAAAGGGTGAAACTCCAAGTGCCATTCTATTTATATGTTATTGTCTATAATTGTACTCAGATATTTGGATTCTAATAAGATAGCTTGTTATATAAAGTACATTTATTTCAAAGGAGGTTGTTCCATGCTCTTCTTAACTTAGTCCTGCAGACAGCACACTACTGTCATGGACTAGTGGACTATATTGGATTATTTTGATGAATTCACGCAAGTACAATACTTGAATGGTGATGGAATGCCCATCTTTGGAAAAACTAAATGAAAAGGGGGGATATAAGTGAAGGACAATTTTGTAGTGAAAAAATATACATATATACATATATGCAAATGAGTTAGAATAGATATACAGCTACTTTCCCTTGGTTCAATGAGAATAAAGATTTGTACTAATAGTGTTTAGACAAGAAATCATGTCTACATCTTGTACTATGAATACTATGAGAACAATATACAATGTATTAATTACTGTAACTGTCCTACTAACCTGTTTTGAAACTGTCTCATTGCCATTTCTTTAACAATAAAATTAATTAAAAATATATTTTGGTGAAAAAGACAAAGGAGGATATCAACATTAAAGGCATTTTCTATTGTGTATTGTTTTACTTTGCTCAAATACTTAATTATGAATAATGGTATGTGTGTTTGTGTCTCTGTTGTGTGTTTGAGAGAGAGTGAATATTTTTCCATGTTTCCTTCAGCTGATATATCTCTCCTTATCCCTGACTTTTTGATGAGGCTAAAGAAATCATGTACCAAGTCTCTGCTGATAATCGTAAAATTAGCTTGGTGATCTGACCTGCTCAAGTGTGTCATTGGAAAAATATGCATTTGATGACTTTTGGGGCACATAAATTACAGTATCAAGTACTAGCTTCCCAAGTAAATTTAATTAT
Source organism: Octodon degus (assembly GCF_000260255.1). Taxonomy (NCBI): domain Eukaryota; kingdom Metazoa; phylum Chordata; class Mammalia; order Rodentia; family Octodontidae; genus Octodon; species Octodon degus. The sequence goes on from NW_004524582.1 coordinate 25,985,432, forward strand.
GATGTTTCTGGTAAATTATAGGTATGATGTACTTTCTGTTTAAAAAGCAACTCATGATTACCCGTTGCAATAAATTTGTTGTGTATTTATCTATTTATTTTTTAGTTAACAATTTATGTTCTATGAACAAGAAAGGAATCTAGAATTTTCTTTATCCTAGAAATCCTGAGGTTTCATGTGTCCAGGCTAGAATACCATTTTCTTCTCCACTACTGAAGGTCTGGACCTTATTGGAGCCTTCTACTACAAACACCTTCAGTTCTTGAAGACTCTTTAGGCCTAGAGTTCTCTCCTTTGATAAGAATTTCTCCTTCTTGGATTTACTCGGTTTTGATTTTTCTCCCGTCTTCATACTCCACCTTTTTCCACTCAAGGTGGAGCGCCTATTTTTTGCTGAGAATGGAAGCTGCAGCATGTATCCCATAGACCAAGCTCAGCCTTTCCCGACACAGTCTCAGTGTGGAGCAGCAGGGCTGGATACAGGACTGGTGATCCAGTGGGGAGGCGTGGTAGCGATCCTCCTGGCATTTGCATGCCAGAGCTAGACTCAGGAAATGTTCAGTTATTTAAATGATACAGAAGGACTTAAGCTGTAACCTGGAGTACTTGGCATTAATAATGTCAAAAGTGGAGCTGGGGAGATGGCTCACTTTGGCATTAATAATGTCAAAAGTAGAGCCGAGGAGATGGCTCAGGGGAGTAAGCACTTCCCTGGCAAGTGTAAGGGCCAGAGTTCAATCCCTGGTTCCACAAAAACAAAACAAAACAAAACAAAACAAAAAAATCAAAAGTAATAGTTTCATATGTGGTATGAGGAATGAATAAGAGAGAGAAATATGTGCTATCTTGTGAGGTCCTTCATAATTTCCTGTGTAAATAGAAAAATTATTACCTGAAGCAGGGAATGCCAAATAAGATAAATGTAGACGTAGTAAATGATTTGCTGAAACTGAGTGCTATTTTAAACATGTTGCCTTTGAGCTTTAGAGATTCATATAAACACATACATTACAGAGATAGTCAAATTCAGAAAAATCTAAATCATGAAGAAGGAAACAGAGTCAGAAGTGTATATAAAGTAGATTGCATTTTGGTTCCAGTTGTGTTGAGGAACGAAAGCTTTGCTTTTAGAAAGAGGATGTGGAGTGGGAGTTGCTGTCATTAGCTCTGTTGTTCTAAGTGAAATTTATACCCAAATGAGGTAGTGACTTCAATTATGATCCTAAAGCAAATGAGTCTGAGCATAGTATCATCATCTTTCGCTGTTACTCTTAATTCCAAACCAGAATTGGTCAGAAGATAAAGCTGTTGACTGTTAGCATAGGTGCGTAAACAGATGGCCTGGTACACATCGATACATAGAACGTGATCTTTCTCTGACAATTGCTGTGCTGGTATTATAATAAGTATTTTGCATACATTATATTACTAGATATAATGACTGCTATTACTTATAAGTCGTAGATGGAAACATCAGAATATAGAACAGTTACGGTAAGGAGAGTCAGAACACTAATTCATCTAATTAGTGTTAGATGAAACACTAACATCTAATAGTAAGTGAATTAATTCTTCAATCCCCTACTTCACATTGCCTTTCTTTAAAAAATATTTATTTGGTACAGGGTCTCACTACCCAGCTCAGACTTACAGTGATCTTCTTGTCTCAGCCTCCCCAGTACTGGAACTACAGTCATACACCACCACACCTGATTTGGGAGCCTGCAAAGCATGTGATACCAGCAATCGAACTTGAGTTCGTGCACTTACCAAGCAGGTGCTTAGCCTGCTGAGCTATCTCCCCAGCCCTTTTCTATCCTTTCATCTATTCATTTATTCATCATTTCAATTATCCAACAAAATACTGTTATCGATTTTCTGTGTCACTCATTAGGGTATAAAGATATGTGCCTTGACCTCATAAAGCTAACAGGCTAGTTATAAAAAAACTAGAAGATTCTTTAATGTATTCTTAAAAAGTATAACTAAGAAACTATTCAGATATACAGTATGGACTGCATATCCTGGATGAAGTATTATATTACTTTTACTAGGAGTAAACAACTCTTTTTGTAATGTATCATCACACAAATATTTATCTAAACAAAAAGCAGTTTATTATTTATAGTGCCAATTATTCTCTATTTTTTAAAGATTTAAATCCAGAATTAATAAGACAGGCATGAGGACTCAAGACATAGGAGAACCTGTACTGTAACATACTGTAACTCAGTTGTGTCCCAAATTTTCTCATCAAGGAGATTATGGGACCACAGAGGAAAGTGATTGATGATGTAGAGTGTACCTAAGAAGAGTCACATGGAGAGAAAACATTCTCTCAGGCTTTCACAGAGAACAAATTGGTCAAGCAATGACTGTGACTCATCCACATGGCTGACACTGACAAAAGATCTACAAATAGCCATACAGGGTTTCAGGGCAAATCCTGAGGGGATTTGATTGACCTTGTCAGGTAAAAAATTTACATCACTTGTTATATAGGTCTTGCTTTATCTTGGTCTTAACCATTGATCAAAAAAGTATAAAAACTAGGTATAAAAGTAAAGCCATATCAATATGCTCAGCTGTAAAAGGCTCAAGTCAACAAATTCTGACATTGCCAGTCCTATGGATAACCCACTATTATTATGGACTACTGGACTATATTGGATTGTTTTGCTGAATTCACACACCTACAATATTTAAATGACAAATGGAATACCCATCTCTGACAAAACTGAACAAAAAAAGAGGATACAAATGAAGGACTATTTTGTTTCTGTATATACAAAATAGGATAGATATACAGCTATTTTTCTTTTAATTCAATGAGGAGACAGATTTGTACTAATAGTGTTTAGACAGGATAGCATGTCTACATCTTGTACTATGAATAACCACTAAGAAGATAACAAATGTAATTTATTAATTATTGAAACTGTCCTACTAATCGGTTTTGAAACTGTCTCATTGCTATTTGTTTCTCAATAAAATTAATAAAGTATAGTAAGACAGGCAGTTCTAGGAAAAGATGTTTCAAGAAGTGTTTGGAATTTTAGTCCACCTTTTTAAAAATTTTTACCTTGTTGCTGTACGAAAAGTGGTAAAGTTGCATCTGCTGACTGTGATTCCTGAGATTTGCCTCTTAGTAAAATGGTGCTTACTTATGCCACAGGGCTCCTAATGCAAAACGTCTAATCCCAGGTGCCTGCTTTAGGATTGTCATTATCTACATGTGTTTTACTATCCTTTCAAAATCTCATGCTCTATGCCATTCACAGTGTTTTTCTTCTTTGAAATGTTCCCAAATTTTGGCACCATTCCTAAATGGTGAAAGTCAAAGGCAGCTGAGGAATGCCTCTGTAGACTCAGGGTCAAAAGAGTCACAGCCCAATGTGCCATGTCCTTTTGGCATCTCTTTCTACTGTATGTAGACACTTGTATAGCACAGGGACCATGGCCTGCAAGCTGTCACTGCTAAAGGGACAGTGATGAACCTAAAGTAAAATCTCCCAGTGAGAAAGGCCTTAGGTAAATCGCCAGAGGCCATTGTTTTCAAGACTGAGGTCTGTCTAGCATTAAAATTAAGCAGAAAGTCAAATCAAGCACAAAGTAAGAAAGGGAAGAGTGGAAAGAAAGAAGCAGTAAGGGGAAATGACATTTCCATATCTCAGGGGAAAGTTGACCCTGTAGCATTATGCTACAGCCCAGCCTTTTTTGAAAAATTTAGAAACCCATCCTGCTGTGAGCGCTCCCCTTTGTTACTACAGACAGCCTTCTAGACCAGCTACCTAAATGCAAGTTATTCTTTGTTGAGCCTCAGGTATGATACTGATATATAAGGATTTTGGCCTAGTAATCAAGAAACCATATGATACATATATTTATCAAAATAAATTTCACATTGCTAAGATATCTCTGAGGAAGTAGAGAGTGCCTAGATAGGATATATATATATATATATATATATATATATATATATTTATGAACTTTTCTTAAGTTCTACTTCATTCCAATTCCTTTATGTGTCATTCTTACCTCAGCATTTAGATGCTACATATTTATTATTAGATCCATTTTTAGCAATGTTTCAAGCATCTTGGGGTGATCATGAAATAGCAAATCATAAAGCTAGAATAAGTTAGCACTCTGTTCAGGGTAGCCAGAACCTGAAGGAGATCTGTGTCTGTTTCTAGGATGCTGTCCTTTGGGTTGAAGTTTATTGTACATGATCCTGAACAAAGCCAGATGGGATGGGGCACAGGACACCAAACATAGCAAATACAAACAAACAAAGCACACTTATCTACACATTAGAATAGATGTCCTTGATGGATCACTCAGTGTTTCCTAACAATAGGAGGAAGATTACTTCTGATGAATATGTGAAATTAAAATAAAATAGAATCAGTCTTCTAAAGTTGATGATTATACGAGACATTATAAGAGACATCACGGAACATCAACAGGCCCTATGAGGATACCCCAATGACTTGAGTAATGACAACATATTTAACCCTATAGTATTACTACTATTGGTAATAATAACTGATGTCTATTAATTTACAGTTTATAAACTTTTTAACAAGTTTTATTGCTTCATAAACCCAGTATACTCTCAAGGGTCTCCTTTGAAGATGACTCACTTGAACACCTAAATTAGAACAATAAATCATATCAAATGAATCTTGTACATTAATAATATAAAAATAAATATGCATGATCTAATAATGAGGGGACTGATGCGTCTGAAGTTCCTGGTGAGCTCTAAGGTGCTTAAGAATCTTACAGTATGACAGATGATTTTCCAAGAAAAGCAGTCATTCAACAACAAGAGAAGGCTACTGGCTGAACTACAAGTGATGAAGAATTTCAAACACCTTCCAAATTTATGAGGCAAAAATTTATATGCTAAAAAATCTGTCTTGGTATTTGATAGCTTTCACAAAGCCCATCCACACAATTTTTTGTTCCAGTATTTGAATCTTATTCAGAACTAGGAGAAAGAATAGATTTTGGTAATAACTATTGTATGGATAGGCATCGTTCAAAAATGTTACTCGATTGGTTTTAACATGATTGTGCCCAAGAAAGTAAACATTGCTCACAGCTATTCAGAGTTTTAGACTTTACCTCTTAGGAGTCAGGGGAGAAGTGAGTACTACTTGGAGACAGGCCACAGTGAAAATTTGCCAGGGATGGGAGCTGAGTGTGAGTTCTCTAGACCTCTCTTCATCCCCCGATGGACAAGGTCAAAGCACCCCCAATGCAGGGAAGGCGGAAGCAGCAGCGTGGGAGAGTATGTGTGCATCTCTCCTCCAGGAAAGGGCACAGTTCCTCTACTTCAGAAAAACATCAGAAGAGAGGTGAGCACTCCTCTGTGACAACTCAACTTGGAAAGTTAAATTGTTGGTATTAAAAAGCCGGCTAGACAGCTCAGCTGACTAAAGCTTCTGCTTAGGCAGGTTCAGGGAGCAGGGTTAGACCCCTAGCATGCCATGGCCCTGCCTCTGGGAAGCACTGAGACAGCAATTGAGACTGGGCATGGTGGTGCATGCCTGTAATCTCAGCACTTGGGTGGTTGAAAACAGGAGGATCATTACGAGTCCGATGTGCATAGTGAGACCCTGTACACCCTGTAGACCCTGGGCCTAAATACAAGGAAAAGAAAAGAAAAGAAAAGAAGAAATGAAACAAAATGAAAGGAAAAGCAAAGCTGTTGGTGTTAATCGGTTGCACCTATGCCTGGGCAGGCAGTGGGTGTACTCAGAGCCCTGGAGCAGCAGTTGGAAAAGGGTGGTCTCCCTGGCTTCACATGTCTTTTCTCCCCTCTCTGGGCATTGTTCTTTGTTTTTCTTCTGGAATCATTAGGTGAAAGCTTATCTTTTTCCCTTTTGCTAAAACAAAAGTGATGAATGGTCTTTTAAATTAAATGCTAAAGAAAAAATACATGGCAGTTATGTAGTTATGCTACTTTTTTTCTTAGTTCATTGAAAAGAAAGGTTTATGCTAATACTATTTGGATAAATCTTTATGCCAATATCTTGTATTCTGAGTAGCTATTTTGAAGTTAACAAAAGGCAATGTATTAACTATTGCTATTTTCTATTATTTTGTTAGAAAATTTTGTGGGCTTTTGCATTAAGTAAATAAATAAAACGAAAGGTAAAAGCTTTTATACTCAAGGTCTTAAAAGAGTTTCTTTTTCTACTATGCGTTTCTATGACAGCCAATTTATGATTCAATCATTAAGCAACAATTTCATATGACATCTTAAAACTTAATATATTTTCAACAAAATTATCTCCAAATGTACACGTAAACATCTTTCCACTATGAAATCTTTATACAAGAAATAAAGTTACAAGAGCCAATATCCATTTCCTTGAGGTTAAATTAGCTATACCATTTCGAATCATCCTGCATCCAGTTGAGTGTTTCTCAGATCTCCAGAACGGCTGAGCTGCCCCAGTGTCTAAACATCAGTTTGTTCCACCCTACCTCTCTTTTGCACCTCACCTTAAGAGCTCACACACAATCGGGTGCTCACGGGGCTCCTCGCAGCTGCGATGCACATTCAACTCCATTGGCTATAACTAAAGTGAAGTGCTTTCTGGCCATGGTTTCACGTATTTACGCGTTCATTGTTATAAATATGTAGCAAGCTATACAACAGAGTATATACCAAAAGTTATGGACTCATCAGTAAATGACATGGCAAGATTTGCTTTTCCACTTACATAAGAATTTTATTTATACACACACAAATAAGAAGCTCAGAATGGTCCTTAAGCATATGAGCTGCAATGTGAGTTTTGATTTGGACTATGGACAGTTTCTCCATCATTTAGGGAAGCAGAGGAAATGTATCAGGCTACCAAATGCTCTTTTTGATAAAGGAAGCAACTACAAAAGCTTTATTTATTTGTTCAAAGTAACCAGTGCTATAGATACAAAACAAACAAAACCCAACAACTCCCCCAAATAGTACTTTCAAAATGGACATATTAATCTTGATTTTGATTAGAATGTTTTTTCCGCACTAGTAAATCAAAACCAATATATATATATATATATATATATATATATATAGTGATGAATGATCTTTTAAATTAAATGCTAAAGAAAAAAATTATAGATATAGATAACTTCATCTTCTGGACAAGAATGTCAAGTTGGTCTCTCTTCATGAAAGAGAACTACGATCTGAGGACATTTAATATTTGCCTCTTTTGTCAGCACCACGTCAGCCTCATGTGAGTCTTTCCATATCACAAGAAACAGCACTTCTCCGCTACTACCTATTGTGCCAATTATTCGTTTAGGACCAAGACCTCTAGCAAAACCTCTAGGTTTGTCAGCAGCATCTCTTTTTTCTTTGACTTACCGTCATCTGATTCACTGTCAGATAAAGATTTTCTTGTTGTACCATCTTTTTTAACCAACTTGCTGCAAATTAAGAAATGCTTTAATTAACTCTGGGCAGTCTACACTCTCTTCAGGTTCCCATGTATTATCAGCGCCTGTAAATCCCTTCTACTTTAGAAAATACTCCGCCTTCCCATTCACTACACATCGGTCCGGTACTTATTCCACCACAAACTCTTCAGGCTCTGCTCCCACAACTTTTTTCCTTTTTCCAGTTTGTTTCTTTCCCATTTTTTACAATGTAGTTTTATTATAGGCCATTTTTTACTGCCTTGAAGAGCTATTTATTATTCACCACCTCAGACGCTCGGTCGCAGGTCCACAGTCTTGGCCTGCGCGCCTGCAGCTCCACTCACACCTGAGCGCAGGGGGCCGTGAAACTCCAAGATTTCCTTCCCTCATGAAAACTATATTAAATTACAGTATATAAAAATGTAAAAGACACATAATATGCAAAATATATGCATGTTTGATGTTTATGGTGTGAAAATTAAAAATACACAAAGCTGGGAGATTGTCAGAAAGTTGTTGGGGGTGGGAGGTGAATGAGAATTTAGACTGTTTGCTCAGGGCTGTATCCCCTTCTCCATCCATAGAGGAAAAGGAAACACACAAGTAGAGGTAAAATTCCAAAACACATTTTCATGGATGCCTATGCAGAGGAAAGAAATAGAAGTGAAACTGGGTCATGTAAAATGGAAGGCATGAAAATATGTATTTTCAAAAGAGAAAACAAACATACTTACGAGTGCCTAAAAAAGTTAGTGTGACGTGAACTGAAAAGTCTGATTAGCTCAATCCTATGCATCCAAGGTGGAAAAGGAGAAACTTCTCGGAGGCCAAAATGAGTTATTCCAAGTAAAATTATGTCAACGTCTAACAATCGTGGAAATGCATAACTACACATCAAGAAGCAATATAAAGCCATGTATAAAATGTCACCATGAAAATCATTAATTTTGTAATTATTATGTGTAGATAATAAAGAACCATTAGAACCTCAGGAGTAGAAGTCCTGTGAAGGCAGATCACTTTGTATGTTCTTATTTTCTTATTCAAAAGGTTGGGTTTTCACGTGTATGCCACTTGTTTTCATGTAATTCTGTCTGATTACAGCCCTTGCAGTTCAATTCGCTTGTAGATCTGGAAGTCCGGTGCTTCGCCTGAGCTTTGCTTGTGGGCACCTGGGGGGTTCAGACCTCTTTGGAGAGCAGTCATGTTCCTCCTGACCAAGTACGGCGGCATGTGCTGGAGCCTCTGCGCTAGAAGGTGGGGCGAGTGTTGGCTGTACATGGAAAGTGTACTGCACCACATCTGCTCCGTGACGGCAGAGCGCTGCTGAGGAGGTTCCTGTGGGGGATCCCGGGTGAGAGTTACGTTATAGTGGATGGATTGCAAACAAATCAGATTGCCCCTTTTAATGTGCATGGAGCTCATCAAGAACCCACTACTATTATGGACTACTGGACTACGTTGGATTATTTTGCTGAATTCATGCACCCATGATATTTAAATGGCAATGGAACACCCATCTCTGACAAAACTAAACAAAAAAGGGGAATATAAATGAAGGACCATTTCTTAGTGAAAT
>NW_004524582.1:25994750-26006388 GCF_000260255.1 Octodon degus
TGTGTACAACCTGCCTCATGACAGATTGCTTTTGGACTCCAGCTACAAAACATTCCCAAGCTTTCAACTTGTTGGATTTTCTCATCAGAGTTTGGGCTTCCCCAGCCCTACAGTTCAGTAAGCAGATTCCGTTTGTTTGTTTATTTGATTTTTTTATGTATCTATACAGGGTCTAAAGGGTCTTGATATACAGATCGGACTCATAGTGAACCTCCTGTTTTCAGCTCCCCATGATCTTGGATTATGGGCACACATCACCACAACCACCACATGCTGTCTCAGCATGCCTTGGGGGTGGGGCTGGCAAGGCCAGATGGCTTGGTATAAATCTTTCTGTAGGTACAGTGCATGACTGGGTCTGCATCTTTGGAGAATCCTGACTTACAGAGGAAGACTAGGAATGAGCATCCTTTGTTTTTTTCTTTCTTTTTCTTAACTTTATGTATTTGGTTCAGGGTCTCACTAAACAGCTCAGATTCATAGTGCTCCTCCTGCCTCAGCCTCCCCAGAGTTAGGATTACAGATATGTGCCACTACACCTGGTCCCAGTGGCCAGCTTAGTGCACCTGGGGTAGGGCCAGCACAGCATGTGGTACCAGGCATCGAACCTGGGTCCTTGAGCTTGCCAGGAAGGTGTTTAGACTGCTGACTTATCTCCCCAGCCCCATTCTTTGTATCTTGTCCAGATGAATCATATCAGCCTGATGAATATCGCCCCTATCCCGGGTAAACCAGGATGTGAATTGGGAGTGCAAGGCACTAGTGATTTTCCTGTTTCCCTGCTGGGCCAAGGACACACAGTTGTCACTAGTGGGAGAGGAGTGTCTGCCTAACTTCTACCCACTGGATGCTTGGCCTCCCTCCTGGAATGACAGACACAGCTTGATTCTTCTTATGGTCTTGTGGTTAAGTTTGAAAGTTTGATTTTCATCTACTTAAGTTCTTTCCAGATGAAACAGAGCACTTGACATGACTTGCTTCCTTTCTACACTGGTCACTGTGTGTCTTCAAGTCTTATTTAAGAAGCAAGTTATCAGGTAGCAGAGCAGGGCTCTGCTCCAGACAAACCTGATCCCAACCCCCAAGTGCCCCTGTTTGTTGGCTCTGCATCATTATGTCACAGAATTTCTCATCCAATTGATTTGTTTTAAATTTAAAATAATTTTTCTACCTAACAATGTCCACATGAGAATTAAATTAAATAATTGAAATATGTTGTAAAATATTGTGGAAAGCACCATTACAAATTGTTTCTGCAATTTTGAGGCTGAAGGAACATCTTATGACAAGGGGATACTGGATTCTGTACACTCCACACCCGTACTCAGCTTCTGCTTTGCTCTCTGACTGTGCAAGGCAGGCACAAACGCAGGGAAGAGATTGAAAGGGTCCAGGTCCTATCCCCCATCCCTTCTCCAAATTCTGCTATTGGGCAATATAAACATATCAATTTATGATTATCAAGGGTCTCTCAAAGAAAAGGATCCAGCTGGTATCTTAATAAAATTGGCCTCTGAGTTATTGCAGAAGATTTTCTTTATCAAATCAACAGCCTATGAAATTCTGCATGGCTTTGCGTCAGTTCTCAGTTCAGCTTTTATAAGCCCAGCTAATGATGTTGTTGTTTCCCCTGAGCTTTCCTGTTCCCAGGTGCTTGTGTGTGGCAGATGTTACAAAGCAGCTGGAAGGTGCTCGTTTGCATAGAAAACTTAAACCTCATATATAGGAAATGAAATCAATGGATTTTATAAGAAAATAAAACTAAGTTGTTTACCTGTGAATCAGTGTAGCACTTTAGAGTAGAGCACAGTGCATTGTAATATAGAGAGGAGCTAAGATATAGACCTCCAGCATGCTTGTAAGGGGTGTGTGTGTGTGTGTGTGTGTGTGTGTGTGAGAGAGAGAGAGAGACAGACAGACAGACAGACAGACAGACAGACAGACAGAGGGACATGTCCTGGCATTCTCATGGACGCAGCTTCCCCAACTGCACAATAAGGGATTGCATTATATCTGTTGTCAGAAAGCATTGTTATATGTAAATACTTCAGGTTTTGTAGGCATTATGTTCATCATTGCCCCTGGTCCCTTTTGCCCTTTTAATGTGAAAACAACCATAAACAATGCAAAAGTCAAAGAATATAATTTAGACCCCTCAAGTTTTACTGTCAAAAGCACTGTGGTCATTTGGCCTTTGAGATAGAGTTTACTGATTGTTTAATGAAATAATCTCTAAAAGTCTCGATTGTTTTAGTATTACTTATTCCCTGGTAGACAGACAGACAGATAGATAGATAGATAGATAGATAGATAGATAGATAGACAGACAGATAGACAGACAGACAAATAATCTGGTAGTTAAAACTTCATTCTAAAACTGATAATTTACTAAAATAAAATTTTTCTTGCATGATATTTTCCATGATTTTAAGCATCATCTCACCTTTTCAATACCACAAATCTTTAAACTTCCATGTGCATGTATACACACACACGCGCATGCGCGCGAGCATACACACACCCCATGAAGTCAAACTGACCCACTCTCAAATGCTACCACTGGGAAAATAATATTATGTGTGTACTTATAATGTAGAGCCAACTGTGTGGTTGTTTGATAAATAGTCTAGGTCATTAGCAATAATTTTGTTTTTCACCAAATTAACCAACACATGTATTCTAAATATTTGTTACACAAGTGACAGTATGTCTGATAGAGTTATAAAGAAAACCCCTATAACCCAAGAAACAAAGATTTTAATATATTCATCATAAATACTGTGTCAATGAAGTAATATACAAATGCTTTCTTACTTTCTTTAGGTTTTGTATAGAGAGAGACATTTTATTTTATTTATTATTATTATTACTATTAATTTAGTACAGGGTCTATAGGGTCTCACTACACAAATCAGACTTATAGTGATCCTCCTGTTTTCAGCCTCCCAAGCACTGGGATTACAGGTGCACCACAAAGCCCAGTCTCAGTCACCTACTCAGCTATGCCCCAGGGGCAGGGCCAACACGAAATGGGGATCAAACCCAGATCCCCTGCACTTGCCTAAGTAGGTGCTTTAGTCCAATGAGCCATCTAGCTGGCCCTCTTATTATTATTTTTTAATGTATTTGGTTGTTTCAGGGTCTCACTACACAGCTTGAACTCATAGTGATCCTCCCGCTTTCAGCCTCCCCAGCTCAGAGATTACAGGGCTGTGCCCCTACACCTGGACTCTAGCCAGCTCAGCCTTCCCTAGAGGTGGGGCTGGCCGGCATGTGGAGCCTGGGATGGAACCATGATCCTTGTGCTTCCCTTAGCTTGCCTGAGCATGCACTTTAGTCTGTTAAGCTATGTCATTGGCTCAAGACTTTTTAGTCTGTTGTAACTTTTAGACTTTTCCTTCTGTTTAGTGTGATTTGGAAATCTCCTCTAACAATTCCTTGCTCACACCAATGTCCTGAAGCATTTCTTCTATCATTTTTATAGTAATTTGATAGTTTCAGGGCTTACATTTTACTATATGGAATCAATATGAAGGTGGCGCATTGAGATGTGACCTTGAGGACCACAGTGGACAGACAGACAGGAGCACAACCTCACCGCACATTCTCACGCCGCTCTCTCTTCCTTGACCTCCCATCCACAGCTGAAGCCAGTGCTGCCGGTGGCAAGGCCTGTGAATGCAAGCACACAATATTAAGCTGACTGCTTGGACCAAGTCATAAAACAGACACTGCATTACTGTTTCCTAACTAGAAATGCGTAGTCACAATTCCATGGCTCTCACAGTGTACCTAAGGGACACAACTTACAAGATTATCTGGAGTCTCAGTGGTGAGGCTTCAATCCATAGTTGGTTGAAACAATGCACAAGCATCACACAGAGGGGCTTGACAGGGACAGGCTGTTCCCCTCATGGTGGCTAGAAGCAGAGAGAAAGCAAGAGAGAGAGAAGGACAGTTTTGTCTTCTTTGTTTGCACTCTGGGTGGCCCAGTGCTCCTGGAAGGTCACACCTCATAAAGGAGCACTCAGCTAAAAACTGGCATCTCCATGATCCAATCATTTTTTGCCAGGCTTCTCCGTGATCCAGTCACCTTCGCTAGGGGATCTTCAAGTTCCAGTCACCTTCCCCATGCATGTTCATGTTCCAGTCACCTTCCTCAAGCCCCACCTTTGAAAGTCTGAAAAAAGTTAAAATATTCTGTGCAATTACTTTGATTCCTGTCATCTTAGGTGCTGTAATAGAACTTGTTGGCTGTAGAAGTGATCCCTGCTGGTCTTGAGCCTCCCCTTCACCTCAATTCTTGTCTCTCCTGTCCTTGCCACCTCTGCTCCAGCAACGTAGGAGGCCTGCTCACTTCTCCTTTGTTGGCGTCACCCCGCTGCTTTCTGGAGCCAGGTGATTCAATCCTGAGCTCAGTATAAAGCACATGGAGGTCAGCCTTAGTCCCTTATCACTGGAACTCCAATTCTCATATACATGGACACATAGTCCATGATTTTAGGATTTTCTGGCTGAAAAGACAGTTACTAGTATTGGTTTGATTCTGTTTAAATTCATGTAGGCCCAGCATCATAACCCTTGGTAATAAATCAAGCAAACACATCAAAGAAATAAAACTCTGCCAAGCTTTGTTCTTGTCTGAACCACTGAATATTATCTTCTAGGAACTTGGCCACAGTTTGCTTTAGTTTGGTGACTTTTCCACCACATTGATTCCTGATCTCCATAGCATGGAGGTGGATGATCAGCTGAAATCAGCTTTATCCCTTCAAGATGGAAGGGCAGGAAAATATTAAAAATTTCCAATATGCTTGAACTGTTCCCATCTAGTTAGCCAATTGCTTTACAATTTTCATTATATTTTTATTAGTAGCTGACTCACCTGAGGATAATCAACAAATGAGAAAGTGTTGCGCCAGAAGAGCTAATTATATATGTACTTTCTAGAATTGTGAGAATAGCAACAACAAATAATGTGTTCAAGGCATACTCTTCTTTCCAGAGAAGAAATTCAGTAGGTAGGTAGATAGACCAAAAGGGAGAAACAGACTTAGAAGGTATTTTCTTGTGTTGTTGTGGAGCCAGAGGATTCCTACCATCTGCCATGGAGACCCAAACAAGCTGGTGGTATAATTGCAACCCATGGCCCCAACACCCAGGCACCAGGGGACTCCATGGTGTTGGTTCTGCTCTAAGGGTACACACCCATGGATCAGGAGTACTGATGTACCAGGACAGGTTAGTGAATGTCTCATCTCAAGAAGAAAGAAATAATTTGCCTTTGCTCTACCTTTTGTTCCAGTTTGGCTCGCAGCAGAATTAGATTTGTGATGCAGAGCATCCACGGTGTAGTAGTCTGTACCTTCTAGAGTCCGATGTGCACTTGATCTTAATCAAAAGGCCAAGAAGTGATCAGTTCATATATAAGAGAATGTGAAGTGTCTGTGTGCTGGAGACCAGAAAGTTCCCCTTTAAGGCTTGGGGCTTATGGCAGTGTCCCATGCAAGCCTACATCAAAGGTGTTCTCCAAACAGTCCAAAAGAGAGGAGTGGAAGCTAGAAATTCTGCAACATTAAGGTAAAGGATCTGCCCCAGCAGGCTGAGAGATTTTGACTGGAAACCAGAAGACATCCAGGATGAGGACAAGGCCTGAGGCTTTCCCCCAAAGGAAGATATCAGTCAAAGTTCCTTCAGTGCAAACCCACAGAAAACTGGCTCCTCCTGAAGTGTTCCTCTCCAGTTCTCTTTTAATGCCATTCTGAAAACAATCATGAGGTGGAACTTCCACACCCAGAACCATGTTGACTCATTATGGCTGTTCCCACTCAAGTTGACCATTAATTAGTCCACCATGTGTAGAAAGGTTCCCGTATTGAACTGTGTCATCCACTTCACATGCTAATCTCCAGTAACATATCTTGCAAATACCCCAAGAAGATATGTTTTACAAGCTGTATGGGGTGCCTCTTCACTCACTCATGTTCTGACACATAAAAGTAACTATCGCTCTATCTTTGTTTTAGCCCCAGATTGCATTTGTAATTGGAGCTATTGTTATTCAGAGCTCAATATCTGGATGTATGTGAAACTATTTGCTGAAAAAATGTTTAGGTCAGAAGTGTAGAGCACAAGTGTATTTTTATTCTCTAGAAAAAATGATTAAGAAACTTTAGATTGTGACTGCATAAGGAAGCATGGAGTCCTGCAGAAAGACCTCCCTGAGCATCAGACACAATAAACACGGTAGCACAGAACACAGTCTCTGCTTGGAGTCGCTGATGCAAGAAAAAGAAACACTTTGGATTCAGAGATGAAGATTGGGGGATTTTCAAAGTTGTCCATTTATACTGGATTGGCATATGAACGGCAAAAATGAAAGAAGATAAAGTTATATGGCTGTTAGAGTACAGGAAGTGTGCTTGAGGGTGTTTTTTTTCTCATTTTTAAAAAGTAATGAAGAGTGTACAAAGTAGTAGAAAAACAGAATAAATTACAAATGATACAGAATTTCACTAAACAAAATAATATGCATTTAACTATATTTGTTGATTACATAGTGTTCTCTTCAAATTATTTGCTCAGATTACCAGATATATGCATGCAAGATTGGAAGAAGAAAGGGAAAAAAAGAGAAAAAATTATAAAATGAGGGCGAAAATAAAAAAATTCCAGAATCTTAATTCCATAGCTAATTTCACTCTGTGCTAATTAATCTGGCAGAGGCCTAATTGAATAATTAGGGACTTTCCTGAAAGAAATTCACAAAAATGAGATTTGTGAAATCTCCGAATAGTACAAGAGCGTTTGGGGCCTGGCTGAGCTTTTGCAAGGGGGTGTTTGGGGTGAGAAAGCATGAGATAAACGTGCAAGGGAGCACAGTTTCTGGAAGAGCATCAGCCACATTTTGTGTCTCCATCTTTTACTGTCAAATAGAATGGAAGGAGTAGCGAGTCAGGTTGAAACTAAACTCTTTGTTGAAGACTCAGCTTGTCTCTCAGCAGTGACATTGCCAAGATAGTTAGACTTCTTGTCCTCCATTTGTTTATGCAAAACTGGAATTACAACCTGACAAATAAGAGGGTATTAACCATACAGTGCATGTAAAAACATTTAATATGTTTCTAACACTGCTTATTACGTTGTATAGGCAATACTCTATCTTAATCATTTATTTAACTTATTTACTTTGTACAGGGTCTCGCTTCACAGCTTGGACTTGTAGTGCTCCTCCTGTCTCAGCCTTGCCAGCACTGAGATGACGGGTGTGCACCACCACGCCCATCTTCGGTGGCCAGCACAGCACGTCTGGGGTCCTGGGACCAGCATGGTGGCCTGTGGTACTGGGGAATGAACCCAGGTCTTTGCACTTAACAGATAGCTGATATGTAATGTATTATCCCGGTGAACAGTTGACAGTTACACAAATATTGGGAAAACTACAAAGTCACACCATATGCACACTGTTACTCTTATCATGGAGCTTTCCAGTATCTTTGAGGTGTGATCAAAATGCATGATGAATGCTCCTCCCCAGTGCCACTAAAGGAAACTGCAAGCACTTGGAGCCCTTAAGGTTCCCCATCACCACGTTCACTGGTCGGGCACTGTGACTTCCAGTTGTTATCCCAAGTCAAACTGACAATGAAAGACAGGTGTGTTGAATTGATTCAGGACATCAAGACAGTCCCAAACATGTAAATAAGGCACTCACAGAGGAGGACATCCAGTACTATGACAGAAAGTGGCACAAACAGTAAAATAAGTGTGTTCAAAGCTATGGGAGGTATTTTGAAGATGATTTATGGCACTGTCTTTTACCATACTTTAAAAAATTTAAACACTCACTACACTGTACATTTCAATCACACCGTGTGTAATCTCATTCCTTCTCAAAAACATTAAGTGAAAAATGTAAGGTGGAGAAAGGGGAAACGTTTAAGTAATAGAGGTGAGTGTATAGTAGTCTTGTCTTACTGTTCGGATTAACTGTTCTGTCTTTTAAGGCATTATTCATATATTTCCCCAAAATAGTCAGAAGACCAATAACTACAAGCGATTCAGTTTCATCTACTGTAAATCAAAGCCACTATTCTAGCTATGATGTATATTTTTTTATGCATTTAGGACAAGGTCTACAGGGTCTATAGGGTCTCACTAGACCCTATAGATTGGACTCGCAGTGATTCTCCTGTTTTTAGCCTCCTACACGCTGCGATTACAGGCACACCACCACCATGCCCACTCTTAGTTGCTGTCTCAGCATACCCCTGAGGCAGGGCCAGCATGGCCCTGCAGGGATTCAACCCCAGCCGCTGCGCTCTGCCTAAGCAGGCACTTTAGTACACCGAACTATCAGGCTAGCCCTGGCTATGATGTATTAAGCTATCTCCTAACTCAGGTTCTTACCTAGAGGGCTAGTCTTCTGCTATCCTCTTTCATTTCTGATCTTTTGAATTAAAGTTGTGCAATTGTTCATGCTTATATGGACCTTACGACAAAGTCTAACATACTTAGTTTGGCTTGCAAAACCCTCAATGGACTGAAATTTCCTAGCTTCCCTCTTCATCTGTCTCTTCCTCTTCCCTCCTCTCCTTGCACTCAGCACCAATCTATCCTCCAATAACACCTGCTTTCTTTCAGTTGTAGCCACTCCTGCTATCACAGGTCTCGATACCATCATCATATAATGCAAAATTTTGTAATCCAAACCCCAAATATTTCTGGGGTTGTGGCACAAAACACTCAAAATGTTCGTATATGACTTACATGAAAAGAAGTCAGAAAGGTAGTAAAATTAGAAGCACTATGTTATACTTGTCAAAAGGTTGGTGGATGCATAAATAGGACTATATCATAGCCAGCGAAGGTAGGTGGCTATTAATACATATTCAGAGAAGTACTGGCCTCTCAAGGAAGTCAGTAAGAAACAAAGACATCAGAACTGTGACTGCAGATACATTTTAAAGAGGTAAAGCCTCAAGATAGAGTCTCAATGACCAGACACTGAGACTATACTGTAATTCGTAGCACCCAGCCCACCAGTCCACTAAGTCCTGATGTGCATCAGACATCCAGGTGGGTGGCCAGGACACCTGGACCCATGTCATCTTCAAAATGTTCCAGTGTTAGAAATTATAAGTAAGCCAGAGTTAATGATGTCAGCCATACGCAGTTGCTACGTGCTGTGTTCTCCTATTGGACCAACACTTCCTAAGCAGATATATTTGTAGTCCTATAGCTCATCCACAGTATGACCTATGTTGTACCTGCATCATAACTTTGCAGTATAAATTACCCTGACAAAGGACGTCAGTGGCAATCCACTCAGGACCCCTCCTGTCTCTCAGGAGCTATCTCATAACATCCTACTCTTAAATTCCATTGTCCCTTGGAATTCATTCTTTGATTTCAATTTCAGAGGGCAGGAATGCTTCACATTCAACCCCTAAGCACTTCTTAGTTAATTTCTCCTATATCAGTATAAATAAAAAAAGAAAGATAAAGAAGGGGCCTTGAAAAGACATGAGCTTTGTCTACATAAGAAGAATGTTAATGGTGCAGTTGGTAAATAATTAGAAAGTGCTCAAAGAAATATTTCAAATTATTGAGAATACTGTCATGCATCATTGAAAAACTGAGAGTAGCCTATGGTGGTGGGTAGACATTGGAGACAATGCAAGAGGTATTTTTTTCCTTATTTTGTTTGATTCAGCTTGTTTGATTCACTTCATTCAATAGTGTTTCTAATCATTCATAAGAAAATGCAAAACAAAATTTGTTTTTGTATTTCTGATATAATCATTTGCTTTGGAAAAAAATACACCTTTCCAAAGAAGGACTACAGCACCCTGCTTTGATGGGCCACGGCTGATGCTGCTTCTGTGCCCCATCATGCCAGGCTGCTTCTGATCCAGTATATTTTCTTTCAAGAAAGCCTCCTTAGGTGGACTTCAGCATTTGCAAGTTGAATTTTCTTAAACCAGAAACCAGTGGTTTCTTAAACCACTCTCCTTTCACTAGATTGACTCCTCCATCTGAGCACACTGATTGACAACATTTCATAAGATTTATTTTCACGGCTACCCCCTTCCTAAACAGACGTATTTCTTCCCTGTACTTTCCATCTTGATGAATGAAAATTCCACTCCTCTAGCTGTTCCCAAATTTGGAATTGCTCCTTGTGCTTCTTTTATCCTTTTTTTCATAGACAATCTTGTGGTTCTGCCTTTAAAATATATTTAAAATTTAGCCGCATGTGGTTAATGTAATTACCTTCCTAGTCGAAGACACTAGGACCTCTTGCTTTGATAATAGGTGTTGTAACTGATCTCTTTGTGACAGTTATTTTTTATTTATTTTTATTTGTTCTTATTTTTTTGCCAGTTCAGCCCACCTTGAGAATGGGGCTGGCATGGATTGTGGTGCCAGGGTTGGATGAATCACGGTTGCCTGCACCAGCCTAAGCTTGCCTAAGCAGGCTCTTTAGACCACTGAGCTCTCTCATCAGCCCTATTTTATTTTTAAAAGGGAAATACACTGACCCACTTACAATGCAAGCCATGTAGTGCTACTCCTTTGCCCTAAATTTCAATGAAAGTCATGAAAATCAGTTTTCAAGAATTTCAAGGTACCATAATACCACTGAATCATCTCTTTTTTCTTTCTTCTGCTCAGCAATGTTCTGATCGGTTTGCACTTCCTACAACTCTCCAGAGCCTCCCTGTCTAGAATTTCAGTATTTGCTCTACTGTTTCTCTGGAATACTGCTTGCTCTTGCATTGTTCAGCCTTCCCACTGGTGTGACAAAGTACTGAGACGTACAACTTAAAGAAGGAGTCCTTTCACCTGGCTCAAGGCTTGTGAGCATTCGGTCCATGGTTGGCTGATGGTGAGGTAGAAGCGAGTCCATGGAACGGCCAGGAAGACAAAACTTCTGTCTCCACAGGGGCTGGAAGCAGCAGGGAAACAGAGCCCAGGGGATGAGCACCAGTGGAAGGGACGTTCTCAAAGGCGTGGCCCCAGAGACCCAGCTCCTCCACCTGGGTGCCATCTCTTAACAGTGTGTTTAGCTGTGAATGTCAGTGAATCGATCCACTGAAGAAAGGGAACCCTGTGATCCAATCACCTCTCCAGAAACATCACTGCAGTAGCTGACAATGAAGTGCAGGCACAAGTGGATCACCTATTCAATTCTTTCAGACTTTGTTAAATAGCATTTTAATGGTAAGACTCAGTCTGACCACAGAAAATTGTAACACATATTCCCCAGTGACCACTGGATCCCACTTTCTCTTTACTGAGTCTTTTATACCAAACATCTTATATTCTTCTATTTCTTCATTCTTTTTTAGCTTCTGAAATCAGATCATGAAGAAACTAATTCTGTTTACAGTTTGATATGAAGAATTTAACATTTTTTGAATAAAAAATGCATGAAGCATAAACCATTTTAAGATTATTCATTGGGCCAGCACGATAGCTCAGCAGACTAAAGTGCCTGCTTAGTCAAGTTTAGGCCAGTGCAGGGACCTCAGTTCCATCCCCAGCACCACATAGCTTGCCAGCTCTACCCCCAGGGTGGGCTGAGCTGGCCAGAGTCTGGGTGTAGTGGCACATGCCTGTAATCCCAGCACTG
>NW_004524582.1:26006738-26007964 GCF_000260255.1 Octodon degus
TACAGGTGTGCGCCACCAAGCCTAGTCTTAGTCACCATCTCAGTGCACCCTGGGGGCGGGACTTGCACAGCACACCAAGGATTGAGCCCCAGTCCTTGACCCTACCTACGCAGGCACTTTTGTCCACTGAGCTGTCTGGCCAGCTGGGTAAGATATTTTTTAAAGCCCAGGGATTCCCAGCTATCTAGAGCTGGTTCACTGGGTTACTGCATTCCTCAATTAGGCATTTAACTATTTTATTTTTTGTCCTTACATATTATCTTACAATGCTTGCATTGCCTTGTACAATCAAGGGTTTGTCTCTTTACTGAGTATCTAACTCTGAAGCCATCCATGCCAGAGAGGGGACATGGGTTAGATATCAGAACTAAGCTGGAATCTTCATTTCACTTCTGGTTGTCTGTGTGACCTTGTTAAAATGGCGTATAAATTCCTACTTACCAGGATCCACTTAGAAAAATGCAAAAACCTAGCAATTAGTGTGCTAATTGGATTTTTTAAAGTGAAACTGGTCCCCAGCAGTGACATTCAGTCTTACCTGTGCTGCTATGTGTATATTTAAGCAGGCTGACTTGGCTCTTCTGCGATTTTTGTGATTGATGAGTTTTTGTATTTCCATGACAGTATTTTTTTGAGAGAGGGAATGAGCACCAGGGCCAGATTGTTAACAATATCATTATGATTTTATTATTTCCCTGGTCCTGGAGATCTATAACCGGGTTTTCCATTAGCACATTACTCAAGCAGACAGCAGGAAAGGAACTGCTTCCGTTGCGAGGCAACGTGGCCACCTGGCTTTTAAAACTACCTCTTTGGGTATGTAAGGAAAGAGCAAGCTAGGTGGCAGAACCATCAGAAAGGGAGGGTTGTCTTCCTTGTGTATCAGTGGCCAGTGTCTGAGGTCACCATCTCCCGGGAAAGAGAGGTACATAAAGCTCCTTAACATTTGGTGAATAAATGTGCACTCATTCGGAGGTAAATACGCCTATTAGAGTAAGAAACATGGATCAATTTCATTGGCAATCTCACGCCAGCGAACACTAATGTTATTAGGAGGGAATGATCCTTGTGGGATGTAAAGCTGACAGGTTTTAATTTAAGAAACATTAAAAACATCATGCTGTAACCTTTAAAAACTGAAGGATACCTGGCATGAAAATCTGAGCAAAATGTCCACTAGCTTTCTCCTCGGTATCTGAAGACTATGAAGCCCTAGGAAGGGAAGG
>NW_004524582.1:26009329-26010387 GCF_000260255.1 Octodon degus
TGAAGATGTCAATATTGATTACCTGGGACTCGCTCTACCTCCTGCACCACTAGACAAAGCAGCATGTTTGGCAGGAAAAGTCCAGAAGCCTGGCTCCTTCCTCCTACATTGGTAGGACCCGGTGACTGCAGAATGCCAGGCACACACTAGGACTCTGGTTAGGATGCACAGGAAGGACAGCTGGGACCAGCTGCATGGAAAAGCATGAAGCAACATTAGCAGTAGGAGCCAACAGGTGGTAAAGTTAGGTGAGCCAGCATCATGCCTGGCAGACAAAGATCCTTTTCTTTTTTTCTTTTTCTCTGTATATTTTTCTCTATTTTTTTTCTCTATTTTTATCTTTATTTGCTTTTCTTTTGTTTTTTACCCTATTCTGTTTCTTTTTCTGAGTGGCTGGGGAGAACTCCGGCCACATGAACCTAGCCCCACCCCAAATGCAGAGGATGAGTTCAGACAATCCTTTGTTTCCTCCTTCATCCTTCATCTCCTGTCCTCTGCTCTAGCTTTCCAAAGCTCGTGTGATCATCCTTTATCCTCCAGCCTGGCTTCTGATTCCTTTTCAGTTATATTTGTTTGATTCATGATCTTTCTTAAATCTCCCCACAACAGAGTAAAACCTCTTTAGGAGGGAAAACACTTTGCGCACAATCTCCTAGCTTATCATTGGCTATATTATATAGCTGTAAATATTGCTTCCCTGGTAAAAGGTGCAAAATTAATAGTGGGCAGTTTTCCAGTTTCTAAACTGCGCTTGATGCTTTTGTTAGTCCTATTTGTACTACTTTAGCTACGATGTTGTGTCTGTTGTTCTCTCTTTGGTAACAATACTGCAAAGCTCTGAGATGATAACCTCGGCACAGCCCAACACCAAAGGACTGCAATTGAGTCAAACAGAAGTCAACATCGCAATTTTAACTAACTGGTGAGGCAATATTTGGGTCAGACACAAACCAAAAAATGCCTACACGCAGAACTCATCACTGAAAACAGCCTGCTCCTGGAGTGGCCTTGATACCAGTGGTGTAGCTACCTACTGCAAACATTTACAAGAATCAACA
>NW_004524582.1:26012552-26016341 GCF_000260255.1 Octodon degus
TCTGTGTAAAACTTCACTCAGCACCGCTTTGATCACTGACCTAAAGCCGTTCCTGAAGACTGGCCTGGGCTCCACTCTTAAGCTAATCCCTCTCCTGCCCACTCCTGACTCTACCTCTCCATCCCTTCTTTCTGCTTCTTCTGGTCAGGGGTGAATGAAGGTCGCAGCGCAAGTCAGCTTGTGAATCCCAGGCACCACCACACGATGGCTAGCACAGATCTGGGGCCTGAGGGCCTGACTCGGATGGTTGAGTCCCAACAGAGAACTACAAACAACAAAGACGGAATCGTATTTATCTCCTTTAAAATGCCTTCTGAAATTATTTACAGTTGTATTAGTACTATGTCTAGGGTACGTGTACCAGCTCTCCTAAGGATGGCATGCACAGGCTTGGTGGGGGTCATCCCATTACAATACTATATGTAAATCCAAAAACTGGTGCCGCGCTCCCATTTTCCATAGCTTTTTAGTAAGTAGAGAGGTGAGGGAGTAGGTTCAGCTTACTGTCTTGTGTACATCATCATATTAATGATGATTTATCCAAAGGGAGTTGTTTGTTTCCTTATGGCTTTGTTTACTAATTGCACCTTAAAGGAGCTTTAGAATTTTTCAACAGTGCTAAGGAGTTCAAACCCAAACCCATTCTATTCTGTCTTTAATGTAACCTACATTTATAATCTGTTACATATGAAGTATTTTACTACGTGATACCTAAATCCCACTTAAAATAGGAAGTGGTTTCACATAATGCTCCATTGAACATTTATGGAGTTCTTGGTGAAAGCCAGGGAATTCATGGGAACAATATTTAGGTTTTGACTGCTTTCTGCTTTTCTCTCTTACATCTGCCCTACTTTCTTCCTTCTTTCTTCCTTTTTCTTTCCCTCCCTTCCTCCCTTTCATACTTTCTTCATTTTTTCCCCTTCCTTTCTCTCTTTTTTCTTCTCACTGTCTCTCCCTGCCCCTGCCTCTATCCTCATCTTTCTCTCAACCACAGACACTTTCAAGAACATGTCTTACTTGAGAAAGAGTAGAAAGTATGGATGTGTTGTGTAATATTCCATAATTTAAATTTTTATTTCTTAATATTGTGCTTAGAATTATTTATTCAATAGTAGGACTAGAAAAAAAAAGATAGGGGATTTAAATGTAATAAACTATATCCTTTTTTAAACTGTGGAAAGTTAGGTTCAAGGAGGTGAAGTGACTGCTCCAAGATTCTCCCACCTATAATTTTTATTTATTTATTCATTTATTTATTTATTTATTTATTTTTGGCCGAACCGGGGATTGAATTCAGGCCCTTGCACTTGCCAGGCAAGGGCTTATACTGCTGAGCCATCTCCCCAGCCTCCTACCTATAATTAGAAAAGCAGGAGCTAGGCAAATTGCACACACCTATGATCCCAGCACTTGGGACTCTGAGGCAGGAGGATCCCTGAGTTTGACGCCATCAGGGGTTACAACTGAGAAATACCTACGGAGACCTTATCTCAAAAATGAATAAAACAAAATAAAGCAAAAAATACAAAAAAAATATAGAAAAGGCAGTAGAAGAGCTTGGGTTTCATTACTGAGCAAGATATTTCCATATCCTATTCAGTTTTGGAATTATAATCCTTGGTTCATACTCCAAAGTTGTGTGTATGTGTGTGTGTGTATTTGTGGGTCCACAGTTGCATGACATTGGAAGACAGATGCTCAGCATTCACCTTCATCATCTAAAGATGACAGCAATATCAGTATCTGTGAATCCATAGACATGGATATACGACCTTGAGATACTTGTCTGCTGTGTCACCATCTTGGTCGCCTCAAGTGGACTGTGACTTTATAGACCACTCCTCCTCTCAAAAACTTTACTATTTCACCTACAGGAAGTTCTGGTTTTTCCTTCACTCCCATAACCAGGTGGCTCGAGATTGACATGTAGCCTCTTTGCTGTTGTCACTTCCCAGCAATCAACAGCTCTGTCACATTGCTTCCAATTATGTTTGACAGTGTCCTTGTAAAAACCTGTCAACAACTTAGTTCGGCCTGTCACCTATAAATTACACTTCCGTGTCTGTCCCCCTCCTCTCAGAACAGCCATTAGACCAAAACAAATTAAATGGTCATGATAGTGAATTAGAGGTTTATGGGACCATCCTATAGAGATTAAGAAAATGTCTGTCCTGAGTGCAGTAGAGCTATCAAGGAGATGCTGCTGACTGAATTCATTGGTAGGCAACGACAGCGAATGTCCCCAAGTGCAGAGGCTCTGAATGTGAGCTACAGGAAGTCTACACCCCCACATTAATTCATACAGCACAGTCGGTGTGGCCTCTCAGGGTGCTCAAGGAATCTGCCAATGTGACATCTGAGCAGCTGTCACTGCAGGATGAGAAATCCTGGAGGAAAAGAAAAGTGCCACAAGCTATAAAGGTGAAAAAGTGTCCTAGTTTTTTAACAGGAACAATATAATTCTTATTGCCAATTGCTGCTATTTCTCACCTTCTGCAGCATGCAATTAAATTAATGTTACATTCAAACACTTAAGTTATGCAGTTCCTTTAATACAGGCATTTGACAAATACTCGTTAACAGAGTTGTCACTGAATAAATGGAATTCTTGTGCCTTCCTGCATGGCCATTCAAGAGCAAGTCTCCCTAAGCTTCTCAGGTTTCTTTCTTTTTCTCTTCTTCTTTCTGAGAATTGAGTAACTAAATATTTCATCACGGAAGGAACATGATGCAAAGAAAGCAAGATCATATTATTTTCATTGAATCTGAAGATGGTATGACAACTCTTTCATCATAAGTAGGCAGAGATTCTTTAGAGAAAGAATTCACTGATAGCCTTAGTTCCATTCCACTGAGAATTTTGTATATTTGAATGATGGCATACAAAATCTATTTAACAAATGTAGGACAAGTTTAAGATCAGTTTCTACCAAATTGTATATTGTTATGTAGGCTAGATGTTTTCCTTTCTCATACACTTTTTCATTCTCAGGTCCTAGAAAAATATGCACCTGATAGGCAAGTTCAAAATAATTGGACTGATATAAAAGCTCAAATGATGAGGAAAACCAGCATGAAAATGATGAATACCATCAGTTCTGCAGGACCCTCCCTTACTTCCGGTGAAATTTGCCCGATCCTAGAGCTTCTAAGGTATTGACTCTTGCTGAGCTCCACACTATACCAGAATGCTGTATTTTCCTATATTTTCCATGGTGCCGGAGCCATCTGGGGCTGCTAACAAAAATTACCTGGCAATGGCATCCTAAATGACAAACATTTATTTCACATATTTCTTGAGATTGGGACGTCCCATATCAAGGTACTGACAGCATTGGCAATTAGTGATGATCTGTTTCTTGACTGCTAGGCCAGCATCTTCTTTTACATCTTTATGTGGTGACAGGTTTGGGGGAACTCTTTGGGTCTCTTATAAAGGAACTGACCCTATTTATGAGGGTTCTACTTTGGAGACCTGGTGAATTTTTTAAAACTTCACCTTCAGGTACCATTGTACTGGGGGCAGAGTTATGACTTATATTACTTTATATTACCTTGTTGCTGGAGAGAGCATCAACTCTCAGTCCAGAGCCCTTTCTGTGTGAGACTGCATCACTACACATGTTCATCAAGGGCACCCCTGCCAGTGATCAGATGCCTTTCTGCCATTCCACAGATGGATGGGTTCCTGCAGTGAAACTCAACTCAGACACAAAATAAAATCAAACTTTAAGGACAGTGTGTACAGAGCTGAGAGTTTCCTTGACCAAACTTGCTGTGGGATTT
>NW_004524582.1:26017906-26029671 GCF_000260255.1 Octodon degus
GGACTCCTGACTTTGAAGGCTGAACTTCAGGTAAGAGCTGAGTAAGTATTAGTTAATAGGCTAGCAGGAGGTGCACCCAACTGGTCATGAGCACATGATCTGGGAAGCTGGATTGGGTCCCTGCACTTTGTACTTCTATTTTTCCCTTGCAGTCTTTTTCCTGGAAGGTGTGAGTTGAGCAACTTGGCTCTGTCACATATTTCTTATAAGATGATTCTGCTTGGGGGCCTGCTGAGCCCAGACTGAACCCTCTGAGTGGTTGGCTAGAGCAGACCTCTCTCTTTCAAATTGTGAGTCTCCAATATTTCACCAGAGCAAGGGGAAAGCTGACCCAACAAAGGCAGCTCATTAACCATCACAGATTTGATTTGACACTTAATTCCTTGAAGGTGTTGGTGATTAGCAGTTAAATTACTACTTTTTAAATTACATATTTGAGGAGAAACAAATGTTATCCCATAAAATAAGTAACATAAATACTAAGAAATAATAGCTAAATTTACTGAGCTCATCGATTGATTAATCTGATTCATATATTTATGCACTTATTCTGTATTTGGGTTGGGACTTACAATCAGTACTTAAGTTATTATGTTTTCTACTTTAGTTCTTACAATAATTCTTCAAAGTGTGTCACTTTCAAATCCTAAATTTAAATGGAAGAACTAAGCAACAGACAGTATTAACACTACCTAGAAGGTGGCAAAACTCAAATGTAATGAACTTGGAGACTGAAGCAAAATTTTTACCAACTTGATGTTTGAAGTTAATATTTTCTATCTCTAAATTTACATTCCTCTTGGATCTTATATGCTGCTTCAAAAATCACTTTTTCTCTGCAGGTCTTCTTTCATGGTAGATTTTTCCACAAAAACAACCACCAACGATAAGTCTGTCAACTGTGGAGAGCATATATGGTATGCATACCAATTAGCAAACATCAATAACTGGACGCATATTTGACTTCTATGGAAAAAGTAGTCCACATTTTCTTACGAACAAAAATAATATTTTTTAAAAATTTCTAGGTAAACTCCATGGTTTGCTATGTTTCAACTTGGTGCCTAAATACATGAAAAGAGGGACTAAATTTTAAATATGTTTGAGTCCTTAACATCAACCAAAACTTCTGGTGCATTCTGTGAGTGTCATTTTACAAACATGGTTGGTGCATAAATACATTAGTGGTAAGCTACAAAACCAAGTACTGATTTAGGCAGATGCAACACAATCCAGAGTTCACTGTTCTGTAACTACGGTATGGTCTAGAGGTTTGAGTAAACCACATTGTAATCATAGCTGAAATAGATGTCACCAATTCATAAAAATGAACCACTCAAAACTACATGAAGGAAAAAATTATTTTTCATGCAACAATACAAAAAGTGGCTGCACTGATACAGGCTATTGATTTACATATTAAGAAACACAAGATATATTTTTTCTATGATGCAGAAAATAAAAACTGCAAATGTTAGGTCATAAATATGAAATACGAAAGACTAACACATGGTTAAATGCATGTTTATTTCCTCATAAGAGTGTTTTCATCTTCCTTTCCAAATATACGCGTGCGTGTATATGTATATGTGTACCTTTACATGCACACACAAGAGAGAAAATCTGATTACAACACATGGACATCCAGGCTAAAGTAATGCAATGAGCAGTAACTATAGCATCAAGCATAGTCTAGCAACTGACCATCAGTGGTAACTACTGATACCTTCAACCATAGAAGCAAGCTCTACAGTTAAAGCAACAAAATCCAACATATACCCAGAACTTTCATGCAATGAGTATCTACTTGTTACCTTGATTTTATCTGCTGGAGTGTAAGGTTCCACTGGCACCCCTGAAACTGCTGAACTTCTGGGGTCACTACATTGTTTAAAAGAAAAAAGAAAAGTTGCATACTAATTTAAGTCTCTATCTTGCCAGCAAAGTACTTCATCAGGATTCAGTGGAATAATTCAGGTTGAACTTTACTACCATTGATACAAATCTTCCATTTTTAGCCATGGGGAGGGTTATGGGTTAGATACAGTATGTCTCCCCAAAGGCTTCTTGTCATGAAGGCACTGTTGCTAGTGGACCCTTGGGAAGTCAGTGGATCAAGGGAACTTTGAATTCAGCCCTAGAGTAATCTGTGTCATAGTCGTAATTTGGTGGGAGGAGATAGAAGCAGGAGGTGAGGCTGAGTAGAAGGGACTGTGCCATGGGGAAGTGGCGTAGGGGACATCGTCTTGCCTTGGCCTCTTTCTCGAGCTCTGGCTGTCTTGTTGCTCATGGAAGAGAAGCTTTGGTCCAACACACTCTCTGTCATCTTGTTTTGCCTCAGCTCCACAGCAAAAGACCAACACAACCATGAGCTGAGATCCCCGAACCTGTAAGTAAAATTTAACCCTTTCTCCTTTAAGTTGACTTGCTTATTTTTATAGGGATGGAAAATTAATAACACTGTAAAATTTTGAATTTTTCATTAGGTTATAAGACTTTTAACAATGTTTATATAAGAAATTATGGTGAAAGAAACATACCATGTCACAGGAATAGTTCCATGTCCTACCAAGAGAAGAAATATATAATAATGAAAGAATAGTGTGTCAGTAAGACTATGTGTATGTTATTCATATTCATACACAGAAAGTAAACAGAACTACTACTTGGGATAGATGTAGGACATTTATTGTGTAGTTTGGATGTTTCCAGATTGTGCCATTTGTTTGCTATGAATTATGTACATGAAAATATAGCAAAACAAATCACATAGAACATCAGGTTTGACATAAAAGAACCAATAAATTTGCTTTGATGAGTGCTAGGAAGGAAAGGTCTTTTCATTTATAAAACCAAAGGTCTTCTCTCAGTTTGGAAAGGAGAGCAGAATACACGAGTCTGAACATAGAATTCAGGAACACCCACCATCTGCCTCCAATATGGCTTTCCGACCTTTAGTCGAATAGGTCTCAAATTCCATTTTATAAAGTTGTTTTGCTCATATCTTGAAAATGCGGGTGGCAGTCAGCATCCTGCTCCCGCAAATATCAAATCTTATTACTTGAAATGACTTTCCTTCTCCATTCCTTTTATAGGACTGTATTCTACCTCATTTGAATTTTCCCTTCTGATAATTCATGACTTCTCTAAGACTGTTGTGTAATTTTAGTCTAGTATGTGTAAGCAAAACAGAATCCAAATATTTATTAATATTTGGAATATTAAAATCTTTATTGTTTTTGGGAATCCAAGTTGTTTATTAGTATCCAAAGAAAAGACGATGAGATATTCTGAGTCCATCTTTCATAAGAAAATGTATCTTACAATTAAATTTATATTAAGATATATACATGTATTTACGTATTAATCATCCTCCCTGAAAATATCCTCAAAACCTACATAACAATGTGAAACATGACAACAAATTGACACACTGTAAAGAAAGGAGAAAGATGTTTATTATATTTTGTTTCAGGGATTTATTATTTCTTTTATGATTTTTAAAATTATTTCAAATTTTAAAAATGTTTTGACTCAGCATTTTTCAGTGGGAAACTATTTGATGTTTCCTAGAACAGATCAACATTTGCACAGGATATAGTCACAAAGTGGGTAGCACATATGAGAATTTGAGCTGGAATGTTGAAATCAAGAGTGTCGGGATACGGAGCTGAGATCCCATGTTTACTAGCTACGTGACCTTTAAGAAATTAGCTAAGGGTTCAGAATTTGAGTTTCTTTACCTGTAAAATTAAGGTTATAATACACTGATATGACAAATGCTGACATGCTGTTAGCAATGAATCTATATCTAATGTTTATGAGCATGATCATACGAATTCAGCTTTCAACACGGTTCTTCCTTCTTTGCTGAATGTAACTGGCTGCGGAGCCTATTGTGACTACAAATGGGACATGTGGCATGTTTCCTATCTCAATTGTGACAGGAGCTGAGCTCTAATCTCTTAGTGCTCAGAGCTGGCTGTTCAATGCCCTAACAAGGGCTTTTTTGAAGAGGATAATGTCAATGATCATATTTTGCACTCGGCCCACAGAGTGATGTTCTGAAAGCATACTTTCCCCCTTCCCATGTCTCTTATCCTGCTCCTCTACTTTCACTTCTTGGGATCATTTCCAAATTAAACCACAGGCACTCCTACCCATGTCTTGAACCTCTTTCTACAGGAATCGAAGATAAGTGAGTATGGAAAGGAGTTAAATCTACTCAGTGGTTACTGTGTGTATGCCATTCATAGCAGTAATTCACAGTACATCATTTGTGGTTCAGCACACATACATCAAAAGAACGTGTGCCTGGAAGTAAGACATATTCTACCAAGAAAATTTTTAAAAATAATCCCTGACTGTTCTAACTATCCAACTACAACAATATCATCACTGAAGGTATCCCACATAAAGATGGAACACCATGTTTGCCACATGAAGAAAAGAAACCCAGGGCACAGAGCAGAGTCCAGCAGTGTAGTCCTCATAGCCATTTCCAGCGGCTCTCAGCTCAGCGTGCATCTAGAGCACATTAAGTTGATTCCTATTTGAATTGGGAATCTGTGCACGGAGGTATGCTATGGACTGCTATGTCTCGCCTTGTTCTCTCCCTTACCACCACGTATTTGGTGTCAATCAGCCAATGGTTTGTATAGTTTACTTTATCTCCAATCACTGGTTATTTAATTGACCAAAGTGTACCTGGAAGTATACATTTAGAGAATTATAATTGTATTTAAATACCGTATTTCACTACATCTTTCACTTCTATTCTCCCATTGAGGCCTCCCATCATGCAATGCAGATTTTATTGGTCTTATCAACAGGGGATGATCCATGAATGGAAGAAAATTTTAGGTGCTGAAATTCATAGCCAAAAAGTACTTACTGAAAGTCATTGGACTTACTATTTTTAATTATCTGGTGCCTTTTAGAAAGTGCAACTAAATGTGAATAATATATCAATACTGGTAAAACAAACACAGAAGTATTTAAAAATTCTGTTCATGAGGGGATGTAATGGTTCTGACCCCGATCCCTAAATCCATGCTGAAGACTCCCCCAGGGCTTGTCCGTAGCCCCCCTCCACTGCTGCTACTGTCATACTATTCTCTTTGTTCTTTTCCTTGTGGTTTCTTACCCCCACAGGCCACATGGAGAAAGACGTGGGACAGTGAACACTTCTTGTATAGTGGCTCCATACTTATTTGACGATATGCCTAATATTAGAGTAGAGGGTTCCTAAATCATTGCAAAATATGGTGTAGATTATGTATTTTGCCCATCTGCTATTTTTCTCCTCATAAAAGTGATTTATGAATGTGCTTTCCAAAACAATTCTTAGCTCCCTAGCAAGTATCTGCTATAATCTACTTTCACTATAAGTTAAATGAGGTTAAGCGATATTTTTTCCTTGAAAAATAATTATGCTCATACTTATGTATGAGATTATATCATATTGCAAATACAACAATTCTGTGGTCAACAGCACTAGGAATTCCCTCTTTACCTTTCTGCACAGAAAAAATAATGACATTAAAAAACAGATTTAAGAGGCCCAATTTCATCTTCTGTAACATATGAATGGTATTAATTCTTGTGAGTGTTGAGATTTTTAAGAATGCATGTTGAATGACTTTGTATTCCAGGCATGCAATAAACAGATCCTTCTCATACTTTAATGGCTGACCTTTCTTCCAGTTATTATAAAAGACAGGTCTGTCTGTGAATATATTACTGTCTCTGGTCTGCTGGAATGGAAATTATGTGGGTACAGAGAGTTGTGGACTCTGCTTCTTCACTAAGAATCGTGCATAGGACCCATTAGGTAGGTAGTTCAGTTGTTGGGTGGAGGTCACCAATTCATAAGTTGATGGCTCATTGCACTTGGTTTTCTTAAGGTCCATGTGCATGGACACAAGTTAAAAACGTCTCATGTTTGATCTATTCAGTGTTGGAATCTAGGCCGTGGAAATTCACAGGATTTCAGGTGTCATGGAGATGAATCTTAATGTCTCATCTTCTGATTTAATCTCAAAATAGCCCAGAGTTACCACTCAGAAAGTTTCCAACTTCTTCTACCTGTACTGATTGCTTACGTTTAGAGAGAAAGTGATGCATATTTTCCTACAGCAGCTCAGCTAATTAAAGGGGAAAAAACTTGATTTGTAATCAGGTTGTTTGATTTAAATTTTTACTCTTTTCCTCTGCCCACAGATTGGAATCAGAGACAGGTTACTTTTAAAAACTGCTATATATCTCAACCCCTAGTGTTTCATGAACTCTGAGATCAGCTGAGATTTTACTCCACAATAACTTTTTTTAACCTCTTCCCATAATTTTCTTCTTTGATTAAACCTATTTTGTTTTTATTTCCTTGCATATGTTTTTTAGTGACACTGTAAATGAGAAGCTATTATTAATATGAAAAATGGTTTCTTTAGCTGAACAGACTTGTCTTTTTTTTTTCTTTGTATTTTTAGGGAAGGGTCTACAGGGTGTTTTGGGTCTCACTACTAGATCGGACTCAGTGATTCTCCTGTTTACAGCCTCTCCAGTGCTGGGATTTCAGGCGCATGTGCCACTACGCCCAGTCTCAAAGTTGAGAAGCTTTTTTTTTTTTTTTTTGGCTGGCTCAGGCTACCTAAGGGCACATCTAGTGAGGCAAGTGGAACTGGGGATCGAACCGCGGTCTGCTGGGCATGACTGGGTTTGCCCAAGCAGGCACTTAAACAACTGTTCTAACCCTCAAGCCCCCTAGTCTAGTCTTAATAGACCCCAGTTCATGCAAATGATGACTTATTATAGCACACATGAAAGCAAAAATTCAACATCATGGAAACCCTATGTGGACACACAGAGTAGGTTAGTTGTGATCATATCTACATGGCTTGTACACAAACAGGACACAATTGAATGAAAGCATAATTTCTCAGTCTGCATGAGACACACTTGTTGAAGCACAGCTTTGAGATTTGAGAATAAGAGTATTTATTTTAGAATACATACTGGAGAAGTTGCTTTTCTGATAAAGTATCTTAATTCTAATGGCAGCATGCACTTATAAATATTCTGTATTTTCTCCTATAATCTTGCCAGATTTTTAAAATAAGATCAAAATCTCACTTCAGTAAGAAAAGGCAGCTGTGTTCTTAATTTAGAACAGAAACATAACTGCTTCATAAGTGGGTTCTGACACAATATTTCAAACTTCTGCTGTCTTCAGTTGTTAGACAGCCAGTGAAAGGCAGTGACGGTCTATGCAAAATGTAAGGGGTTCTAAAAATGTCGCTATCATTTGCATTCACTCTTAAAAATAAAACAGAGCAAAAGTGGTGAAACAATTGCCTTCATATGTACTTTTTCATTTATTTTCCTGTAACTGGATTTTTCAGTTAGTTG
Organism: Octodon degus; assembly: GCF_000260255.1. Lineage (NCBI taxonomy): Eukaryota > Metazoa > Chordata > Mammalia > Rodentia > Octodontidae > Octodon > Octodon degus. The sequence goes on from NW_004524582.1 coordinate 26,025,314, forward strand.
AAATTTTCATCTTCTTTTGGACCATATAGGTCATGGATACTTGGAGAATTGAACTTAAGAGGTTAAATTAATTATAAATGAAGTAGGAAATTCTAAGTGAAACAGCACACTTTCCAATGGAAAGCACGGCATGTCTCAGTGGGTCTCTTTCTGGTTGCCCTCATTTCTCTCCCACACTGCAAATTTTATGGGTGCTTGGAAGCAGCAGTTCAGGCCACTCCATCTGCACACTATTGCCTGCTGGATCTAATCATTAGTAAATAATTTTGGAATTTTGAAAATAGTGCACAACTTTGAACGAAACTCATTGATTTCCAAAAAGGAAACTGAGGGACAGCCAGGGAAAGTGACTTTTCACCTAGCAATATCCTTGTTTGAAACTATAGCGTTCTGATGGGATTGAATGTGATTTTTGTTGCCATGTCATGCCCAGGCGAGTGAATGCCAAGATGATTTGCAGAAGGACATTCAAAGGAAGTCTTTCTGTACACTCAACCATCCAGGTTTGCTTTAATGGGCAATATATATGGAGAAAAGAATGCCTGAGATGGACTCCGGGACACAGACACATCGAAAAGCTTATAGGTGTTCACATAATAAGCAGGAAGCTGTCCACAGATGCTCAGAAATTATGCTGCAAATAAGAGTCCCCACAGCTCCTATCTGTAGGGCAGAATGAGATTGATCACACACTCCTTTTTAGAAATAAAAGCAGATTGGTTATGTTATTTGCACTTATGTTGCTGTTTTAAATATTCGACAAAGCTCCAAAGTTCATCTGATTTGACTAGCTTTTCCATTAACATCTTTAATCATGCATGACACAGTCCAGGATCCTCCATAGTCATCAGTGACTGTGTCTCCTCAGTGCCCTCTATTGGGGACACTTCCTTCAGTCTTGATGCTCACAAGAGGATCTGTCCGGTATTTCGTAGAAAGTCCTTTTGTTTGAGTTTGTCTGAAATCTTCTTCTCTTTCCTCTTTCTTTTCTTTTCATGTAATTAGTACAGAGTCTACAGGGTCGTACTACACACATCTGACTCATGGTGTTCCTCCTGTTTTCAGCCTCTCAAGCGCTGGCATTACAGAGGCGTGCCACGCCCAGTCTCAGTCACTATCTCAGTGCACCCGGGAACCAGGCCGACACAGCGTATCAGGGATCAAACTCTGGTCTTTGCATTAGTGTGCTGAGCTGTCTGGCCAGCTCTGAGCTATCTGGCTGGCCCTGAAATTTTCTCATGATTTGATTGAATCTTGCAATATTGGAAGTGATAACACAGAGGCAATGTCTTTCTGAGACAGGGCCATTTTTTCAACAGTAATTAGGAATATACATAAACAGTATCATTAGCAAGTTTTTTGTCATCAAGTCAGTGTTTGAAGTTGTGATAACAAAAATTTAGGCATGTGATGCTTTATTCTGACATTGTATGGCCAATCTTCCAATTACATGAAGACAATGATTGTAATTGCTCAAAAGGAAACTGAAGCCTTGAAAGACACACTGACAGCTGCATAACTCATTACCTGAAGATGTATGTTCCCCTGTCCTCAGGGTCGCAACTCAGACATGTCTACAAAATCTGAGTAAAAACTTGAGAACTGGGCTGGAGAGATGGCTCAGTGGTCTAAAGCACCTACTTAGAACAAGCTTGGCAAAGAATCAGGGACCGCGGTTCAATCCCCCAGCACCACATGCCAGCCAGCCCCGCCCCCTGGTGGGCTGAGCTGGCCACACACACACACCACTCTCTCTCTCTCTCTCTCTCTCTCTCTCTCAAATAAATAAAAATAAAAAAAAATTAAAAAAAAAAAACTTGAGAACTTCCTAACCTGAGGGTGTCCTAAAGAGATTCCTATTAACTTTACGTTTTCTTTCATTTCCAGCTACTAGGTCCTAATTAGACATGTCACTTTATAGCTTTACATGTAAGATTCATGAAGAATGTTTCCTCTGAAATTCTCCATCAGTACATCGGACGCCCAGTTTCTTTCTTTCTTTTCTCCTGGAGCCACCCCATTGTTGAGTGGCTGTGAGGGGAGCGAATTTTCTTCCCTCCCTAATTGGAGAGAGGGATGCCACCGCTCACAGCCGAGGAGCCTTGGTGTGCCTTTGGAATAAACTTGGCTCCTGAATAATGATTTGGCTCTCTGAAAACCAGTGCCTTGGAACCCTGCTGGGGCACTGCCATCAAAATAGAAAAAAATATCAAATTTTACTCTGAAGGAGCCTTAATAACAGTTGGAAACTTCAGCCTCCTGCCTATAATTTATTTACAAAGAATCTTTTTGAAGGGAACTATCTTGGAGAATTCTGTGTAGCTTTGATGTTTGCAAAAAGTAACCCTGTAAGATAGAAAGATGATAGAAAAGTAGATAGCTATATATATGGGTATAGAATCAGGCAGATAAAAATAAGAAATCTTATGTTTACTAACTTATCTATGAGAATTATTATGTTTTTCCTCTGGGCAAATACGGGCCTTGACCCATTCACTGTTTTCATCAATATTTCAGCTGAGTTTTCCGTAAACACCATGTGCCATGATTTTAGTAGAGGTAGGTATTATTTTGGGGGTGGAGGGATATGAGCTGTGAGATCCTATTCTTGATACAGAGATTGAGAGGTACCTAGTGAAGGTATATGATGGTCTGAATCATGCCCACCTCCAATTCATAGTTTGAAATCCTAACCTTCAAGATGATTATATTTGGAGATAAGGGAAAAAAGGAAAAAATATAAGATAAATGGAGTGATAAAAGCAGGGAATTGGGGCCAGTGAGATAGCTCAGCAGACTAAGGCACCTGCCTAGACGAGCTTAGGCAAGAGCAGGGACCTTGGTTCCATCCCCAGCACCACATGCCACTCCAGCCCCATCCCGTGGTGGGCTGAGCTGGGCAGAGTCTAAGCATGGTGGCACACACTGCTAATCCCAGGGCTGAGGAGGCTGAAAACAGGAAGATTGCTATGAGTCCGAGCTGTGTAGTCAGACCTTGTAACAACCAAATACATTACAAAAATAAATAAATAAATAAATAAAGCATCAATCCTACAGGGCTGGTGTCCTTATAATAAGAAGAGACAATGATAGGTCTCCCTCTCCTCCGTATTACGTATGTGTTGTACTCTATGTGTGCATGTGCATGCGTGTGTGTGTGTGTGTGTGTGTGTACATCCACAGAGGAGAGACCAAAGCAGGACTCAAGTCAGGAAGAGGTGATTCAACAGCGTCCAAACCTGCTGACACCTTGATCTCTCATTTCTTGACTTCAAAGCTGTGAGAAAGTAAATATCTGCACTTTAAACCTGCGCTGTGTGGAGTTTCATGGTGGCAGCCCTCAGAGACTAACTCAGGGTCTAGCATTAACCTATCACAGTGGGAAACTGATGTATAATTCCCTGGGGAACTCCAGGCATGGCTGCACCTAAGAATTAACTCACTAGGAAGCTGGAGTATCTGAAAAAAAATTCCAAATAGACATTGAGTAAGGGCTACTAATTGGCTTACTCATTCCCCCAAGTACTCATTCGTCTGTACAGTGTTCTCCTGCCATCTCTGGAAAGCAAGGAGATCTTGAAAATACCTTCCCATGTCAGAGGTCAGAGGTGAGAATAAACTTAATGAACAGTATTGTGCACGCAAGCAGATCTGTACCAGTGCTTACACCATCCAATAAGTATATTCACCTCTTAGCATTGCAAGAGCACTTGATTCTCAGCTTTCCCTATTAGGAAACTTACGGCATAGCCTCTAATGTGGAATATGTACCTAGGAATTTATATGTGTGTACATGAGTTTGCAGTTTAGTGGACACCCCATTACCTTAGGAGGAAAATGAGGCTTTTCTACCACAAATACCTTCTATCAAGTCTACCCACCCACAGTGTGTGTCACCCTTTCAAAATCATCTTCCCTTTTGGCAAATCCAAAAAGTAGATCACTGGTTTTCAGAACAGTATTTTGTCTTCAAGTAACTGAAGCAACTGAACATGCTCTTGTTTTATAGATTGAGGCTTTTTGGTGATAGTCTTGAGTGAACTTTAACGTCTTTAAAGCTACACATAATGTAGTTTATCCAGGGCAGTTTCAGCAGCTACCCAGAAGTTCTCATATGCAAATCAGCACCCCCTTGGCAGGTGCATCCAACTTCTTCTCTTGACCTTTGACCTCCTGACCTTTACAATGAGCACCATGATTTCTTGCCACAATGCTTATTATGTTTTGTTTTTTAAATCATACCAAAGTTGTAGCAGTAAAATACTGCAAACCCCTTCAAACACACCTAGCAAAAACAAATAGGTATAGATGTAGTAATAATATGTAATAATAGCATTATTAATAAATATATTAGTAGT
>NW_004524582.1:26029785-26032185 GCF_000260255.1 Octodon degus
CCACTTAGCTATATCCCCAGCCCTATGCTCATTATTTTAAAATAATATTTGACTCGGGTTTTTAGATCTCAGCTAGAGATAGTATAGAAAGCACCGCTTATATATAAATTTTAGGGAAGGGTGTACAGGGTCTCACTACTAGATCGGACTCATAGTGATCCTTCTGTTTTCAGCCTCCCAAGTTCCGGGATTACAGGCGTCTGCTACCATGCCTAGTTTCAATTGCCATCTCAGCGCGCCCTGCGGGCGGGGCTGGAGCGCCAGGCATCGAACCCCCGTAGCTGAGCTCTGACGAAGTAGGCGCTCTAGTCCACTGAGCTATCTGGCTGGCCTCAAAAAGAAAGCACTACATTATGATTTCTTTCTTTTTTTTTTTTTTCTTTTCAGAATCGGGGGTATTCTCAGGGCCTTGCTCTTGCCAGGCAAGCTCTTATTCTACTGCGCTGTCTCCCTGGCCCCTACATTATGATTAATATGAGTGAAAAATCAAATCATAAGAAATATGTTCTGGAGCTATTATAAATTTTCTACCTACAACAGGAAAAGATGTCATGCCGGGTCCACATCATGATATTCTAAATGCCTCCAAGAGATACAACTTATCACGGAAGAATAAAACAGCAACAGTTTTTTCAGCACGGAGCCCTGGCATCCTTATGATACCAGTTTTTATTAAAAATTAATTCAATTTTTATAACCTGGAAAAATACTATGTATTTTATTGTAACTAAATAAGTATTTTTTTTGTTCAAATGGAAGAAGAAAATGATTATGAAGATTAGGTAAAAATATTTCAGAAGACAAGTAATGATGGAGAACCTACTACCTACAACTCTTGATGAAGCTGTAAGGTATATTTTTGTTACATGATAGATCCAGATCAGAGAAGTGGCAGAAAAGTTCAAAGTCCAGATTTCTTATCAAAATGTAGTATACAAAATGATTCCAATTGAAATTCATGGAGAAAATATAAATTGCTTTAAAAATTGTTGAGTAAACTGGGTAGTCAACTGCAAAGTTTAGAGATTTGATTACTCATGTCTCCTGAAAAAAGTTAATTTAAAATGTAGAAAATTTAATTTGCGCCCCCCCCCCGGGTGCCATACCAGCCCCCACCTCCAGGGTGCACAGAGATGGCACTAAGACCTATTTAAAAATAAATTTTCCTAATTGTGGAAAACGTGTATAAATTCCTTTTGTGATCTAACAATATCAAAACATTGCAGTTAATTTGAGATTTCTATAGTTTGTTGAATGAGTTTTTCTTATAACAATAGTTATGCATCTCAGTGAAGATATTAAATTAAATCATGTGCTTCTATTAGAGCATTTAATTACCTTCTATTTAATATAATCCTGAAGTAGTTTAATTCAATTTTCATCTTGCTATTATTTTTTTCTACAAACTTTTGTCTCTTGTAAATACTTTTTCTACTTCACATCAAATGAGTTTATCATTCCATTTCTTCTCTATATTTATCTTTTTGCATTTCATCTTCCTTTAGGAGCTACATAATGAATTACTAATAAACTTTTTAAAATCAAAGTTCAAGAATAATACATAAGATATGTAAGAAATATTTTAACCTCACTCCCAACAAATTGTTCATGCTGCAGTGTACATTAATTGTCTAAAGGGCCCTGAAGGACCACAGGTGTCAGTGTTACCCAGTCATCTTCCACTGGGGTGGACACGAGTTTCTTCTGTCCTTGACCTGGATGTGCCCCTGAATCTCAGGCTTCTATGAGGAGAGTTTTGACATTCTCTAAAAGATATTCCTTAAGGGCCGGCCAGATAACTCAGCATACTAAAGCACCTGCTTAGGTAGAACCCAGCAACTGGGATTCCATTCCAGGCACGCAGTGCCAGCCCCACCCCTGGACACGCTGAGATGGTGATTGAGACTGGGAGTGGTGGTGAGTGCCTGTAATCCCAGCACTTGGGAGAATGAAAACAGGAGAATCACTATGAGTCTGATCTACATCGTGAGACCTTGGAGACCCTGTAGACCCTGTCTTAAATACATTAAAAAATAAATAAAAATAAAAATAAGAGTAAATGATATTCCTTAGTGTTTCTTTCATTTTGAACCTGGTACTAATACATTTTCTTTACATTTGTTTCCCTAAACATATTTTCATTTCCTTTCCATTTATTTATCTTTTGCCAAGAAGTTTCTTTTTCTTCCTTTAAATTTTATTTTAAAGAGAAAAAACTCACAAAATTTCAAAACAATGGCAGAGCAACAATGGTTACTACATTGCATATTATTGTCTTTAAAATAATTACTCACAGCATAGCATATGGGCACTTAGTTGTTCCAAATACTATTAGAACAAATCTTTCTTTTCAATGCCCTAAGAGATATTAGTAGTATAATTATCTTAAGCATATATCTA
>NW_004524582.1:26032285-26050492 GCF_000260255.1 Octodon degus
TCCCTGCTGAACTGTCTCCTGCTGTTTGGGGGGCAGTGGGCGGCTCCTCCTTCCTTAGCTCCCGGCCTGCTTTCATTAATTTCCTTCCTTCTTTCTCCTTTCCCACAGTCCAGTTTATCTTTCATTTGAACAGTTTTTACAACACCTGTCAAACCTTTTGGGTCTAATTTACTCTTTCAGCTTTTCACACTAGGGAGACGACCTCATGGTTACATATGTGAGTCTGATTTATTTCACTTATGAGTATAGTCTCAAGTTGCACCCATTTGCCCTCCTTTCCATTTATTGCTTAGATGTTTTTTCTGCATTCAGATTAGATTAGTTGTTGGAGTTTTGAGGATTCTCTCCCACAGGGAACATGTACAAGGTCAGCCTGTTGCAACTTCAAAATTGCATTTGTTGGTTGGCAGAAGCAACTTTCTTGGCCTAAGTTATTCATGAATGTGAAATACTGTCCCTCCAAAAGAATAGAACCCTGCCCTCATCCTCTGCTTTTTGGATCGCCTTAATTCTGCAATATCATCTTCATTTTAGGCATAATTTCAGTAGCAGTGTGAACATAACTCATTAGATCAGTAATTTCAAAGCAAGTTTTACAGAACAAACTTGTTAGAGTAAGTAATACAGATAATGTTTTAGTTGTTCAATTGTCACAGAAAATACAACACACATGTCCATTTGTCTATCTATTTCTTCTTCCAGATTGTCCATCCATGCATTCACACAGCCATTTATTTAGTCGTTTTATTTACTTATTTATAATTTTTTAATGTATTTGGTACAGGGTCTTGTTAGGCAGCTTGAAATCATAATGATCCTCCTGTTTTCTGCCTCCCCACCACTGAGATTACAGGCGTGCACCATCACATCTGGTCTCAGTGGCCAGCTCAGTGCGCTGGCTCAGTCCACCCAGGGACAGGCCTTCATAGCATGTGATGCTGGGGATCAAACCCTGGTCCCTGCGCTTCCCTAAGCAGGCACTTAAACCACTAAGCTAGCTCACCAGCACTAGTCATTTTATTTAGTGTTTGTACAGCTCTAACATCATTCTGAGTGTTGGCTGGTCAAGAAACAAGTTGTCCGGTGAAGTTGCTGGTCCACAGGCAAACTCGGGAAACCTAGGAAGAAAGGTATAAATCAAAAGTATGGAATTCAACATGCAGTGACGTTGCAAAGAACTGACATCATTGTGTATGTAGGTTAAGTGTATCAAAGAAATTAATAATGATGAAAAAATTGGGGATAGAACTAAATAAAACAAAAATGTCTTATTAATTTATGTTAGCATTAGCATAAATATAAAATAAGTGCATAAACATATTGTCAGTAGTTATTTCTACAAATTTTAATATATTGATCATCTTCATAACAGAGACAGTGGTGCTTTGGCTCAAGAACTTAAGTCTTTCCAGCATTCTGGACTCAAACTACACTGAAAAATAACCAATCAGATTTGAAGGTTAGTCTCCCTGTTGACTTTATGGGAAATTTTCATTTGGTTCTCGTCCAATCCAGTGTATGACTGAAATCACCAGAAATAATTAAGTTCTTGGACTGAGGTAACATTGTAGTAGAAATTGTGTTACATGTGCTGTGGTGTTTTATACACATCATCTCACATAATCAACACAAGTTCTACTATTTCAGAGGAGGAGTATACCTCATCAAAGTAGAAACTCAACAAACAGCACTGTTATTGATGGAAAGGGTCAAACACTCACCCCAGGTAGCAGGCCCTAAAAGCATACATCAACAACGCTGGGTCTATGCATCTTGTGGAAGACATTCTATAAAATAGCCTGCCTAGTATCTCCAATGAACTATGGCTTCTATTGAATAACTTCCTTTTGTCTAATTGTGAACACTAAATGTCATGGAGCATTCCCTTTTTGGGATTAAACAATTTAAGATTATGATTTCTATCATGTGTCCTCTTCTCTTTGGATAAACTTGCTTCCCTTGGAGGATGTAAGGCTGCTGTGTTGCAAGGTCAGCATGGAAAAGAGCTGATCAGGTCAGTGACGAATGACAAATTTCATTTTTCTGAAATTCAGGAAAGAATCTAGATTCTTCAACTTGAAACACATGAAGTGATTACTGCTATGAAAAAAAAAATCAACATTTTTTATTAGTTTGAGACCATATCTGTTTCAGTCAAGCTTTCAGATGAAAATGTAGTCCTGAACCATATCCTGCTTCTAGCCTTGAGAAGAGATTATGCAGAAGGACCAGCCAAGCCATGACCACATTCTTAACTATAAAAACTATGATATAGGAGACATGTTTTTTTAAGATCCTTAAATTTGAATTAACTTGTTGCAAAGAAATACGAAGTAGAATGCTATAAAGTATCTAGAACTATTTTATTTTTAAGGGCAGATTTTTCATCAGATGCTATGTTTTAGGAAAAGAGCCACAAAAGTAAAAATCTTCTTCCTTTACCCTATCTCAGAAAAAAAGAAAAAAACAAATCCTAGGTGAGCGGGCTAAATTTTGCATACCTCTTGTCAAGCTTGCCTATTTTTTGGAATCTCTGATTAGTCACTCTAGATTTGTCAGTTTCTTCCACTTAAGACATTTTGATGCTAGTCACTGTTAATTTGGTGGTGTGTGAAGTACAACTTTAGAACCAATATGTCCAGTTTGAGTCCTCTGTCACTTTACTGCATCTCACTTTCCTTATTCAACAGATGCACATAGCTACGAAGGTCACTATGTTACTTAAAATGATACATTTTATAGTGTTATAATATGTATCTCTGTGGTCATACAGTGTGCTCCTGAGTGATGTCAGCTAATTTTATGGTGACCCTTATCGTTTAATCTCGTTTACGATGGCCTTTCAATGCTTGATTACCCTGATCCATTCATGTCCTTCACACGATTTGGCTCTGCACCACTACCATCAGATCTTACAATTAGATCACTTATTCATCAATTCTGCTGAGCATTTACTATATGACAGGAAAGATTTTTAATGACACTACAAACTAATGACCCTGAGAAATTGTAATTATTGACTCCCTTTTGAGAAGAAAAATCTCAGAATTAGAACTAGATTCTGAGTTACAGCCTATATTTGCATCCAGATCTTACCTCAGAGTAGAATGTTTTTAGATAGCTCCATATTTGACATTTGTCACAGGGAATTTCAGAACACGTAGAGGTACATTTCCATTAAAGCATCTTGACAGATAAGATTCTGAAGTGACTTCAGGATTTCTAGCTGGTGTACACTATAGAATAGAAAAGGTGATGGTGATTAGGGTGAATATTCCTCTTGGGATTAGGATATTTTGAGTTCCAATGATGAGAGTGTTTCAAAGATTTGATTAAAGCTTCTCATCAGTTGCTTTTAGTTTAATTAAAAGGGTGGATCTTACCTGATCACATAAAACCTGGGAAGGGGAATCCATCAATTGGTGATGCAAAACAACAGGTGGATTTACAGCAGCAGAGATATTCTCTTGCCAGTCTTAGGGAAATTGTCAGGTTATAGAAAGACTGACCTCCAGTCTCAGAATGCAATTAAAACAAAAGCTGAACAATAGCAACAAGCCATGAGCCTGGAATATCTCCAGCAATACTGGTTTCATCCCAGGAAGGCCAGAACAGAGAAATCTGCTAACACACTCTGGAATCCTGACCACAGAGATACTGAGATAATACTGTGGGTTTCATTTAAGCTGAAAAATATGCACTCAATTGTTGTGGAACAACAGAAAAGCAAAATACACACACCATGAAAAGGGCTCAGTTTTCTTGAGAAAACGTCTCATTTTCAGTGCTTCTTGTTTTAGTAACGTGAGTCGTTAAACTTGCATCACTATCCCAACCTAAATGTTTCTTGTCACCTTACCCCAATTCTGCCCGTGCTATCTAAACCAAATCAGGTAACAAGCATCCCTTCTATCGAGCTCAATTTGCATCCATATTTGGAGCTGACCCAGTTAAAATCTGATCAGCAATTAACAGATCCTTTGCCTGCGTCATTTTTGGATGTTCGGTTCAGAAAGAAGGCTTTGTCAGAATGTCACTCGTTGTATTTTGCTGGGCCTATAATCTGGTGTCTTCCCAGTTCTTGCTGAATAAGGAGCTAAATATGCTTTTCTATTTTTTGCTGCTAATTAAATATGCCTGATATAGTGGGGATGAGAACAGAACTTACTAGCATGCTTGTTCTTTTTGTGGTGCCTGCTCTAAACCAGAAGTGGAGTAGGACCAGCTTCATGGCATCCCTAGTGCCGGTGGCAGATATTAGCAATATACCCTGGGAAGCAAGCATCCATTTGAGCTGATACTTTTGTGCACGCGAGCTTCACTGCCCTAAGAGAGGAAGTGGACATAGCAGAAAAAGAACGCTGCAGCTGTAGGAGTGGGAGCCCCAAAGGCAAGGCCAGAGACGCTGCGCGGTGGCTGTGCTCTGAGCTCGGAAAGCCTCAGGTGCCACACGGAGCCTCGAAAAGAGAGAAACCAAAGTGCTTAATGAGGGAAAAGACTGCAGTGGTTTTCAGAGGCATTTGACCTTGAAAAACTCATTTAACCTGTCTGAGTTTCAAAATCCTCAGCTGTACTTGATAAAACCTTTTTGCTCCTTCTCATCATGTGGGAAATCACCCAGATCAGAGAGTGTTGCTGGTCATCTTCCAATGCCTCTCGCAATCACCCTGTTTCTTCATCTCTAGATTTTTACTTTTCTGGGGAAAAAGTTTTGATCTAGATTCTTTAGTCTCCTTTTCTCTATTTTTAAAAAAATCTTCTCTATTTGTCCTTTACGCTGAAACCAGAATTATCTCTCTGGCATCTATTTTTGTAGGCCGTTACTTTCCCTTCCTCAAAACCTCTCCTGCTGTTCCAGATTTTTCGTTTTCAGTAGGATGAACTAAGACAACCCCTTCCCCTCCTGCACACCGTGGACAGTGATGTAATCACCTTGACAAAACGGGAATATAACACGCAATGTCTTCTAACTCCAGAGGGCTACATTCAATCTCAAAATCATTTCCCTGCTCCACGCCTGTTTCCATAATGTCTTCCTTCTGCTTTGTTTACTGAAAAGTATTTAGAGCCTACATTCTTCAGTTTCCTTTCCCAGGGTGCTCTTTCATCCTTCTCCCATGACACTTCTTAAACAACTGGTACAACTCAAGGGAAGTTGGTTTGGAACAAAGATGTTTTGTGGCACATTGTGATCAGCATGAAAACAAGTTGTTTAACTGCGTCCTTCTATGATCACGTACACATGCTCACCAAAAGCTCAGGAAATGTGCGTGAGGGAATTCAAACGAATAAAGTAATAAATGTGGTTGTTATTATCCATGAACCTTGGGAATTATTGCTAATTGTTCATTGAAGAGCTAAGTTGTACTTCTCAAACAACTGAATGATTTGATTCTTATGGTTGTTTTTCAAGGTAAAACTCCTCTGTTCTCCATATTGTAGTTTAGTTAAAGCTAAGTTTATTGAGTTAGCTTTTCTTTAGGCTAAATAAATGATTGCCATAAGCTTTGTTATAAAGTCAGAATGCCTTCATTCTCCTTCAGTAACAGAAAGTAACTTATATTAACAAATTCTGTAACCATTGTGAGCTCTAGTATGCTCTAATTCCCAATGTAACTCATTGTGAATAGAAATTTTCATGTAAAATATTGTAAATACTGAAGTAAAACATAGTTTGGATCTATAAGCTGTCACTGAAATTTTTTCATTAAGAAAGTTCGAATGCTTGATACCGGATCATTTCTTTAAATTTTTAGATTTAAGTATGAAATTGGTGTTTCTAATTACAAAGTGTTCTGGGCTTTTTAATAGGCTTATTATATCATTGTAAATTCAGCATACAATACATCAATGCTTTTAATGATTTCATCAATATTACCTTCTTGAAAGACCAGCTTACAAGTATTGGATGAGAACCATAGGATATCATGTTGGATTTTATACCTGGAAACACTTCTTAAAAGAATTATCTAACAATGGCATAATTCAGCACAACAAATTGTTCATTCTGGAATGTCCTGACTTCTAACCGACTTGTGTTGCCTTATTTAAAAATTTCTGTTATCGTGAATTGTACTGAGGGCCTTTGAACTGACCTGCCCCCTAGCCCAGCTTACTGGCCCGATGACGCTTCTCTATGCTTGCCAGTGGGCCCTGCACACTGCGATTTTTCCTACAACTCTGTGAATCTGCCATTCTGTCTTTTTGTCTATCTTATGCTCAGGTAGTGTCTGATAATACAAACTACTGAAGTAGAAGTAAGGAAATGTGTATGCATGAACTTGAACTAAATCTATTCCTCTGTTATGCAAGCACCAGATTTTTTAGCCAGATGAGCTAACTTACTCTTGTCCCTCACTCTTAGCAGTCTCTAAAAAATATGGTATCTAAATTTGTTTTTCATGCATGTATCTATTTCAGATTTTTTTTTCTTTAGTGCTTTCTCAAAAGACAATGAAAGTGGAAAATAAAATGAAGTTTTGGCTGAGAAGTGGCTGATCCAGTTGTTATTGGGTCAGAAAAAATTTTTGGTCTGAAAAGAACTTGTATAAAGAAAAAATATTTAATTTTTTTCTAGTAGAGGAAAATGTTTAGATGGAGTGAACAAACTAAGAAAATGGAGACTTTTTAGCTTACCTGTAGAAGATTCATCTTATCACAAAATTCCATTTCTTCAGGAGCCAATAAAGCTTGTCTGGAGTCCTACAGCTGCGATATGAGTGGAAGTCAGGCTACATGCACTGCTCCTAAGTATGGTATGAAGTCTCTCCCACCACGATTAATGGTACTACACATTTGTCTCTGCAACAGTGGAGGAGTTTAAGGCTTACAAGTAATCTGTGTACTATGAGGGGTCTATACAAGGTGCTATAGGAGTAAGAGAAGTGGGTTCATCCAGCCAGAGGACTACAAGGATGCATTCAAGGGGAATCAGAAAAACAGGATGAGAAGAAATTGACAGGTGAGAAAGCAAGAGGCACAGGTCTAGGCAGGAGAGGGCAGCAGTTTATTTGAAAGAGGTGGAGCAATACTCGTGAAAGGAAAGAAGGAAGAATCAGTGGGCCCCTAAAATACCAAGAACTGTCTAAATGCGGACTTGGCCATGCCAGCAACAAACCAAGCCATTGTTTAATTCTAACTATGCATTTCACGTGATGACATGCGAAGTGTTGCGAACAAAGAAGGAAAACAAGGACAATTTATTTAGTTAGGTTGACATGAGTAATCAGTTGAGAGGGAAATCTGTCCCTGGCACACAGAGGGTACAGTGCAATATTCTGTCTTTGAACAAGCCAACCTAACTCCTGTTGATTCCTACACAGAACATCTTCACAGGAATGTGTTAGAATATTTAACTCTTTTAAATTTGGCAGGAAAATAGAGCAATTCATAGTGGTAAAATAGCTCACGTAACACAAACACTTTATTTTTCCTGAATGTATTCCCTAGGTAGCATAAAGTGTGAAGGCAGTTCCCTCATACAGCTCAGTGGAGCCTATCGCTGCTTTAATGGCAAGTACAACAGCGTCATCTTTGCATCAGAGAATGCAAAGAAATAACATGTAGAGGTCAGTTAGCCCAACCTAACAAATGACAGTGAAATTTCCTAAAGACCTTACGACTTACTGAATTGCGAAATAATTTTTTCTTTATATTTAACTTAAAGTTACTTCTGTTTGTGTGGAAAATGTGTTTGAGATAAACTCATAGAAGATCCTCAGCAGAGTTGCTCCTGCCCAAATCCATCCAAGTTTCACATCCCTGGGGCTAGTGAACGTCTTGATCATGTAACAGTTCTTCCTGCAAAGGGAAAATTCCTTTCACCTAGTCTGACTGGCTCAGCTAAAGCTGTGATTTCTCTCTGGAATTACTACTGGTTACTGCCCCTGGACAACTAATCTGTCCTTGGGCATAAGTACATCATTCTGTTAGTGCCCAAACTTGAGATACAACATGAATAAGAGCCTTGATTTTAATTTCCAAACCTGTTGTACTGTGTGCCTGTTACCATAAATATGTGACTTAATTGTCAAGTTCTGTGCAAAATCATACAGAAATGGCGCTCTGATCATTTGGAAAGACTAATACAAGATGAGCTACGCAGAAAGACTGGTGAGGGATAAGAGGGGAAGAGATTCCAAGTATAAGTTCTCTAAGTCATTGCATCTCTTAAAGAGAGCAGGTTGGAAGTCATAGGAGAGAGAGAACTGTGTGAAAGAAGTGAAGCGAAGCCTGCCCCCAAGGTGCTATACAAGGTGCTATAGGAGTAAGAGAAGTGGGTTCATCCAGCCAGAGGACTACAAGGATGCATTCAAGGGGAATCAGAAAAACAGGATGAGAAGAAATTGACAGGTGAGAAAGCAAGAGACACAGACACAGATACACACACACACACACACACACACACACACACACACACACACAGAGTCCCACAGCCTTCTCTATGGTGCACACTCACCACCAAGTCTCGCTGGCACATCATCTCTACTTCCTGGTGTGAGGCCCTTGCTTCCCCATTCTTCTTGCCCACTTGATTCAGAAGCCAGAAATTAATCAGAAGTAAGACATTTACACTTTCCCACAATCAAATGGCAGTGGAAGTGCCACGTAGCAGACTCTCTAAAGCACGAGTGCAGTTTTCAGTGTCAGGTTTCTTCCTTCCTCCCAATCTCTAGATGAGGAAGTGAGAGTGATCCCATGTAAGTAAGCTAGTGATGGAGCTTCAAGGTCCTAGAAAACCTAGGAAAATGCAAACCCAAAACTACTGGGGAAAACTGCGTATAAAGAGCACAGTGAAAATGATGAAATTGAAACCAAAACATTATGTAGGATCATGAATCAAAGAATTACTTTTTGGAAGGATAAATAAGGTTGGTAAACTCTTACTCAAACTCAACAAAAAAATTACAGAGAAGACATAAATATAATTTAAAGAAATCAATAATGCAAAAGGTAAAATTAGAATATATTACTGAAATCCAGATGATTACTAGAAACTATTTTGAAAATTTAAGTTTGATTAAATGGGAGAATCTGTTTAAAAAATGACAATTCTAGATATACATGACTAATCAAACTTGAACAAAAATAAAACATGGAAAGCCTCAGCAGTCCATTTTCCTATGACCTTACTAGGGTCTGCTTTAAGGGTACCCAACTGAAGAGAAAGCAGGAATGTATGTTAGCTACATGTGTATTGCGTTGTGTGCCGCTCCAGTTACATAAAAGAAACTATACTGCTTCATTGACTTAGGAATTTAAAATGGCCACATTAATAAATATGAATAGAATTCATCTTAACTGTTATGTAGAATGATTATATAAATAGAGCATTAGCTCCTCACTTAGGGCCACACACACTTAGGGCCCCACACGCGTAGGGCCCCACACTCTTAGGGCCTCCACATACTTAGGGACTCCACATGCTTAGGGTCACACACGCTTAGGGCCACACACGCTTAGGGCCACACACACTTAGGGCCCCACACGCATAAGGCCCCACACTCTTAGGGCCCCCACATACTTAGGGACCCCACATGCTTAGGGCCCCCACACGCTTAGCGTCCCCACACACTGGTCATCCCTCTGTGGAAACCATGATCGCTGTGCAGTGAAGACATTTTTCCTTTTTCACAGCTGTGATGGATGTCCCCCAGAGTCCACATGAAGGTAAACACTGCCCTTGAGAGGCGCAGAGTTACCAGCCTATCCAGCAGATCTGCACAGTGGTGGCGTCCTCTATTTTTAGAAATTGATTGTCTGTGCCATTGTCTGCTGTGGTCTCCATCTTTCTAATATTAATCCATACACGATTTTTAAATGTGAGGTCCCCGATTTATTCATCATTTCTAAAATGCAGGGTGCAATTCTCTATTATGTGAATGGTATGGTCTGTTGTGTAACATCTTAATATTAGGTTCACTAAAATACATTGCACCTTATTATAAATTTTGCTTTCACATTCTATGTTCAAAATTATCCTTGATGCAAGGTCATAAAATATGTTTTGGTATAATTTAAGAATTTTATTTTTACATCTAATATTTTATCAAAAGTAGCCTGATCATTTGTTAAATTAAGAGCATCAAATGAAGAATGTGTTTATCTGGGGATTTTAATTCATGACATAGGCTTTCTGGACAAATAAGAGTTACAATTTTTTAGGAGTTTAATTATTTACTTCTATATGCTTATTCCTGCCATAGTTTATCTCAGTTATGAGTTGTGCATGCACATCATGTAACATACATACCTGCTCATGGCCTTGTTATTCTGATTTTGTTTTGACAAGTCATTATTTATATTATTATTATCATTATTACATTTTTTTTTATTTAGGACAGGGCCTACAGGGACTCACTATACAGATCAAACTTGTACTGGTTCTCCTGTTCTCAGCCTCCCAAGTGCTGGGATTATGGGCTCACACCACCATGCCCAGTCTCTATCCTCATTTCAGCATGCCCCAGGGGTGGGGTGGGGCAGGGCCTGTCAGGGATTAATTGAAGCCTGGCCTCTGGGCTCAGCCTAAGCAGGCACTGTAGTCCACTGAGCTATGTGGCCAGCTCTGATAACTTCTTATTTATTTATCAGGGCAAATTGTAAATTCATACTAGTCTTGTGTGTTTAAGTGTTGTGTTCTACATAATTTGACGAAATATTTTCCTAGATAATTGTCTCTTTCACATTATCATCTGAAAAATTATATAATTATCTATATAATAATTATTTTGGAATGTGCATCTCAACTTTGTTATTAAATTTGCCATTGGTTGCTTTTCTTTTTTTTTAATCAAAACTGAGGGAGATACATATTTAAGTGAGCTACTTAATAATTTGATCATTTTTTATTGTTATTTTTCTACTTAGTGTTGCCCATTTCTTATTATTTCTTTCCTCATATTTATATTTATGTGACTTATTCTGTTACTAGTATAAAAAATAGATTACTTAGAGCATGAGTTTTCACTATTTTATATTTTCCAAAATGTTCATTATGGTCATAAATTTCATCCTAAGTAATATTTCAACTACAACCCACAAGTAAATATGTTATGAACTCATCACTATTCAGTTACAAATATTCAATGTTTATAACAATATGTATTTTAATTCATGACTCATTAAAATAAGTTACTGTGTTTTCTTAAGTTTTCAAAGTTACTTATGTCTAAACTTATTTTGAAGGCACTCAATATTTTATTCACACAATTTACTGCCAAGTACTAGATTTATTTCTAGGGAGTTCAGTGCAGCTCAGGCTATAGTAAGATCACTAATGTCATCACCTTCTTTTTACTTCATACTGCAAAGTTGATGTAGGTTATGGGTTGATTATTCTCAATGTAACTTATTCCTGTACATTTATAATAGGCCAAAGTTTTGGATTTCAATAAGATGAAGTTTTGGATTTCAATAAGATGACACAGATTGGAATGTTTGTCAACATAAAAATTCATGTCTCATAGTATGGAAGCTAGAACTGTGTACCATGGTGCCCTCTGCTTTGCTTTTAATAGGGGCCTTCTTGAGGGGTGGCTTGCTCTTCTCTCTGCCTCTTCAGTGATAAAAAGTGAGCAAACCAGTCCTCTGACTCAGCCCCAGATGGGCACTAACCTCATCCAAGAGGACCCCACCCAGGTGATTTAAAGAACTGAAAAGGCCCCACTTTTTAACCCCATGGCAGGGGCTAGTTTTTCAACATATATGTTTTGTAGGGCTATAAATATTCCATACAAGCACCTTCCTACTGAACTACTTTTAAAATTCATGTAAATCCATATAGCTTCCTCAATTGTTGACTGGATCATATTTATTTAAAAACTATTTTTATTTTCATTTGAACTGATAGGAAGTGTGTTAAAAAAAAAAAAAAGAAAAGAAAATGATTACCACCCTCAACATTCACCAGTGAATTGAAATTAGAACTTAATTTTGAAATAACTTAAACATTCAGTTTGAAGTATATTTCAGGGGAAGGGAACAATCTGTGTTAATCTTATAAGATAAAAAATGAATAGAAAAAATTACCCTTTCCAAAAACCCACTATTTTAAAATGCAGCTGTTGCCTTACATGAGTTGAAATACTAACACACATAACCACTCATTAGGTTGTCAGAGACAATTCTTGTTGAATATTATATTAGATTTATCCTCACTAGGAGGAAGGCCTGAAACCTGAGACTTGAATAAGGAGAGGGTTCTTTGGGCTTATGGTTGCAGAGGGTTCAGTCTGTGGCTGCCTGCCTCCAAGAGAGAAACAGGGTGCCGAAGGGCTTGGCCGAGGACAGCTGAGCCACTTCTGGCAGCTGGGAGCAGCTACAGCCCTGCAGGTCACAGCCCAGGGACCTGGTTCTCAGGCAGCAGGCTCGCCTCCCAACACCACATTCCACTATGGCCCTTCACAGTGAGCCCACTGGTGTGTGAGCACAGCGCCCTGTGATTCAGTCGCCTTGCCGAAGAGCTTAGAGTACATCTGAGATCTAAACCATAATGAATGTACAAAGGTTTTACCTTTTAAATCATAAATAAAATGAAATTATCCTCTTGACTGCAGGGTATAGTTCTGACTTACATTCAATAAAAATGTTTAGTTGGTATTTGCAATATGCCTATTCTTAATCCAGTTACTGTTGTTATAAATATTGAAGACAACATTTCCAATGCGATTCTTTTACTTCATCCAAAAGATTCAATGTCATTGACAGCAAAAGAAACGCGAACACTAGGAAATAAAATTCCATGTCAAAAGTGTCCTGAAGATTAGGAAGAGGATAAATAAAATGAATTTGCCACTCGTATGTTAGGTGAAATTTTAGAAGCAGAGATGTGGCAGAAGGTATGAAGGCATACGGTGTCCCAGAGAATTCAGACAATGCCACGGGGCATCTGGTACTTTAATGGCTCTATAAGCACATCCCACACGGGGATAGACGCTGAGTTGGCAGACACTTTGAACTGAGTTTGCCTTAATGTTTTGCTCAGGATGACTATGTTACTAACAGGCTTCCTCCTTACCAGACTTCTAGCCTTCCTTTTCTTATTTAGTTTAGAAAACACATTCTTTCTCTGTTTGACGTAAAGGGAAATATCTATGTCGGTGTAGTGTTAGTTGTATAGTCCAGGAATGTCTGTCTCAAGATGTGGGAGTCATCCTTTTAAATGCAGTCATCAAAAAGATAGGGCCTTGATGCTCAGAGGGGAGGAACCTACTTCGAAAGGCACCAATTCCTAAAACAGATGATTTCACCTCACTGACCAATCTCTTCCCTAACTTCTGTAGTACTTTTTGAACAGCTTACCAATTGCCAGTGCTTGAAACTTTCTTTGTTTTCATTTCTATTGAATTCAACACTTTTCACAGTGGCAATACTTTTAACTCCAAATCCAATCAACCGGAATAAATCATTTCATTCCTTTTACTTTGTCTGGCATAATGTTTCTCTGATACGTGTCATTATAGATAGGCTGCTCCTGGTTGATACATGTGATGTTCGGATCTAGAATCCAACAGTCTCCGGTTTCCAAAGGTGGGGCTTATGGTAAGGGATGGGATGGTGAGGATACTTTGTTCATCAGTGGACACTGATGAGTTAAAAGGTTAAAAGACCAATGCATGGCTAGAAGCATGGGCCTGGTGGGAAAAGGATGTCATTAGAATAATGATTAAAAATAGCATAACTCCCCCCCCTCCCAGCTGCTCCCTTCTGCCTCTGCCTCCTCACCACCACTCTCTGTGCAGTTTTCCTTCACCAGGACCCTTCACCACATTTCTTCTGCACTAACTATAAACTTGACACACTGAAATTGTGAAACAAAATAAGTCTGTCTTCCTTGAAATTGTGGGTGTCACTTAGTTTGTCCTATAACAGGAAAACTGAGTCCTACAAGGTCTACAGCCATAAGCAAGGCAGTTTCCTTCTGCCACAGGCAATGCCTGAAGAAGGATTCAGCCATGACTTGTCAGCAGGTCCTCTTGCCAGCAGGTGGAGGGGTGAAGACCTCTTTTCTGAAGAGTAAGGACTGATTCCTGCAACATGATGACATCCACTGTGGGAGCATCAGGGAATTCTTAGGCAAATGTTAATTGCTCTGAGTTTCCATAATCCTACACATTCTGAAAAGGGAACTAATATGCCTTCGCATTTTCTATTTTGTATTTTCAAAAAATCATTAGATGTTGTGTCATTGCCCAGCACATTTAAAAGTATTTCCAAAAAACAAATGCTCATCTTTGTAATTTATTTCCTCTTTGTCAATCTTATGGCTGTGCTCCTAAGGCTGTGTTATTTTTGCCACTAAGGTCATATCTCAGCCTCTGCCCCAAAGTTCTTACAAACATCCCAATTAAAATTAAAATTCAAGGCCAAATGTTTGCAGTTGATACTCTTCTTTGGGGAAATGTATATTTATAGATGATCATATTCTTTATGATACTGTGATAACAGTTCCTCAGAACCACCATAAGGTGTTTATTTTATTGATCTTTTATTGACCTCAGATTTCATGGACACGAATTATGTTTGCTTTAAGCTACATGTGTTCAGTATAAATCCTTGCTCTACTAATATTTGTGTGAATCATAACCTTAATTCTACCTGGACAGCCTGTGCCTGCACAATAGGCTTTCTGGTAGACTAGAAAATAATAATGAACTGACCACATAAGAATGTGGGATTAATAGACTTATTCTTTGTTACTCTAAAAATTAAA
Source organism: Octodon degus (assembly GCF_000260255.1). NCBI lineage: Eukaryota > Metazoa > Chordata > Mammalia > Rodentia > Octodontidae > Octodon > Octodon degus. The sequence continues at coordinate 26,046,999 of NW_004524582.1, forward strand.
ATGTTTCCAAGGTTTTGAATATCATTTTACTGGATAAGAATATTCTTTTAAAAGATATTTTCAAATCACTAATGTACATCTTCATACATTTAAGAAAAATGAACATGCCAAAAGAACACCAGAAAGTTCAACAAATAAACTGTCTCTAGCAACACATCCAGGTGATTGCTCCTGTTTCCTTTTAATCAGAATACTTATTATTCACAAACATCCACTGCTCTGAATTGTGAGAGCATAGCTTTGTTTTATTCATTTTTAAAGTTCCCATACTTCAAATGGAATCATACAATCTGCTGTGTCTGGGTTCCTTGCCACAAATTATGTTCATGATATTGACCTATATTTTTGTGTTTCTTTGGAAACCACTTATTTTCATGAGTGCATAGTAGCCCATCATCTGCATTTTCATGAATTCATTTATTCCTTATTTTCTATTGGGAATCAAACTCACAACTTCACACTTACCAGGCAGGCACTGTGTGGCTGAGCTATAACCCCACCTACTTAGTTGTTATAGAGTTGTGGGTTGATTTTTCAGGTTTGGAACAGTTTACCTATCATAAAAAATCATGTATATATTAGCATAGATGTACAAATACCCCATTTGGGTGCAGACTTAGAGTTATAATTTCTGGGTGGTGTTCTTTTGTGTGGATTTAGCTTCAGTGAATTCAGCTACACAGTTGTCAAAAATAGTTATTCTATTTTGAAGTATATGACAGTGTCACTTGTTCCATATATTTGTCCTTGCTTAATATTTTTATTCCTTCTGATCTTGTAAATTCACATATATGCACTGAGCTATGTCCGCAGCTGTGTTCTGATTATTACATTGCAATTTTAATTTATGTTTCACTTTTGATTTAATAAGTTTGAACATTTTTACAAATGTCTTACTTTGATGTTATCTTTTGTGAAATGGCTGATCAAATAATTTTCTTATTATTACATTACTTTTGACCTTTTATAAATGATTTGAAAGAAAATTTTATATATTCTGCACATGCGACCTAAGAAGACATTGCTAGAATTTAATTTTGCATCTTGCTTTTTTTGATTCTTCATAATACATTTTATTATTTAGACTTCTTAATTCTTATTACATTCCACTTGAAATATTTCTCCTTTTAGGGTAACACTTTTATGTTTATTGATAATATGGAGAGACAGAGTTCTGTGTTATATTGTGATTGTGGAAGACACTTATCATGGTTTTATGAACATTTATTGTTCTTGACTACACAAAATTTCTCTTATTTGATGAGATATTGATAATTACTATCTAGTTCTAAGAATAGATCTCAGTCTATTTGTCTCATTTTCACTGACGTATACTTTCATTGTGTGGTTGGATACATTGATCCTCTCTGTGTGATGAGCTCTTCTGCCACCAACAGAATATCTTAAATATCTTTAAGACATCAATAAATATCTTTATTATCTTCAGTTTCTGAGAGGAAGGCAAGAAAAGACACAAGTGTCTTTGATCTCATTAGTCACACTAGGGACTGAGATCATTTATAGTTGCACCTGTGTATCTATAAGTATAGCCTTCATTCTGGATTTCCTGATTCTTTGAGGCTATGTCTTTTGGGTGGTAATACAGATATAATATTCTACCAGTGTTCTGCTTCTGCTTAAACCCTGAAACCTATTTTATTGCACTGGAGTTGTGAGGACCTCACAAGCTCTGATGAATATATGATCAATATAAAAATAGAGTATTTTATAGCAATAATAAAACTTCTGAGAAAGAAATAAAACATAAGGGCATTCACAATAATTAAAATAAAATATCTAGAACTAATTTTAAGCGAGGGAGTAACTGAGTATCACAGTGAAAATTTGAACACTGGTGAAATATTGAACAGGAAAAAATAATAAACACGTCATACATTCATGGAATAGAAGAGTAATAGAGTTAAAGTTTGCAAACTGGTGAGCAGATTTATGACAATTGCTATGGAAATATCTTTATCATTCTTCACAGACATAGAATAAAAGCCCTTGAAAGCTACATAGACCCATAAGAAATATGAATTCCCCAAAGCCATGCTGAGCAAGACTAACCAAGCTCACAACATAATACCTGACTTCAAGATATTGAAGAGCAATGGAAACAAAACAGCTTGGAGTTAACTGAGAAGCACACCCTTTGACCAGTGCAATGTAACAGAGAACCTAGAAAGAAGGCCACATTTCTAGATCTGAGGTCATTAATTGTAATTAACTAGACTAGATCAAAAGACCCCAGATTACTAGCAAAGCATGCTCTCTGGTATTCTTTCCATCTAACTTGCCTTTCTAGTGGCTATAAACCTCCTTCAAGCTGTTTCTTGTTTGGGTCTAGGTGACAATGGCCTCAATTCTCTGAAATCACAAATCGAATTAAACCTCACCTGCTTTAAAATGTGTATTTTGTTCTGCTACCACAAGTGATGGGCAATATGAATACAGAACACTGGGGTCAAAGAAATGTGCAATTGCTGCGGCTATACTTATAAACACGGCTCAGAAGCCTTTGAAACTGGTTATAGGGGGAGCTTCAAGAGGCTTGGAGATGAGGGCTGGAAAAGAACTAGAATACTTTAAGCAGAGCTTCATAGGAAATTCAGATCAAAGCTCAGTAGAGGAGAGTACAAATAAGAATGAAGATTTTGAAGACCAGGTTCATTAGATTTCAGATATGGTTGCTATTAGGAATTGGATTAGAGCCCATGATAATTATTTTAAGGCAAATAATTTGTGTATGCCCTGAGAGGCTGTGCAAGGTGGAGTTTAACAGCTGCAGGCCATTCCATCCAATAGAGATTTCAAGGCAACTGAGGTTTCAAGCCAGGGCACAGGAACTCATGGTGACTTTATACATCCAGACACTCATTGTTTAATACATGTGCTCCTTTCCTGCAACTAGGTTGATAAGTAAACTGGTCACTCTACGAGGAATGGTGTGTAATGTGCACATTGCAGTATTTGAAACAAAGAAAAGATCAAAGGAACCTTCAACTTGATGACTTTGCTTTTATTTGCATCACTATTGTGCAGTACTGTAACGTATAACAGAACATAAAATAACAGTACAGTTTGAGTAAGGTGTACTGCACAGAAAGATACTGAAGCTCTACAAATAAAATGTACAGAACTATATAAAATAAATAACAAGCAAAAAGATGGCTCTAAATCCATGTGGTGGGTATAAGTCCAAGTAGTCATTCAGCAGCCCACTCTTGAAACAAAGAATATCTGAATAAGAATTCAGTACAAAATTAGAGCTCAAAGATTTCAAAACAAAACCAAAAAGTTTAATTTTGGGCCCCAAAGAAAGCACATCTAATGTTAAGGGTGAAGATGTGTGGTTGCTGAAAAAGCCAAAGCCATTAAATTTGTATCAAGTACATTTTTATTGCTATGCATTTCAGGGTCTACAGGGTCTGTTGCGCACGACCTCGCCAGCAAGGAAGATGCAACACACAGCTCTTCCTTCAGCGGTTTAT
>NW_004524582.1:26052927-26068947 GCF_000260255.1 Octodon degus
AAGTACTTTTAAAATAGAAAAAAGGAAGAAAAATACCTTGAGGGGGTCTAAGGAGTCTGTAAGATCCACCCCATCACAATGATAGTTACAAAAGCATAAACCTTTTCTTCAAGAAGAGATACCCAGGACTTCCTGTTTATGAAGGACCTCCTCGTAAATTGGTTTTCTACAATTCATTTCAAACTTTTGAGTTTTTTCGTACAGATTATTGTGTGTTTTCCATTATACAAAGTTAGCTACATTTTAGGTCAAATTCTTAACTTACTTCCTTTATTTGCAGAAGAACTTTGGTTTTAGAACATGTCTTTGGGTGTCAAATTTTCAAGAAGTAGATCAAAAATTATGAATTGGACTGGATTAAAAGACATATAGCAAATTAGTAGAGTAAAGACATACAGCAAATTAGTAGAGTACACTTTTGCGTGTATCTGGATGAGTCCTGAGGAGCAAGACCTTAGGGACTATAGCTAATGCATAGCCCTTTTCTCTCCTGCATTTTATCTAACTCTTGCTTTCTGGTCACCATTGTGGTGGTTGATACACTGGGTCAGTCTGAAGGGTAGGAAGCTTAGCTAGGTGGCTCAGCAACTCCACAACACAAGGTGTGGAGGTCCTCTGTTGGGGAGGGCTAAGTGACTCAGCACTTAAAGGGCATGCAAAGGGGTTGAGGAGGGCGTCTGCTTCTGCCTTCCTTGGAGGAGTCTCATCGCAGCAGCAGCACCCCTTTGGATGAGCTCTGATCTTTACAGCAGCCACTGCCGCCTCCTTGGAGGAGCTCCGGTCTTCACAGTCGGCGCAAAAGGAAGAGAGAACAGCCTGACAGGCGCTGCAGCTGCTACTCCACCTCTGCTCTTCATAGTTTACTACCACCACGAACTGCTGCTTCGCTGCCTTAGAGCCAGCTGAGCATGCTCTGAAGCCTCCACGAACTGTGAGCTAAGTAAACCTTTCTTTTGTTAATTTAACAGTATGTTGTCCCAGCAACAAAGAAAAGGCAGGGGAGACAGCCATGAACTGAGCAGTTGTTCTCGATCATGCCCTCCTGCCACCGTTCCTGCTTTGGGGCCATTTGGCCATGGAACGAACCCTCTGAAGCCCTGAGCCAAGTGAAAACTTCCTTTCAGTTGGAAGTTGTCCCAGCAACGGATAAGCTCAGCAATACAATAGCTGACTTGCTTTTGATCAAGTCATCCAGACCATGCTTTAGAATAAGATAATCCTCTTCAATAGGGGTGCCAGTGATCAATACAGAGAAATAAGGAAATAGACCCTCATCGGTCATCAAAAGTGCTTAAAATATGTTCAAATGAATCAGGCATAAATGCAAGATGCAAATATATGAATTGCTAGAAAAAATACACAAGAAATCATTTGGTGTATTGTTTGGGCAAATATACGTTGGATCTAACTAACTGTAAGTACAGAGCAAAAGCCAAAAATCTTTTCTGTTGGATGGTTAAGACCAAGATAAAGAAAAAAAAAAGTCAAAAATCCGCAAATAGGATCAGACAGTTAATATAAAAGTTAGTGTGCTATGAGTATCACACATCACAAAAGTGTATTACACTGTCACTCTGTGGCTCAGGACATGGTACAATTACTATGCATTAAGTTAAATATATGTATGCATGTGTATGCACATATGAAGTTCTTTGCATATATTATATATGGACATAAATATAGCTCTTTTTAGGGATCAGAAATGACTCCATCAGAAAAGGATAGCTAAATATAATTTCTACTTTCTTAGACTCTATTCTGACAAATCATCATTGTATTGATAATTTCTTATCATTTCAAAATAATTTTCAAATAAATAATGTCCAACTTTCTTTTACTTCTTAGTGGGCCAGTTAATGTTGACTACTGACCTCAGGCTTGAAGCTATTATTGGAACTCAAAAAGTATCCAATAAATAGTAACCTACTTTTGACTCCAAGTTTGACCATAGTTGAGAGACATATCAGGAAGGTGGGGACTGAAAATTAGCTGCATTATCAAATTTAAACATGCTTTTGAGAGACTGGATTACACATGTGGTAGCAAGGCAGCCCGATGTAAGGATTCTGTCTATTGGGCATTCGATGATAGACAGGCAGTGAAACACTGACCTCAGTGAGTTGCAATCATTTCTTCCTCAGAGTCAGAATATACACACTTAAGCTTATTTTATTTCGGAAGCCAGAAAAAACAAAATGACGTGCTTCTAAACTTTTGTTTCTTGGCTACTGTTTCTCACATTTTCTTCCTTCCCCATAAAATGCAGTTGAATCAAGTGTGTCCAGATACCTCAAATGGCAGTATTCTTTCCCAGATAACACCATGGGCAAATCCATTCCCCACATCTACTGTGGAGAATGCATGTGAATTTGAGGCAAAGTCTTCACTGTGCTAAATGAGGATGAAGGAAGCAACGGATCTGTTACTAAAACACATTTGACATAGATAGCTGGAGGTCCGCGATGTTGATAAAAGCCATGATGCAGACAGTCTCTTCAATTGCACAAATGAGTGAGCTCTTAGGATTTCTTTCCATACAGTTTTCAGTAGGCAGTTTGCTTCTTTTTCAGAAAAATGAAAAGACTATTCTTGAAGTTCAAATTAGGTATTTGAAGCATTTTTCAGTGCCCTGTTATAAGGATTTAATACTTGATTGACAAATTTTCATTTAGATTTGCCTCTGCCTCGCAGTCCATGGATTCATGAGAGAAATTCTGGTCCCGATAACCTACAGGCTGATCCTAAAAAATTGATACATATTTTATCATAACTTTGTTCATCAGGGTTTATGTGTGGAGTCTTTGCCCTTCACCTAGTTGCTTTCCAAAGCATATGGTTATATATTATATCAATAAAATAGAAGAATATCCAGAATACTCATTCTTGACAGGCAATACCACCTTGAACTCTCCACTTCCTGCACTTATCAAAGCTGGGTCATGGGAAATAATATCATAAAAAACATATCTGAGTCATTTATCTCACTGCCCTTTTGCCTTACATTTTTAGTGCAAAGAAATGTGTGAGTAAGAAAATTTAGTGCAGTCAAAAGAATGTCGACTCTAGCTCATGCGCTTAGGCTGGACATACTCTTAACACACTTACACACTTTGTAAAGACCTGACTTGAGCTTTCAGTGCATGTTTCCTCTTTGTATAATCACATTAGGGTTATTTTTTAAGAGCGCATTCTAGAATAGATGTGACATACTTCAATTTCTATCTCATAAAGTCCATTTAGCTACTTATATTTTGATTTTTATACTTAAACTCATATCTTAGCCAGCCTGAGAAAGTAAAAATGGATTGTGAGTCCTATGAGTGTATATCTCCTCTTTAATCCCTGTTTCGCCCTGTATAAATGTTTTTATAATAGACAATCAGTGATCACTGAGCTTGCTGGGTGCATAAATTTTACCAAATTCTGGGTTTTGTCATTTGGTACATATCTATCTATCTGGCTTCTTGAGTGATCATATAAAATGTTATAATATGTAATAATATATTTATCTGGAACTTAATGTTTAGAGAAATTACACAGCCTTCATTTATTAGAATTACATGGGAAAGAAAAAATCTACCTCTTACTTATAGCATGATATTACCATTCTTTTTTAAGGAGAACATGAATTAGCTACAGAAATGCAGAAATGAAAAATATTATTTCTGGCTTGAAAGAACACCCAACATTGTAGTATTTAGGAACAGAATGTATTTTGAATATGCATGTATAAAGCAAACCAAATTTAAGACAGCTTTACTTATTCATTGGAGTTCTATAAAAAGACAAAATTAAATTTAATGAACATACATAGAAACACACTTACACACACACACACACACACACACACACACTTTCTAATGCCTGCAGTTCTTATTACATTGTAATTTGTTGTTCAGAAAAGACATGAGAAGTTTTATAACTGGCTTGTGCAGCGATGCTAGATTACACTTGCTGTAAAATTTAGCATCTGCCAAACTCTCACCTGTGATTAATGCAGAAGCTGTTGGCCCACGGTTGGCACATGCTGCAGCTGCACACACATTCTGAGGACATGCACCGTATATTTCCTTCAAATCAGCAAGGATTGTTTCCAAACTTGGAACAGATTTAACATATATTAAAACCCAGAGCAAGTGCATAATGCAAGCTCATGCCAAAACAGCTTGAAAGGCCACACTTTAAAAAAACAATACAGGAAACAAATAGCTGTTAAAAATCAAAGTCTATATCTACATTTCTAAGCAACACAAATTGGCTTCTTTGATCATGAAGGGATTGGATGCCTTTCCTTTTGGACTCTTACATCAGGAGAGCTCAGAAAAAAACAAAAAAGACATGGCCAAAAATTATTAATCATATACTCTGGAATATTGAGAAAAAGTGTGGAAAATTTTATCCTAGTTAAAATATTTATGTTAGACACACACTGTTCTGAAACTGTGTTTTATAAACCTCATCTCCTTTTGTACATCTTACCTTTACTGTAAGCAGGGAAATAAAAGATTTTGATATGTAATAAATATTAAATGGGTGACAAGGAGCAGGATTTTGTTTCCAGCAAAACAAGGTTCTACTGAGTGATATTATTATTATTATTATTATTATTATTAATTATTTATTTATTTATTTATTTATTTGCAGAACTGGAGATTGAACTCAGACCCTTGTGCTTGCGAGGGAAGCACTTATTCTACTGAGCAGTCTCCCCAGCCCCCTGAATCACATTATAAAGTGTTAAGAAGTATATATTTTCACTACAAAATCACAGAACTGATGCTTTTCTGACTACATGAGTTATTACTTTTTTATTCAAACCTCTTAGAATAATGCCTGGCTCATGAAATGTGATCATAACCTTTGATAAATGTTTTAAAAATTGCAGTATGCGACTGAAGAGATAGCTCAGTAGAACGAGAGCTCACCTGGCAACCACAAGGACCTGAGTTCAATCCCTGATTCCATGGAAAAAAATGCGATAAAAGACACATTGACCTTCATTCTCTTCAAAATACTCTCCTTTGTCAGAAAACACTTAATCCTACCATTGTAATCACTTCTGAAGTGTTTCTAAAAGTCCTCTTTCATGAGTTGTTTTGTGAGGGCTACTGAGATACCCTGAATCTACTTTAAAACTTTACCTTTCCTGGTCATTCTGACTTTGGGAAAGAGCCAGAGGTGACATGGGGCTAGAACTGGTGAATATAGATGAGGATATGAAATAATGTTTTCATGAAACTCTAGGTCTTTTCATGTAATGGCACGTAGTAGCAGCATTCATTTGACCACAATTATATGGACCCCCCTGAAATAGTACTTCCAGAACATTTTCAGAAATAGACAAGAGAAAGGGGAAAGAAAACCTGAAAGTTGTACTAGATACTATGAAAGGGAAAGAATTTGTTTAACAGGAAATGGCAAGAAAAACTAGATAAGTTTATTTGAAACAAGGGTGAGAATTTTGAGGGTGATTAGTGGTAATGTGTTATTTGCTATAATATTTTAATTTGAATACTCACCATATAGTTTTTTTTAACCATATAATTTCATAACCCTTTTTATAGTTAGTACCTCAGGATATAAAATAGTTGTAGCATTTATATATTACTTATATTAAAATTTACATTTTGGATGAAAATACATTAACGTCTTTATGAAAATTTATAAGTTATTTTTAGCTGACAAGATAATTACCATTAATTTATTATAACAGATGTAAAAATCTTGATTATAGATAATAACACTGCTACTAAGTTTAAATTATAAAATACTAATTAATATGTATCTTTTAATCAATCACTCGATCATTATGCTTTCATCAATACAATACTCAGACATACAAAATAATAATTAAATTCTGCCTTTTTTGCAATTTTTGGATTTCTTTTGGCTTTTAATTGTGTAAAAGCTATGCATATACTTCCATCTTAATGATCTATTTATCAACATAGGTACACCTAACATGAGTTTGTTGTTTCTCTGGTAACGGATGTTAAACTCTTTAAACATATAATAAGTTTAGTTGTAATATTTCCCTATTAATCACCAAAAGTTACATGAAATTTGGTTCATATGAACAGATTGAGATCCGGGCCTCAATACCCACAGTTCTCTTTATTCCTAGCTGTCTAAACTCAGGTTTAGCCCTATTTCTTAGCAATTGGTTTCCATTTCTCTGTCAGTGGTGGACACCAGCCACTTCATAACGTTCCTGGTCTGATTACATGAATAAATGTCTGTAAATGTTCACGCACACTATTTTCTTTCCGTAACGATTCACCGTTGTTTTGATCTGAAGACAGTACAGTTGGTTTTTCTTGGGAGCCGCCATTTTCTCCACTTATTAGATGATAAAGCAATGATTCCAAGCATGGCATCTGCTAGATATCACAGTCAGTGAGTGGTAGATATGAGTCCATCTTTCATGACCTCCAGGATAAAAATTCAAAAGATGCACCACCTCTGAGGTCAGAGATCCAGGTTTAAGTCTTATCTTCATCACTTACTGGTTACGTGACCTTGGACAAAGAACATAAATTTCCTGTTATCAGTTTTTCAAAAGCCAAATAGGATTGGAAACATTTCTCCTTAAAATGTTTAATGGTTAAATAAGGTGGCAGAATAATTACCAAATATATGTGATTTACATGGTTTTTAACACTTAATTACGTTCTTACTGCATTCATACTAAAATTTTCAATAGTAGGGATATTTCTTTTAAATACAGTTTCATGTGAAACCCCAGTGTGGTAAACGTAAAACTCCTGAAGAAAAGCTTCGGATGAATTCGAGGAAGGAACCCCAGTTTGTCACATCTTTTCTTTACTCTCCACACCATGGTAGCTTCTGAAGGCTTTTTCTTTGAACCTTAGTGCTCCAGAAAATTAGAGATGAAGTACAAGCCTTGAAACCATTCAGCTGGCTACACTGCTGCGTCTAGGTGGGAAGTCATCTGTGGGGGTGGCTTTTCTTGTGAAGTGGTTCTGAGAGCCCAGACGGAGCAGAAGCTTCCGTCTGCTTCTTTTGGTAACACTGCCACTTCCAGAGCACAACTTCTTCCCACAGGGCTGCCCACCTGCCTTTCCTCTCCTGTCCTGTTTGAAGGCTGGGTGCTCAAAGTATCAAGGATCAATGTGACCTTGACTCACCTTGACTGAATCTCTCACACACGATCTTCTGAGATGCCGCACGTCAGACTGGTGGCAGGATAGGTGCCGCTGGTCTGCATAGCAGCTGGAGCCCCTTGAGCTTGCTGATGCTGGAAGAGTGTTTGACACACCTGCACTTGCCTTTTCCATTCTCCGAGAAGTCTAGATTTTGCCAACCCTGGCACTTTTCAGTAACAATGTATTTTTCTGACAGTCCCATTGAAAGCAAGTGGAGCTTCGCACCTTTCAACTCTGATATTGCCTTTGGCTCTCACGCAGGCGTCTGTCATTGTGGCTTCTATTTTCGGGGTTCAGGAATGTGCAGGTTTTGGAAGACTGTGCTGCACTAGTAATCAACATAAATCAGACTCTGTCATTGGGTGCTTACTATCCTACAATGGCTTCCTTCAGATGCAAAACTTTTTGTCTTTCCTAAAAAAGAGAACCTATATAAGCTGATCATCTTTCTCCTGCAATGGCATCTGACACTTTCTTGTTTTGCTCTCTCCATACCTAATGACCCAGTTTCTGTTCTGCTACCATTCAGACCTTACCTCAGCTGCAGAGTTGAGCTATTTACTATTGAGGGTGTTTTTCCTCCTGATTTCATGTGGCTGCTTCTAGCTGTCATTCAGGCTTCTGTTTAAATATCTGTTTAAATAAGAAGATATCTGTTGACTTCTTAACCTAAGTTATCCACTGGAAAAACTGTTATATAAATCTAATTCTGTGTGAGCAATACTCATAATTGTTTAATTTTAAAAACCATTACATTATAGGGCTTTTGTTTGTCTCTCCTTCTAATGGTGAAAACTTTTATGATTTATTTAGCACTATTCTTCCAGAATATAAAACAATGGTTGGCACATGATAGCAACTCAGTAAGCATTTGTTTATACTTTAACTCAAGTTAGTGTTTTACTGCTCCAACCCCCTTACTCCTAGCAAGCCAAATCTTCAATATTAAGTTGGCTATGGGAGATCTAGCCTATGTGGGCTCACAGTCTTATTTGGTAGTCTTTGATCCAGCGCATGAGCTGCCCTACTCAGCCCTTGGTAGGGTAAATATCACATGGAAGGAAGTGATCTGCATCAGTTTGTGTTGAGTCAGGCAATGCATCTCACTATTCATTTTCTTTCTTCATTTTGGGACTCGCCTTTCTGGAAGCTCCACGCCGAGCTGGCACACAGGTGAAAGAAGTGTGCCCAGGGGAATCATGAGCCTGAAACCGCTACTGCGGACCGGTGCACAACCAACATCAATGTAGTACATGCGCAAAGCAACTTCCATGTTACGCTGGTTACTCCAGAACAAGTTGCACCCATCCAGAGTAATGAGAACACAGAGTGACAGGAGCTGGAGGTCGAGAGCTACTCGGAATCAAAGCCAGCATGAGTCATCTGATCCATCTGAGCCTCTACCAACTGCATAAAACACATAACCTGCGTGAAGATTTCTAGGTGCTAATTTACATCATCCCTTGGGAAAGGACCTTCTCCTTAAATTTTATTTAGAATGAAGATTTCTAAAATCAGAAATTTGCCTAATTTGAAAATGTACAACTTTGGATCCCCTTATTATTTTAGTCTCCGGATTCTAATTTTGTCTATGGGCATGTTTACTTATTAGTCCTCGGTCATACAAGTGTTATCCAAAAAAAAAAATCAGATACATAGAGATCAGATGAAAAATCTGGACAGAGGATATACATTTGAGAGTCAATATAATAACAACAAGTAATTTAAAACACTTGGGATAAGAAGGAAATTTTCCATTAGAGCTTACTTCATGAGAGAGGTGTCTAAGAGTACCATAAGGCAATCATTTATTTGTAAAGAAAAGGAGAATAAATTTGTAAGGAACACTGAAGAATACTTGGTAACTAAAAGAGGAAAGCAAAGAGGCTTCAAAGCTGGAGAGATAGCATTCATGAAGGAGTATCTACCTCATGCTTAAGGCCCCCGAGGAGGGCCAAGATGAACGTGTGCCAGTGAGGGTTCTTCAATCAACCATGTGGGAGTTGAGTATGAGAGGCTTTGACAAGTGGAAGTTCAGGGAAGTACAATGGATGGAAGCCATGTTTGACTGAAAGGAGACTCTAAAGAAGAGGACACGGGGACAGAAACTATGGAGTGTGCACCCTTCTCTAAAGGCCTGGAGGCAAGGACGGATGTGGGACAAAGTGCCCCATGGCGCATGTGGTCCAGCACAACCCAATCATGGCCAATTTTTTGGTTTTCCCTGAATCAAAATTTGATTGTGTGAAGGCAGAAGCACATGCCAAGAGGAGTGCATTTCCACAGTCCTGCTCCTTTCCCTCACCAGCTTGCTGGTAGTGAATATAAGTACATTCCAGAGGTCAGAGGCCTCTCTGATCCTCTTAAGGCTTCCAACTTAAAGCATTAAGCAATGCCCAGTGTAGAGGCATTGCTGTGGTGTTTATGATTTCATGTTGCTCTTAAACCACTTCAAAATAATTCTCACTGAAGGCACTGAAAAGTGAAATAGCCAAGTTCTGGAGCTCTGGAACTTCCCTGGGGAAATCAAAGTTTATGACCAATATGGCAGTTGCTCAAAAATAAAAATCTCAGAAATCATTAAATTGATAAACAATAATTGTTTTTCTGTTCCTTGGAAAAATGGGTCATGATTGTAAGCAGGATGTGAATGGAGTCAAATATTTTGCACAATTTATGAAAACTTCTAGATAAAAGTAGTGAAAAAATTTTTCACAGAAATATTAGTAAGATTCCAATGCTGACACTGATTGGCTTTGAGGATGCAGATGTGTAAGGGTAGTAGAGTGTCCACTGTGCCAAAGGGCCCAAAGGCCTCGAATTTGATCCCCAGCAATGCAATAATAATAATAATAATAATAATAATAATAATAATAATAATACCTTCATCAGACATTTAATACTCTTGATTTGAATTTGAGCTGTATCATTTTCTCACTGAGATACGTTGGACAAAACCCTGTGCCCTAGAACTCATTTTCTTCGTTTATTTAAAAAGGAAATTTGAGTGGCTGAGGAGATAACTAGGCAGTCTAAGTTCCTGTTTAGCAAGCACAAGGACCTGAGTTCAATCCCTAGTACCGCATGCCGTGCCAGCCCCAGAGCCCCAGACACACAGTGCTGGCCACCAAAACCAGTCATGGAGGTGCATATCTGTAATCCCAGGGCTGGAGCAGCTGAGAGAAAAGGATCACTACAAGTCAAAGCTGTGTAGTGAATCCTGTGTCAAATAAATAAAAGATTTTTAAAACACTTTAAAAAAAGTCATAGGACTGTCTTACAATGCTGTATATGGTTAGATTTCTAAATTTCTGTGTAAAAATATGTAATTGTTTATTCATATTTTAAAAAATATCTATTTGTGTTTTTTTCTTTCATATTATGTAGGGAGTTAAAGTTTAACATATCAATACTTGATGGAAAATACCTGATCCATGTTATGTCTAAGATGTTTTATACTCAGACAGATAGTAAGGTTAAGCTCAACAGCCTAGGTTGTAGTGTAATAATAATAAGCTTCTCTTATGGAGGGTTAACAACATAAGTTTGTAGACCAAAAATCAGAGAAAAAGAAGGGCTGCAAAGATGGCCAACATTTTGGCCCTAGCCTTTCAAGGTCAGTGAGGACTCAGGACATATAAGAACCCGTACTGTAACATCCTGTAACTCAGTTGTGTCCCAAATTTTCAAATCAAGGAGATTATGGGGCCACAGAGGAAAGTGATCAAGGATGCAGAGTGTGCCTAAGGAGAGTCACATGGAGAGAAAACATTCTCTCAGGCTTTCACAGAAAGCAAATTGGCCAAGCAATGGCCATGACTCATCCACATGGCTGACACTGGCAAAGGATCTATGACTGCAGTACAGGGTTTCAAGATAATTCCTGAGAGGATCTGACTATCCTTGTCAGAAAAAAAAGTTACATTTCTTGTTATATAGGTCTTGCTTTATCTTGGTCTTAATCATCCAGCAGAAAAATATAAAAATGAAGTATAAAAAGTAAAGCCATATTAATATGCTGAACTTTAAAAGGCTCGAGTCAACAATTTCTGACATTGCCAGTCCTATGGATAACCCACTACTATTAGGACTACTGAGTATATTGGAATATTTTGCTGAATTCACACACCTGCAATATTTAAATGACAATGGAATATGCATCTCTGACAAAACTAAACAAAAAAGGGGGTATAAATGAAGGATTATTTTGTATCTGTATATTCAAAATAGGATAGATATACAGGTACTTTCTCTTAATTCAATGAATAAGAAGATTTATACTAATAGTGTTTGTGGACATGACATCATGTCTGCATCTTGTACTATGAATAACCACCAAGAAGAAAACAATATGCAATGTAATAATTATTAAAACTGTCCTACTAATTGGTTTTGAAACTGTCTCATTGCTATTTGTTTCTCAATAAAATTATTTAAAAAAACATTTTTCATAGAAAAAAGGTTTTTTGTTTTAAAAAAAGAAATTTGATGGGTCAGGGAGATAGCTCAGTGGAATAAGCGCTTCCCTGGCAAGCTCAAGGGACTGAGTTCAATCCCTGGTTCCGAAAAAAAAAAAGAAAAAAAAAGAGAAAGAAAGAAAGAAAGAAAGAAAGAAAGAAAGAAAGAAATTTGTTTAAATTCTTTTTTTTTTTTTTTTTTTTTTTTTTTTTTTTTTGTGGAACCAGGGATTGAATTCAGGATCAGGCCTTTGCACATGCCAGCAAGTGCTTATTCTACTGATCTATCGAACTATCTCCCCAGCCTTAAATTATATTTCTAACTGTAAAATTTTGCAATTTTAAAATTGTACGTTTTTTAATTAGGTCAAAAGAAAGCAAGCCTGCATTTGTGCTATCCAACTGTGTTTCTTATTAAGATTGGATTGTCAGTCCAAAGAGGCTACATAGGTTAATACATTCCTCATGTGAACAAAGAAAGAGTTAAATAGTCACTGGGACACTAACACAGTAGAACTCTGCACTGATTATTAAAAGGAAGGAAGAAGTGGGTATTTAAAGAGGAGAGGTGAGGAGTCGTGCCTTCTGAAGGCAGCTATTCTGGGGATCCAGTGATACACATCTAGAGTCATCCTGGTCCAACAGTCTTGGGAAGACTTAAAAAATCTAGGTCAGCAGATACCTAGCTGACTGTGGTCTCTGAGGAAGTTAGATGCTGAGATGAGGACAGCATATTAATGACTTTAATTTGTTTCTACAACAGAAACTGAAATGATTGCTTCCTGAGCACATGGGCTACATAATGCTACAGTGGTGCTGAGTAGATCAGGAGAGGGACGGCTCTTCCACATCATGCCAAATGTTGGCAGATCCCGATTGAAAATTGAATGCAATAGTGAAAAGACTCTTCCACCATTGTCTTTGATATCTCATGATGTTAAACCAGAAGAAAAAGTACTATTGATTTATTTACTTTTGTCTTATAATAGTAGAACAAATACAGACAATGTGACACCAGCTACAATAGTCAGATTGAGGGGACATATACTCATAGGCAGCCCCCACAACTAGGGATGAGGGATCCAGAGCCATTTATCCAAATTTCTACCATAGTTTATACAGATCCAAAACATACTATGAAGACACAATCTTGTGAAGGCATGATAGCAATTAAAAGCAAGTGAATGGCCAAAAACTGTGCTTGTACTAAAGGTAGCATATATTTTGTGATACCTACGTATTTCTCATATCTGCCAAAGCCTTTATTTATATCTAAAGTATGTATTTCTGATTTGTAGATCTGTGTGATTTTTTAAAGACTTTAGTTGTGTTAACATTCACATAACTTATGCAACTCCCTCAGTCTACGAAGTGCAATTAGTCACAGCAATTAAAATCCAGTGGAAGGACAGCCGCCGAGACAAATGTTCCCATTTGTTTTGGACACTGTCGGGCAGACAGTGTCAAATCCTATGAAAACCAATCCTCTACTATGACAGCAGGGCTGTGCATGTGGTGGAGATGGTCACAGGAAACCTGTACATTTCAGCAATATCCCAGATTTGCTCTAACTAATCCATTCTACTTTGGCTCAATGCACATGTTAAAAATAAAAGATCAACTTTCTGATTATAATTTTATTTCTGCTATGGATTTTCTGGCAGAGAATAAATCCATTGACTAGCAAACAGTATATCATGATCCACTATATCCATTATAATTCTCAATACACATACTAATTTGGAGATTGTAATTCTGATTTTTATACAGGATTCCCAGGTAAGAAATTAGTGTGAGTTACGCTTTCAAAGGCCATTCCTTTTCAAATGCAATACTGATACCTGAGAATGTGTCAACCTTTTTTAGCCTACTGCATTGATAACTATTCCCTGGAAATCGGTGACATTTTCAAATTACAAGACTCATTGGCAGATCTCCCTGGTGACCAGCCAGCGACTCCAGGCAATGTCCTTCTGCAAATGCCCTTTCAAATTGAAACTGAGGTCTCCAATCACAACATAAATTAGATAAAAGTGGACAAAGGCCCCTGTACAGCTCACCTTCAGCATTCTTAAAATGTTCATCTTTGAAAATGCGCTTAAGGTTATCACAGCCCATTCTTTCCCATATTACATCTTCTTCCATCATTTCTTTCTTTGGTCCCTACTTCTACTGCACCGAGTTCAAACATGGAAATGGAACAACAGAATGACACATTATTTGACTTTGGTGGACCCGAATGGTGGAGCCAGATCTCAGCTGTCCCACTTTGACGGCTCATTCTATCAGTCACAGTTATAATCAGTATGAGAAAAAGAGTATCCTTACAGTACTGGCTTCCCCATTTCTTTTTTCCAATGCTATTTTAAACCACATTTCACTCTACTCTAAATTTTCCCTACTAAAATCCAGTGGGGCAAAGAGCAATTTCCAGATGAATTCAGGAGATGTCAAGTACATTCTAATCTGATACTTTGGCCTTTAAAGGAGGATTTTCATTGCTTGTGTACTTCTCCTTTCAGTACATGTGTGTGCAGGGTTGTATGTGTATGTTTTGGGAAGACATAGAAGATGATTTCTCTTCTGCTAATGTAGAATTTTCCTTTAGCAAGTAGAATAATTCTATTGAACCTGCATGTATTCAGCCTATCTATAAAATAATGATAAAGAAAGTAAGGTTTACGAGCTTTATAAGGAGAAAGAAAAAATATAATGCGCTGAAAGTGCTCCTGTATAATTTGCCACGTCCCACTACTATCTGGACACCACAAAGGCAGGTCCCACTTTATTATTTATATACTATTTGCAATATATTTTCATTTTGATATCAACTTGATGCTCATGACACTTTCTTGTCTTTATGCTTTTCAGATTTCACTACATAGTTCTCATTTTTATACTGCCTAGCGTTTTCTAGCATAGTTACTACTTAAACTTTTATTTTTAATTATCTGTCCTTAGAGTAATGGTCTGACTGAGGTGCAACCCTTGGTTTTCTTTGTTTGCTGCTGTATTTCCAGTGACTAAAACTGCACCTGACCAATAAGAAATGGCCATGAACACCGAGGGGAAGGAGGAGAGTAGGCCACTTCTCATAAGCAAGTGCATATGGCAGGACTTGCTCTTCCCATTTTGCAAAAAATGAGGTTGAAGCCTCCAGTGGATTTGTGATTCTCCTAAAACTACATAGCTAGGAATTCCCAAAGACACTTAAAAATGTAGTGCTATGGTTAAGTGCTGTTTTTGAAGTAGGAAAATGTGGAGGGCTGCGAAGGACCGCGCCTACAAGATGGCGCTGGTTTCCGCCTTCCACCCCCCGTGGGTGAGCGCTCTCTGTGCACAACAACTCCTTATATGGCCAGGGCTGCTGTCATGATTTGCTTCTGCATATGCTGGACCCATGGGTGAACCCCACGTGGCACACTGGGATTGGGATCGGGAGTATATACTAGCCAAGGGCTGGGGGACTGAAGAAGAAGAAGCTTGTAATCAGGGGCCTGAATAAACCGCTGAAGGAAGAGCTGTGTGTTGCGTCTTCCTTGCTGGCGAGGTCGTGCGCGACAAGTGGTGCCCCGTACGGGGAACTCCATCTCAAGCCATCAGCTCAGAACCTTCAGCGGTCAGGGGGTGCACCGGTAAGTCCCCGGGTAAGTTGGGGATCCGCGACAAAAGCGGGGTTTAGGGCTCCTATCTGTAGATAAAGTAGGAGCGCCAAGGTTCGCCTACGAGCGAATCCAGTTTGCCTATAAGCGAACTCCGAAGTGAAAGTATAAGTTGAATCATGGGCGCGTCTACTTCGCACCCAATTTTTTGGCTCTACAAGAGCTACTTCATTCTAAAAAGCTTAAACTAAAGAAGAAAACCTTAGAGAGGACGTTCTGGTCGGAGCTTTCCTTGGCGTATCCTGTTTTTCAGGACGCCCAAGGTAATAGATACCATGATCCCCTGGACTTCAAGACGATAAAGTCCTTGGCTGAATCTGTTAGAACCTACGGTGTTTCAGCCACATTCACTGTCTCCCAGGTGGAATCCTTTAGCTGCTACTGCATGACCCCTGGGGATTAGAGTGGTGTAGCCCGTGCGTGCTTAAGCCCTGGGCAATATCTTGATTGGAGAACCTTTCTAATTGAGTTTGCAGGTGAGGAAGCAGCTGCCAATCAAGCTGCAGGTAACCCTGCATGGGACAGAGATATGCTGTTAGGTCAAGGTCGCTTTGCTAATCAGTACAGTCAACTGTGAATATAACCAGCGAAAAGCAGTTCCCCATTTCCTCATCCCCTTGCCTGCTGTCCCCCTTTTTTCTTTGTAGTGTGGAATGGAACTGGGGGAGGAGAGGGTAAACTAAATTGTTCAGTTGGTAATTGCATCTTAAGTAATTGCTGGACCAAACATCATAC
>NW_004524582.1:26069929-26081432 GCF_000260255.1 Octodon degus
TGCACAACAACTCCTTATATGGCCAGGGCTGCTATCATGATTTGCTTCCGCATATGCTGGACCCATGGGTGATCCCCATGTGGCACACTGGGATTGGGCTCGGGAGTATATATTAGCCAAGGGCTGGGGGATTGAAGAAGAAGAAGCTTATAATCAGGGGCCTGAATAAACCACTGAAGGAAGAGCTGTGTGTTGCGTCTTCCTGCTGTTCAAGAAGCACGCGACAGGAAAATATCTTGGTTTATGAGATGCTATGCAGTGAAAAAAAAAATCACTTGAAAGATGGTAACTCTGACAGAGGCCCCAGGCAATGGTAGCCATAGAATGTTGAAGAGATAAATGTTGAGCTCCATGATTTCTGTATTAAAGTTACTTGCACCCACTGAGATATGTGTGGCTTAACATGGCTTGAGGAAAAGACTATTAAGGTTTATACAAATGCATCCCATGGAAAGCTTGCCACACCCAAAGTCACCTCCTTGCCATGATACAAAACATGTGTAAGACAACTTGTGGCCTTGGCTACAGTGGTGGTCTTGACCCTGAAGGTGTTGACCATGAAGTTCTCAAGATGTTGATTTGTCCAAACAATGAGTGCAGTCTTAGTGAGAAAAAAAAATCCCCAAATCAGTTTTTTCATCAATATATTTTTTGGCCCTTACTCCTACCCTTACCTCTGTTCCTGGATTCCATGTTGCACAGATTTATATGTTATCTGCAGCATTTATTATTTGTTTCTTATATTGTTATTGGCATTCATATATACTTCTCTTCTTAGAAAAAGGGTTCTATCTTCTTTATCAGTCAAGAACATCCTCAGTGTACACAAAGCCAAGCAAAAATGACATATGCCCTTGGAAATAACAGGGATATGTTTGCCAGCCTTTAAAGCCATGGACTTTTTTAACTGAATTTTTATAATGTATTTCATTATAATTCATTTTGGCAGGAGGATCCAATTAAAATATATCTCTTAACTTTTCCTATTTTTGAAAAAGTATTGAACCAACTCTGATACTTTAAACATCCTGTTTAAAAGAGGGGCTATCTGAGGTCTACAGACTGCTGCTTCGTAGCTGGTGTATTACTCCGTGCCGCTCCAGAGCGCGGCAGGGTGTATTTAGCTCGTGAGATGACAGGTACTCTTCAAATCATCAAAGTTACCATCAGCCACCCTTGGGTTTTGTGTAATTACACCTTATATGCTGCTTATAAAAATCAAACATTTTGAAATTCACTTCTCAGTATTCAGCCGCAATCTCTACACTCTGCTAGCAAGTCCAGCCCCAATGACAGGCCGATTCTTGCCTCTGAGATGTGTCCTTTCAATTGGCAGAGACCTCACTCCGATCTTCTTAAGAATGAAACTTGCACCATCCCCTCTTCAGGAACTTGCTAAATTACCTAATTAAGCTGGGGAGAAGTCATTACATAGTCTGGAAACACACACATGTACACATATACATACATACACATTTACACACATAATGCTAGTCTTAGCTGGTAAACATGTCGAAGCACATACTTCCACTTTTCCTACTTTTTTTGAAGTGACTCTATGGAGGGACACTTCTCCTTTATAGTGCTCTCATGTATTACACTTAATCCCATCCTATCAGGTTGTAATTATCTGTCAATCATGATCTCGTAATAAGTAGAGTTGGTCCAAGATGAAAAGTTGTCTGTTAAGCTTTGCTCAGTCTCAGCTCCTCTACAGGTGTAATCCTAATGCCTTTTTCTCTTTTTCCTACCAATTTATTAATTCTATAGGCAGGTAGTGATCATGGTAGGAAAAACAGGTAGGTGAAAAGGCGATTTTCAGACCATGTTCTGAATGTGTGGATGGAAATAAGTGTATGTACCATTATCCAGTAGTCATCAGAGATCAAGGAGTCATAGCAAATGATAGAGCTGGCTTGGTAAGCCCTGAGCTTTATGAATCAGGAGTTCTCTTGCACCAGATACTCTCTCTAGTCCATTCATGATTCACACATTCCATGCCATCTTCAGTGATTGACATGAAATATGGTTTCATCAAATATCTGTGTACTGAATTAGATCTTGTGAGAGTGTGACAAACGGCTCCAGTTTTCTGGAATCTTGTGTTTCCTTGGACATGGAACTTTCAAGACTAAAATCAGGATGGGCCAGGGAAAGACAGCTGACACTAAGTAGCAATAAGAGGAATGACGTGGTATGCTTTTCACCCAAGACAAATTGGCCTCCAGTATAGTTTTATTGTTGTACAATGATTGTGAGAAAAATAATAGGAAAAATAGATTATTGGATGTCAAACAGCTGTTTTAAAATTGAAAAAATATATTTGATGGATAAAATGAGAATATTTTTCTTTCTATGAATTGTTATTCTTTTAAAAATATGATAAGACATATTTATTTATCTGTACTCATAGACATAATAAAATATAAGAGTATAGTCGTTGAAATGCTGATCTGATAGTCATAATTTATGGTATGCTCAGAAATTATGTGCACATAGAGGAGAACAAACTGTGTGTGTGCCACAAATGAATAGTGTAGCTTCAGAAAAGAAGTAATTATTCTGACGCAATGCTAGCCACAAATGTCTAGTACATTATATCTCTAAATTTGTAAGAGCATTCTTATATACAGTATTGTAGTGAATCTTCGAAAGGTGAGTGTCATTGGCTCATTTCTTATGTGTGGTTTGTATGTACTAGAACTTTAAAAAAAAAAGCCACCCCAACGTGATGATGAACAGGTCTACTATGGGCAATACGCAGTCTGCCAAGATCTCTTGTGTTAGAAGCAGCCTGGACAGGGTGGGAAAGCAGCCGTCTGTTGCTTCCACCATGCTAAGCTCATTAGTCAGCTTTCCTAAACTCTGAGTGACTGCCTGAGGACAAGCACTTAAAGGTTGAAATGTTATTTATTTTTTTTCTGACTCATAGTGATTCTCCTGTTTACAGCCTCCCAAATGCAAGGATTGTAGGTGCTCACCCCCATGCACAGTCTCAGTCACCATCTCAGAGCACCCCAGGGGGCAGGCCAGCACAGCAGACCCTTGTGTCCGCTTGTAGTCACTTTAATCTGCAGAGATATGTGGCTAGCCCTTGAAATGTTTACTTTGCATCAAACATTCAGAGGCTCTACATTATAGTTGGCTCACCAGATGGAGGGGACTTGTGATAGGACATAAACATCTGGGCAGAGGGGCAGAAACAGCAGGCACCAAGGCACCTGGGAAGTGCCAAGTGGAAATGACCTGAAAAAGAAGAAGTCAGGTATTAGGCACTTTTCCCTGAGACAAGGCCCCCGGTTTACTCTACTCAGCCAGGCCCTACCTCCCACTTCCTACACCTCCCAGGAATGAGTCATGATTTCCTCCATGGGTTCATTCATTGATGAAGTTAGATTCTCAATGATCCACTCATTTCACAAAAGCCCATCTATCTCTAAGCACATGAGCCTCTGGGGGAACTTTTTTCATACAAACCATGACATCAAGCTTTTCCTAATTAATGGAAAAATAAATGAGATGAAGTTTTGGGGTTTTTGTTATTTGTTTGCTTTGAAGTTTATTTTATATCAACTAACCCTAATTCTTTTACAATTTTAAAAATTAAATTTATAATAATATCTTCCATATGGTTATCAACAATGTTTTTTGAGGTCAACTAGCCCCAAAGCACTACCCAGAAACTCTTCTGCTTCCATGACCTTAGATTTCCATTTCTCTACAGTATCTACCTCAAGATTTTTGCCATAGAGCTCAAGCTTCTCATATGAACTCTAACACCTTCATTTTTAACAGAAGACCTAACTTCAACATCCACAGAGACAGAAAGAAGTATTGGATAAGACCTCTGTCAACCTCCAGCCAAGGAGATGGAAGGGCTGCTTATTTATTGGCATCTTTCTTTCTGTTTCCTTACCATGCCTTCCTTTGGGGAGAGCTGATTCCTTGTTAGGCATTGGGGCTCTATTTTGGAAACTACCTTCAATCAGTCATTTATTATTTTCTTCCCTTTTGTAATTAACTCACTTAACTTGATTTTGTTTGGTTTGGTTTTAATGTCCAAAGTAACAAACACAAAAGCTATCAACAAAATAAGCTCTAACAGCAGCTACAACACAGCATTCTAAGAAAGCACTTTGGGAATTTATTATACACATCAAGTGGTGTGAAATGATGAATGAAGAAGGTTATCCTTTGTAACCTTCCTGGCAATAGGAAAAGACTGGGAGCAAGTTGGAGGCCTCTCAGTAGAGAACTGGTTAAATAATAGATGATACAGTGAGATAAAAGGGGGGAAGAAACAAAAAAGAAATACTCCACGAGCTGATTTTGGTAAATTGGGAATATTAAAAAGTCAGAAAACAATAAGAAACAGACTTGTGTAGATAATATAACTTCATTTTAAACATCAGTAAAGCTAAGAGAACTTATATTTTCTGTTGATGATGTATAAATAGAGAGGAAAATTTGTCAAGAGATCAAACAGTGCTCATCTAAGAGGGATTAAAATGGTATGTGTGAGCAGGCAGGAAAATGGCCAAGGGGAAGGTTTCTTTTTGTAGGGAGGCATATGCCAGGGTGTGCATTACATAGGCACATTATTAAAGTTTATCTCATCTCCACATCATTGCCAATCACCAACTCTCGCCGTTTGGTCTCTCATATTCAATTTTTGCCAGCTTTACATTAGTGTATGTAAGTTCTCATCTCCATTTCACTCTTGCATCCACTGCCTTTCAAGTTTTACTTTCAGCATGCTATGAAAATCTCACTGATCTCCCATTGGTTGAGTCCTGCACTCCCTTCTCAGTTGATGTATGTTACATTACATGTCGGGCTCAAGTGCTCTGTCCATTCAGTGCTCTTTCCTTCATGCTGGGCTGTTGGTTTCCTGACATGATTCTGTTTGGATTTTTTTTTTAGGCATCTTGGGAGATTTGATTGAAAATCACCCAGAATCTCAAAGCACAAGTTTCTGCTTGCATCTATATTGGAATAAGTGGGTGTTCCCTAAAGCATCAAACACAAGATTTAATCACACTTCTGTGTTGATTCTGAGCACAGTGATTTTTATTTTATGTCACTGCATGCCTCATAAATTTTTAGATCTCATAGGTCTTCTCCGAACTCTAAATACCCACTTCTCATTTTGCCACCACATTTTGAATGCTAGTATGAGCACCTCACTCTAATCACCTCCCAAAATGAGCATCTGACTGTCTTTTGATCCATTCTCTTCTTGTCCTATCTTCTTGGACATCAGCCCATCCATCTCCTCTTCCATTCCTGCAGCCAGTGTCCTTCCTGAGACACTTTCAGCTTTCTTTTATTTCCCACTTACATCACACAATTGGCTAAATGTGACTGTGTCTCAGGTCAAAATAATCCGACTGCCTCACAAGTCTTCAGGAAATGCCAAGCTAGACCAAGCACCACCACCTGCTCTTCAAATATTCTACTTGCCTCCATTTGACTTCCCCATCCCCAGCTTGCTAATCCACAGGGAGTTCCCTCAAGGTAGCCTAAATCATCTGCTGAAACAAAGTCAAACTTTGTCATTCCTCCATACAAAGCCCAATTTATCAATGATTACCTTCTGTATTAATATTCTTTGCTTGCATAACACATCACTGCAAATTAAATGGCTTAAACAT
Source organism: Octodon degus (assembly GCF_000260255.1). NCBI lineage: Eukaryota > Metazoa > Chordata > Mammalia > Rodentia > Octodontidae > Octodon > Octodon degus. The sequence goes on from NW_004524582.1 coordinate 26,075,584, forward strand.
CGCTAACTTATTAACTCACAACTTTGCAAGTTAGAAATCCAGGATCTACATTAGTAGGAGCCTGAGATTAGATGTCTCTTGGGCTGAGATTAGCCAGGGCTCTCATTCCATTTGAATCTCAGAACTCCCTCCAAACACACAATTGTTTGATATAATTATCCTCCATATATCTGTAGAAACCACTGCATCTTCCATCTGATTCCTAAGTAAAATATTTTTTCTCTTTTCACTTATGCTGAGCAGCACACTCATCCTACAGCTTGCTGGTTGCAAGACCTATTAATGATGAGCTCCTTAGGGCTGGCCAAATAGCTCAGTGGATTAGAGCACTTCTAAGCAGGTGCAGGGGCCGGGGGTTCGATCTCTGGGCCTACGGTGCTGGCCCCAGCCCCAGGGTGCTCTGAAATGGCAATTGGGATTGAGTGTGGTGGTGCGCACCTGTAATCCCAGCTCTTGGGAGGCTGTAAATGGGAGAATCACTACAGTTCTGATCTAGTAGTGAGACCTTGAACACCCTGTAGATCCTTCCCTAAAATACAAAATAAAAAAAAAAAGATGAGCTCCTTTTTAAAAAATTGTCTGTGGTACAAAATATTACCTGTTTGCAATAGTGGCTATTCACCATATTCAGAGGCCCTGCCCCTATTTTTAAGGAGTGGGATGAAAGGGGTTATTTTCCATAGGTATTTTGCTATCTTTGCATCTCTTTTTTGACTACCATGACTTTGCATGCAGAGAAGGAAAGACATTGTCATTCTGACCCTACCTATTCTTTCTTGCTTACGTTTGAATTCCTATCTCCCTCTTCGCTCCTCTCCCTCATTGCAAACCAGAACCCCTGGGTTCTTTGCTGTTGCTCCACATGCCAAGCCTCCTCCTGTCTACCTGTACTTCCCATTTTTTGCCTATAATACTTGCTTAAACATCTTCATAGATAATCATTTCTCTTCCAAAGTCATCTCATCAAATAGAACACCAGGTGTCAATGGAAAGTGAAGCATCATTGTCCCATATTATTGTCCCATGGTCTAGAATTGGTTTACTTGGCTTTCTAAAGCTTTATGAGCTGAAATTTAACACTCGTATTGAGATATTGTGAAGTTGGAAATGACTAACTATGTGTGTGGAAGTGAAGCTTCCAAAGGAATCTTTAAATTCCTCAGAGATAGTTGCCCATTACTGAATTCCATGGACTTAAAAAAAAGTCAGCCTAGGAGAAAGCCTCCAGATGATGCTTGCCTATTTCCTGCTCAGGCCTCAAGCCATCTCAGGACATGTCCTCACCCAGGCACAGCCAGACGATACCTCTCAAGACCTCCAGAACATGAGCAAAAATAGAACCTTTTTCTTTGTAATTTATCAAGTCTGTAGCACTGTCTTTTTAGTACAAAAAGCAGAGTGATAGAATTTTCACCTTTCTTTATAGATTTTTCTTTTCTACAATCTATGGAAACACTGATCATGGGGTATTTTTTTCTTCAGCTTGTGTGTGCATGTCTTTGAATCTTTTCAGGACAAGCACAAGTTCCACATTATCTGGGCTTTTTTTCTGAGGGGGTCCTCTAGGTTACATTTTGCAGTCTTCCTGGGGGTCCCTGAAACAGAGTCAGTGTTGATAAATGTGGATAAATAAGAGCATGAAGGTATGTCCACTGAAGAACTGGGTAGATGAGGGAATTAAACCACTGGGTTCGGTGGCTGGTTTTGTGACTGAGTCTGTGTAAGAATGCGTGGCTGAGAGGCTAAGACTTCCTGTGCAGTTTTCCTGAGTGCACCGACCTACTGCAGGATGCAGAAATGTACGTGCCGCTGATTACTCTTTGTCGGATACTGGAGGCCACAGGTTGTATTTTGAAAATACTGATGCTGCTCTACCAATTGCATAAAAATTGCCTATGGCTACCTACCAAGTATATTTTTGGATCTAGGTCTAAAACCAAGATCTTGTATTTCTTCATCCCTATCGCCTTTGTCTATTAAAATATAAGTAAATTAAAGAGCAAAAACAAAAACTGGAAACAAATCTTTGCAAAAGAGAGATGAGAGTTGGAAGGAGAGAAGGAAAAGTGAATAAAAGGAAATAATTGAAATGCATGATGCACATAAATCAACTCCCCATGATGAATGTAATTCCCCTCCTCTGGAATCTTTTTTAAATACTTATTTTGAAGAGGAATATAAAAACAATTAACAAGAACAAATCCAACAACAAAGCAACATAAACCAATTAAAATGGCACAGACTTTCAAAACAAGAATAGAATATCAACAATGGTTGTTATACTACATATTGTTATCATCAAATTGTTATGTACTACAGATTTGTTCTAAAAATAAACCTTAAAAAAGGAGATAAAAAAGTGCTACAATATGAGAGACTTCATCTTAGGTACCAGATTTCATCTGAAACAACAGGACAAGAAAGCACACCCCTCTCACAGAGCTTTCAGTAGCATACGAGAGACAGACAGGAGCCAAGGGACAGACAGCCCTCCTGCGACTCAGGCCCCATTCAGTAGCCTCCTCAGCCTCTGTTTTGTGATGGTTGCAGGCAGGAAATTCATTTTAGATGTTGATTTCAGTTTAGGCATTCACTTTCTGCATCCTGTTCCTTGAATAGCCATTTCTCTGGAGAAGGCCCTGGTTGCCCATATCTTCCTTCAGGTAAATAATTAAATGCACTCAGCACAGGATGATTATGAGTCTACCTTTCCTGAGTTGGGCCTCCTGCCCTCCACAGAGCACATAGGCTTCTTTTGACAAATGTCACTGGTCCCCAAAGTGTGCTTATTCCTGGTACCAGGTTTAATGATCTGAGGACTGCAGATCATGTCCCCTCTTAATGTTAAGCATTTATAGAAAGTACCTCCTACATCCTGCAATTAAAGCACCGTCTGTAAAATAATTAGTCACAAAGAAAGAAAGAATGTCAGGCACTTTTAGGGGTTAGCAGGATAACATTAATTTCAGCAGTAATTACTAAGGCAGGGCCAGATCTTTTCAGAGAGCTCCTCAAAGAAGTTATTTCTATGCCACCAGATTTTGTATGCACATGTTTTGTTGTGGATGAGCTAAAAGAAAGTGGCAAGGTGAGAGATAACCAGTAAGTGTACACAGGGAGAGAAACCTGGGAGGCAAGGTAGTATCTAAGGTGTATAGTACCGTGAGAAAATTATATGCCGAGGAGTCACTTAGAGCAAATTAAAATTCATTTCCCTACCTCTTACATAGTGTGACCTTGATCAGCTGACATAACCTTGCCCTGCTTAGAATCTGCACCCGTAGTACTAGAGAAAACAACGCCTACAGAACAGCTACTGCAGAATTTTCAGCAATCAATTCACAGATCTGCATAAATAGCCAAAAGAAAAGGTTGTGCATTAGCAGTAACAACCAAGAGAATGTTAACAAGCAAGTAATTACAGAATGGAAGTCACGAGAAGACTCTTAGAAATGCTGGCTGAAAATCTACCATTTTAAAAATAAGAAACTCAATGTGACATTTTCTCAAACCTTTTGTGCCTTATCAGCAAATTTTGCAGGAAACAGTGCAATATTTCTTACTTAATTATTTGGTACAGGGTCTCACTACGCAGCTCAGCTTTATAGTGGTCCTCCTGTCTCATCCTCCCTAACACTAGGATTACAGATGTGCACCACCATGTCCGGTTTTGGTGACCAGCTCAGTACAGGGTTGGAATGGCATGTGGTACTGGGGATCAAACTCAGATCCTGGCCAGGCTGGTTCTTAGACTACAGAGCTATCTCCCTGGCCCCAGAGTATAATATTTTAGAATGCTATAGGTGTGTTTATTCTCTCCAAGCAAGTCATTTTCATTCTTAGTTTTTTTTTAAATACACCCCCAAAACTTGTATTTAGTGGATAATTTGGCTACATATCATTATGAATCAACAGTACTGAAAACTGGGGAAATGAACATTGAACTCACCGATACTCAATCACGACAACAACATCATCATTAATTTAATATCAATTTAATATTTTTTCTGTATTTAGTATAGGGTCTACAGGGTCTCACTACACTGATCATATTCATGGTGATCCTCCTGTTTCCAGCCTCCTAAACACTGGGATTACACCATGCCCAGTCTCAACCACAGTCTCACCATGGCCCGGGAGGGGGCCTGACATGGCATGCAAGGTATCGAACACCAGTCTCTTCATCTGCCTAAGCAGGCACTTTGATCCACTGAGCTATCTGGCCAGCACCTTAATATTAATTTAATTACATGGATCCTTATGCATATATGAGAATACATCATAAATTAAAATTGAAGTGATAAAACAAGTGTTTTCTAAAGTTTTTAGTGCTGAAGAGTAATGTAAGTTACGTTTGTGCACTGAGTGGTTCTGGGAAGCATGCTTCAAATCTAATAAGTCTATTCTCAGCTCCGAGTCCGAGAGCATAGATCAGACATGTTCTGCTTGCGTGCTCTTCCCGAGTGAGAGTTGGTAGGAACTAGCGCATGCGTGCAGCACTGCATACCCCACTCTATCTTAGAATGAACCAATTTAGTATAATCAGATTTTCATCACTTTCAGAGCCAATTTTTCCTTTCTCTCTGCTCATTTTCTCTCCTTCAATGCACCTGCTGCAGAGTAATTAGCAGAGGGGGATTTGAATAATAACACTACTTTACATGTAAATGCTGCCTTCCATCCATGAACCCTCAAGCTCTCTGTAAGCATCGTGGAGCTGAATATAGATTATGAGCATCATTTTTAAGCTAGGAAAATGGCCAGCATATGGGTAAGTGACTTGCCTAAGGTCACACACTAGGACTGTGGCACTGCAGAAAGGGGATTGTGGTCACTTGAGGATCCCTAATCCTCCGTGATGCCTCTAGGTGTCTAGATACTGCGAAGTGACACTTGTGACCTTCACACCACACACCCTTTCATGCGACATTTTACCCTGAATTCTAACTTGTAACTTTCTGTCCGTGTTGACAATTTATGTAGCGAGTGAGTTCCATCACTACAATTATTGAGGGTAAAGCCAGCATTTATGACTTTCCCTCGTTGAGTTTTAATTGCCAGATTTTAAAACCTGGCACAGTGGAACGTAATGTAATATGCTAGAGCCGCAGTTTAGAGTGAAGACCGAATCCGCATGTCTTCTCTGCAAATCTAATCTGCAGGACAAGAGAAGCACAGGGGCTGGCGGTAACAGAACAGCATGTCTGTCAAGTAGGAGACTAAAAACCTGAAAATGGAACGATATTTTTTTCAAATATACAAGTATGATATTTATCCTGTTTGGCTTCCAGGATGAATAACCAGGGTAAGCCATAACTGCTACTACTTACACATTGTGGATAGTCATTTGGAAATAAACAACTAAGTTTTCTTAAGGGGTAATGTATAATTAAAGCAGGTATAAAATAGTAAGATGTATGAGTACATGCAATGTGATAAAAATTCTATGTGTAATTAGTTTTTTTTAAATAAATATTGTTGCAAAAGACCTACTGCAATTAATCCCCTCCAGAACACTCAGCATTGGCTGGGGAGATAGCTCAGTGGTCTAAGTGCCTAGCTGTCAAGTAAAAGGACCCAGGTTCGACCTCTGGTACCATATGCCTTACCAGCTCTGGAACCATGGGTGTGTCATACTAGCTCTGAAACCAGGCGTGGTGAGGCACACTTGTAATCCCAGTGCTGGAGAGGCTGAGAGAGAAGGGTCAGTATGATTTTGAGCTGTGTAGAAAGACCCTGTAACAAATAAATAAATAAATAAATAATCTTTAAAAAGAACCCCTGAATTAAACATAATAATCCTATCATTCTTAGCAATGTTTATTCTACTGTAGTAAGTTTCTTTCTTT
>NW_004524582.1:26082052-26089522 GCF_000260255.1 Octodon degus
TTACATTTTACATGTATTGAGTCCAGTAGACATCTTACTTCTGTTAAACAATGCTGTCCTGCATAATATAATACATGATACATATGAATGCTTGCATTAGTGTTCATGGTTACAGCATGTACATGAGCTAAAGTTAGTTTGGAATAACTAAAATCGCTACCTTGTCCTAATCTCCAAATCCAGCCCAGTCACCCACTGTTATTCCTATAGTTTGGGCCAGGTATCAGCAGGCTAATAGGACAGCTCCAGTCATGTGGGCAGAAGCAAAATATCTGCAACTCAGCTTTCCTACCACGATGTACTTTGTACACGTCCTTGTTTACATTCAACTCACAACCGATCAACATCATAACCCCAACACTTCCCTCGAGTAACATCTTTTACCTGATTTTTTTTTTCCCACAATTTGAAAGGGTTTGCTTGAGTAGCTTCCTCAGATTTGATTCTGAAAGTCACCACTATTTGAACAATCATATTCAGGTTCAAGTCTGAACCTGAAGTATAACTGGAATGACTCTGATTCTTCTCAAAAATCCTAAAAAAAATGAGTACTAATACAGAGGAATCTCAGGGTTAGAATTGGTGGGGAAATCGTTCCCACCAGATGACAGCTGTTGCTGGACTCATGGACATGTTTTTAACATTGAGTGCTAAATAAAATAATTGCAAACACTTCTACTTAAGGATCCCATTATAGGACCACTTTTTGAAAAATGACCGTCCATCCCCAAAACTCTCACATATGCCAGGCAGAAAAAGCCCTGTATGATGGTCACTGTCACTTTATACATAAGTAGGTATTCCTTATTCTATTTCCAATCCTCTCCTTTATCTAAACACTTTATTTAATTGAGTATTTCAGTAAATTTTGATAAAAGTAAATTAAAAATTTAAAGTTATACCATAAGAATTTAAACTGATACTGAAATAATAAAATGCAAAGTAACAGCACACTCAATTTTTAATATAAACCACCTCTAATTACAAAATTCCCCAAAACTAAAGTTCAGAGATTATTTCCTATTTAACTTTAAGTCCAAAATTGGTTATGTGTAAAGGCATTAAAGTCTCATTTTAGGTTGTCTTGTTTTAAAATTTAAAGAAGTCTAAATTTGAATTTTCCTCAATTTCTTGTTCTTTTCAGTTCTATCTTAGAAGGATGGCTAATACCTGGATAGTAAGAGTTCCTTGTGGTAGCACCCGAGCTCGCTCTCTCAAGATGGAAATTCCCAGCTGTGGCGCTTCAGGTTAACACCACGCTGCCAGGGATAAGCCCTAGGAGTGAAATGGGCACCCGTGAGGACCCAAGAATTGGCTCCAGATACATCAAATTCAGAAGCAAATAGTCAATTCTGAAAACAGCTATTAAATTTTTTTTTCTAAGCAAACCTGTATTTATCCTGAACAAAACCATAACAGCCCCTCAGTGGTGGCTGACTAAAGGAAGGCTGCGTAGTATGGGAGGGACGTTCTCCTACTTCTGTCCTCAGCTGGCACCTTAATCCCATCTCTGCTGTTGTAACAAAACATTTGAGACTGTGTATTTTATAAAGTAAATAGCAATGTATTTGCTTCATGATTCTGGTGGTAAGTGGGTGCACACTGTATATTACTAGCACCTTGACAAAAGTCCCTGAAGCCTACTGCCAAGAAATAAAGCAACTAAGAGGGCACCAGGTGTCAGACACAGGGTGCTGGGGTTGTGTCTCAATGTGTCACTCAGTCAGAGGTGGGGCTTTTCCAGAGGTGACTGAGTCTAGAGTATGTGATGCTAATTGAAGGCACGTGATTACTAAATCACTCCATTGATTGGTTCGACCCCACCCTAATTCCAGTAGTCTAGACAGAGCATAAAGGGGGCAGGAAGAGCTGCTAAGCTCTCTTGCTTGCTTTGCTGCTTTCTGCCCACCATGAACTGTTTCTCGTCTGTGCTGCCCGCCTGCCATGCCACTGTGACTCAGAGCCAGCCGATGAAGGACTGAAACCTCTGCAAACTGTGAGCTAAATAAACCTTTCCCTTTCTAACTTTGGGTGTCAGGTATTTTGTCTCAGGAATGAGAGGAAAGTGATTCTTGTGAGAATTAAGGCACCCTGCAAGACTGGCATTCTGTAGCTCCATGAGTGGTGTGCTGTGACAGGACCATGTCCATCAAGCCCCACCCAAGGGTGGCAGTTTTGCAACCACACATGGATCGGATGTGTGCGATGCACTAAAGATTTATAAGGCTTTGACAGTGCACTAAGTTACAGCAGAACATGTCCAGGGGAGTTCTCGGTAGACAGTGAGTGACAATTGCAAGAGTGAAATGGGCACCTGTGAGGACCCAAGATTTGGCTCCAGATGTATCAAATTTAGAAGCAAATGGTCAATTCTGAAAACAGCTACTAAAAAAAAATCAGGAGTGCTTATGGGATGTGCTGAAGCCACATCTCAGAGCACCAGGACACAGCCAGTCTACACCACTGTCTAAAGCCTGGGGGAAACATAGTGTAGTGAAGGTTGTTAGGTGTTTTGGCAGTGAAGCAGCAGAAAAATAGAAGTAGAAAGGAAAAGCGGGAAGGAGTTTTATTATCTTTGAGGACACAGAATGTAAGAGAGGATAGGAGATTCTCTGAAATGAAACAAAGAGAGGCTGAGGCTTTTACAGTTTTTCCCCAGGGGTGAAATATGCGGGGGGATGTTTAGAAATACCTGAGGAGCTGATAGGGGTCTTTCCTGTGGCGGCAGGAAAGGTGAAAGGAAATTGCACCCTGGCCTGTGTTGGAGAAGAAGGGGGAGGTGGTCTTGGGGAAGAAAAGTGAAAGCAAGCTGTTGTTTTAAGGGCTGAAACCATATTAGATGACCGCCATGATAATTCAGCAAATCATAACAGGGCCAGAACCTTCAGAGCTTAACCCTCAATAGGTGGCTGCTTGTCAGTCCATCCATGAACCATTTCACAGGGCATCAGGTGGTTTGGGAGGGGGCCGTATACGTACACTGTTTTTACTTCAATTTTCTCCTTTGTGCACTAGCTTTCAGACACCCTGGCACCGAGATGACTATGAAGTCTGTAAATGTAAAATGTGCCACAGTAAAGTGCTCAGACCCTTGTGGTTTTACTGCAGTTGTCACTCACTGTCTATTGAAGCCTCAGCTGGACACGTTCTGCTGTAACTTAGTGCATTATCAAAGCCTTATACATTGAGTTGAAGTTTAAAGCAGCAAGTCTTGAATTTAGAAAGACTCGACCCATGGGTGGAATCACTGTTTTTCTATGCTGCTTAGGAAAAACTTGCACCATGTAGTACTTTGATTGGTAGCTAATCCCCACCCCACGAGCACCTCCAAGCTTGCTGATACTATGGCTGTTGCTTAGATTTACGCCGGCTGAGAACTCCAGTGCCGACCCATGTAAGCTAAGTGTAGTTCAAAGGCAGCCACAGTACAATAAATTCTGATTAATCTGATAATAATTCATCTATCATTTTACACTTTACTGTGTCCATAGTAGTACATCCACTGTGTCTGCTAGCCAGTTGTTGAGCTCAGGGGTGCTACTGAGACCAGAGTTCAATGAGGGACACACCTGACTCCAAAGAAACAGCTACCTTCATTGGACAAAGTCATTTACAGTTCCAGTCATCCCAAAGACACAACAACCTAAATATAACTCATAACTGTTAGAAAAGTTTAACTGTGCCAACGTGCCTACTATAACATCTGCCTGTACAAATTGTCCAGCTTAGAGAGTCCAGACCAGCCCCTGAATTTCGAAGTCTAAAGAACTGGACACACCATTCCAGGCTCTCATTCATCATGTGTCGGTTTCCATATTATTCCTATTCACCCGCTCTGTGGAATGTTAAGCAGTGTATTGAGCAGACCCTGTCTCCTCTGCTCAGATGGAAAAGTGCTAAGCAAAAAAAATGACAGGTGGCAGCAAAAATAACACCTTAGCGATCATAAGAAGTATATGAAAACAGGCTTAAGGTAGACACTTCCATAGTAAGTCTTGCTACACCAGTAGAGTCCAGACTTGTCCTCCAGTCTCAGGAGCCACTAGAGCTGACTGGCACACACAGAGAGGAGGGTTGCCTCGGGCAGCACTAGGGCATACCTGGCAGGACAAACCCTTGCTCTGATGCTCACTCACTTCTCACAGTGAGGTCCAGGGAACTTGAGGATCCAGTTATTCTGAAAGCCGCAGCTAATCCACCTGTCTTCTGAAGGAGTTTAGAGACTGAAAAGCTGGAACCACTGCTGGGGAGATGCGGCTGACATGAAGCAAACCTCAGCTCTCAACTGGAGAAACAGAATGGTCCATCTTTGGTGACTTGCATCTGAGAGTAAGATGGTCGTGCTCACATCTGGACTGTATTTTATAGTCTCATATCTGTATTTGGGATGATCATATCAATATTTTATTTTAATGATGATAGAATTGGCAGGTGCGGGGGATGGGGGTTCGATCCCCAGGCCTGCTGGGCCAGCCCTGATCCCGGGGCATGCTGAGAGGGCAATTGAGACTGGGTGTGATGGCGCGTGCCTGTAATCCCAGCTCTTTGGGAAGCTGTAAACAGGCAGGTCACTATGAGTCCAATCTAGTAGTGAGACTCTGAATGCTCTGTAGACCCTTCCCTAAAATACAGGGAAAAAATCCTGCTCAATTTAGAGTTAGCAATTAGTAGTACGGACTACTGTCCTTCACTATGGATCATCAGTATTTGCTTCCATATTTATTTCCTTTTCACCAATGAGTTTTAAATTGCCAAGTAGCAGGGATGATATTGTTAATAATTTCTGGGTGTCCAGAATGCATCCATGTCCTGAATTGTACACTTTAAGATTTCATTTATTTTAATTTATTATTATTATTGTTGTTGCTATTATTATTATTATTATTATTATTATTATTATTATTATTATTATTATATTGTGGTGCTGGGGATTGAACTTGGGACCTTGCACATCCCAGGCAGGCACTTAGGCCACTGAACTAGCTCCCTGGCCAACATTATAGGATTTTAATGACTTATTTTTGGTTACAATAACTGCACCTGTCATTAAAATTTGTAGAAGAGTAATTTGCAATTTTACAGTCTGCAGTAACTGAAATGTTTTGCATCCCACAGGAGAAAACCAAATTCAAACTAGTTCAAACAAAACGGGAAAATGTCGATTTAATGTAACTGTGAATGCAGACGGCCAAAGTCCATTTCAGACATACTTTTATTCCTGATTTCCAATACTGCCATGAAACTTCCATCTTGTCTTCATTTTCTTGCCTGCATTTTTCTTTCCGTTTTAGCAGTCTTTCTAAGTAGCCATAGCAAGAAGTCTCACTCACCCCCAGTTCTGGGTTGTAAACTCACCGGTCCTCGTTCCAGAGATGACAAGACATCCTCCCTACTTCGACTGTTCAAGAGTAGCCCATGGCTCACTGGTTTTGGTGCAAGTCTCTCACCTTGATACATGTTCTTCTCCAAGAAATAACACAATTTTATGTCCCAGTGGGGAGGAGTTGCTGCCTGATCCATGCTGCCAAGAATGGAGGGTGGACAGTTTTCTCTAAGAAAGTCCTGTTAAACTCAGCAATCCTCTTCAAACTACTTTAAAATGTTTCCTGATGATTAAATGAGACCCTCTAAATAAAGCACCTAAAGTATACAGAATTCTATAGATGTTAATTACCTTAAGCCATTTCCAGTGCATATATTTTAAATTTCTCATATGTTTAAAACAAAGCAAGCCCTCAGACAGGAAGTAGAAAATGAGAAAGTGGTCAGTGGTGGGAAGGGATGTGTGGACCCACCAAATCACAACGTAGAGCGTCAGGGTGCTGGCGCCCATGTGCAGGAGACCTTGCGCTGACACCACTCTGTGATGCACGGTAGTGTGACTGACACTGACAACTGTAAGTGGCTGTGCTCCCTTAATTGTGTCCTTTGAAATCCATCGCACTCAAGTACTCTTCTTTATTTTTCAAAGCTCACATACCTAGAATGCTTCAAGACAATGTAAATGTAAATGGCATTGGAAATGCTCCTACAGTACATGACCTTCCTCTTGTCTTGTAATTCACGTACCCTGCACAGGAGGTGGCTCTCTAAACGGAAGCAAAATTCATTCACTTTAAATTTTTCAACAAAAACTTGTTGTCGCATTAGATAAGCAGTCTCCCCCACTGTGCTAAGAGAACTCAACGTGTTTGAAAGATGTCCACTGGCGAGTGGCGACAATTGCTAAAAATATTTTCTAAATATGTGGTTTCACCTTGGAAACCACACATGGGAAGAGAAGCGGATTTAAATGAATTTCAAATCACAATCCCTCTGCCCGCCGTGCGCCAGGGATCCTTGTGCTCGTTAACCTTCATTCTTTGCCCACTTTCTCCAGCCTCACCTCAGCTCTGCAGGGCAACGATAAACAGCTTCGTAATAACACACTCGACGTTGACGCTTCTGACTGCTTGTAATGCCTTCACAGACTCTTCACTTTCCAGAAACTTCGAACCTGTCTTAAAGTAGGCTGGCATTGACTGCACACTCGCGCACATTTCCCAATAATTAAACTGCATTAGAAACCTCATTGATAAATTTACAAAACTCATTACTTCCTAGTTGTCTTAATGGGTCGAAAGTGCATGTGTTATAAAAGGTGAGCTACCAAGACCCGGAGAGGAAAGAGAAACAATGTGTACTGCCTTCTGAAAAGGCGCACAGTCTAGTGTTTGATTTTTGCTTCTCAAATTACGGTTTGAAGCATATTAGCCCTCCATGTATTATTCAGCAATCGGGCAGAAATGAATTCCGTTGTCTAACAAATTTTGGAATTGCTCAGCTATAGGAAGTCAGAAGTGCTGATACTTGCCTCTCTGTGCCTGGCCTATTTCACTCCACGTAATGTCACAGAACCACATTTTCAATCCTTTTATCTAGTGATGAACACTTGGGTTGTTTTTGTCGCCACTAGACCTACCATGCACAGTCATTGGTAATACAGTCTAAGGACCACACACCACCTCTCTGTGAGCGCACCGGTGATTCTCTTACTGCGCTGGTAGCAGTAATTTTCAGCTCAGAAGTGAGCGTGGTTTAAAATGTCAGTATGGAAATCGCTAAAAGACTAATTGCATATGAATCAACCCAGGGGCAAATTAGGGTGATCAGTGACTTCACAGGGCAAGGGGCTGCCAGCTGCAAAGCCTTTGAGTCACCTGTTACTCTACAAGCTCTTATTGACAATTTCCTTGAAAACCTACTGCAGATTCTCACTCTTATCTGTCGATGTCAGAGGGACATTTATCCCTCAAGGAGGCAATTTTTAGAGCTTGGAAGTAAATGCAGCAGGTAGCATTAAATCTTTATGTTTGCATAAAGTAATATTTCAGTTCTTTGGAAAAACCAAATTTGATATAAAAAAGCCACTTATACCATATTCTGATACTTACCACACTAAACAGGGTGGTCTTTGTCCTGTGAAATATA
>NW_004524582.1:26098572-26101886 GCF_000260255.1 Octodon degus
GCAGAGTGGTGGGGGGCGGCCCGAGGGGGTGGGAGAGGGTCCGGCCCACACTGCGCCTGGGCTGGGACTGGTCCCGCCGGCGCAGGGTAGCATGAAGCTCTCCACACACTCACCGGACCTGGGCTAGGACTGGGTCTCGACATTTTCTTTATGTTCCACATAAATACATTTCTTATTTCTTATTAACACAGATGGATTAAAGGCTGTACTACAGCTTCTTTTGCTAGGATAAAGTTAACCTAGTTGAGAGCAACTTTTTTTGTTCCACAACTTTATGGAATTGGCAATCAATTTTAATAGTTTTTTGCTTACTTTTTCTTTAGAATTTCAAAATAGAAATCATTCCATTTACCATAAAAGGAGTTTTACGTCTTCCTTTTGCCTTGTATTATTTATGTTATTTAATATCTCTGACAATGATTCAAGAACTATACTGAATCAAAATGAAGAGAGTTTATATTCTTTCTTTCTTTCTTTTATTTTTTTCCTTTTGGAGAAAACATTTGACTTAAAACTGACTGACATGAGTGCTTACCTTATATGGCTTTATTAAATTGAGGTACATTTCTTATAATTTTATTGTTTTCATTTTTTATCAGAATAGCTCATAAGGTTTTCTTTTCCTCTTCTATTGAAATGCTTTTGGCAAGGTTTTAAAATCAATTCTTTTAATTTTACTTCTGCAAATATTTATTCTGTTTTTATAATTCATTTGATTTATGTATGTTGAAACAGCATGGTAACAAATCCTACTTGATAATGGCATCATTGCTTTGAAAGTAATGCTAAAATTAGAATTTCATGGAGGATGTTTAGTCTATATTATTTAGGGTATTGACCTATAATTTTCTCTCTCATTTCATCTTCGACAGGCTTTCATATCACAGCAGTGTGGTTATTGCAAATGAGCTTGTGTGGCAGCTCTCAAATAGGTTAACTTTATCAAAGCAAAAGAAGCTGTAGTACAGCCTTTAATCCATCTGTGTTAAAATGTTGTCACTCCTTCAATCCTTCCCTGCCCTTGTTAAGATTTTAAAATTCCTTAATCCATCACCACCCTTGTTAAGCTGTTGTAAGTATTTAAGCAGACACTAATCAAGAACCTGGCCAGACTTGCTTCTGACCATAAGGATCAGGGAAGCATCTTCGGAGGCTGGCTGGACATTTAAGATCTGTAACCCAGGTAGGGTCCAACAGCCGGCTTTATTAATAAACTCTGTTTTCTCCTAATTTTTGGTCTAATGTGGAAATAATTGTCACTGTTGCACATGGAACTATTCATCTCTTCAAATTGGGAAGATTTTATGGAAGATTGTTGTCAGTTCTTCCTTCCATACATACTCATCAGAATTCACCAATAAACCATTATAATCTAAGCCTTTTCTTTTCCTTGGTACATTTTTCATTATTGGGATGGTCTCATTATTCAGTAGTGATTTGCTTAGATTTTTTATTTTTTTCTAATACTTCCTTGCTAGCTTATATATTTCTAAGTTATTTTCCTAGGTTATCCAATTTATTGGTGGATAATTCTGGTTTCTTATGTTTTGAGGTTTTTTTTAATTTCCATTGTGAATGTCTACTCTTATATTTATTGTGTCCTTTTAGTGTTCCCCTTGCTCCTTAGGCTAGCTAAGCTAAACATTTGATATTTTTCTCATAATTTTATTGATAAACAAATAGCAGTGAGACAGTTTCAAACCAAATTGGTAGGACAGTTTCAATAATTAACTCATTGCATACATTCTTCCTAGTGGTTAATTGCTGTACAAGATGCCGACATGATATCCTATATACAAACACCATTAGAACAAATCCCTCTATTCATTAAGAGGATGTAACTATATATCTATCCTAACCACTTTGAATACACGGATACAAAATGGACATTCATCTGTATATCCTTTTTTGTTAAGTTCCATTATTTGAATATTATAGGTGTGTAAACTTAGCAAAATATTCTCAAAGAGTCCAGTAGCCCATAATAGTATTGGATCTTCTGCTTGACTGGCAATGTCAGAAATTTAAACGTTGATATTTTATGAAACATTCCAGCTCTGTATAACAGATCTGTTCTGTTTTTACTTTGATTGTTATTTTAATCTGTATTGTATTTATTTCTGCTCCCTTCTTTATTATTTTCTTTCTTCTTATATTTTGGGATTTTTTTTCAATTTCCTTCATTTATAGTGTAAATTTGTGCATTTGGAATCTACGTTTTACTTAGTGTACTATTTTTTGCTAAAAAATTTCCTCTTAGAATTTTATGGCTATGTCTCATTGATTTGTCATGTATTCTTTCTATCTTCATTTGTTTAAAAGTTTTCAATCATTCGCTATTGATTTCTTCTTTACTTGTCCTGTTACTCAAAATTGCATTATTGAATTTCTAAGTATGTGTGAAATTTTTTCCTTTTTTTTTTTTTTGTAGTTTTGTACTGCTGCTATAAAAGACTTGGTGTAAGTAGAACTTTTTCAATTGTATTAAACTGGGATTGTATTCTAAAATAGCTCTTATCAACAAAAAATGTGTGTATCATTAAGAAGAAAAAGTATTCGTTTTTTGGTTGAATAGAATACTCTATCTGTCTGAATGTTTCCTCCATTATTGCAAGTGAAATATTTAAGCCACTTAGCATTTTTATTGTTATTTCTTTTTCAGTTCTATTAATATTTTCTACATGTTTAGGTACCCCAACACCAGATGCTCATTTGTCATTAGCATAATATCTTAATGAATGGACTAGTCAACAATTACATAATAATATTTGTCCCTCTGACAGCTTTTAATACTATTTTGGTCTGACAGACAGGTAATGTTGATCCTTCAGTTGTTTTAATAAGAATCTCTGTTATGGTATGTGTCTAGTTGTTCCCCCAAAGCCTCATGCAGTCATGGGGTGGACTTCTGGAGTTTGTGAGTAACTCATGTTCCCCTGGGATTATGCTTGTGAGTGCTGCTGGGATTATGGGTATAAATGCTGCTGGGATTATGGGTGTGAGTCCTGTACCCAGCCTAGGACGGATAG
Organism: Octodon degus; assembly: GCF_000260255.1. Classification (NCBI taxonomy): domain Eukaryota; kingdom Metazoa; phylum Chordata; class Mammalia; order Rodentia; family Octodontidae; genus Octodon; species Octodon degus. The sequence continues at coordinate 26,101,602 of NW_004524582.1, forward strand.
CCTGAATACAACATAAGGGAGACAGACTTCCTCTCTGTTGCTATTTTTGCTAATACTCCTCCCTTTCACTCTTGCTGTTTTGCTGCCTTCTGCCACCATGAACTTCTGCCCTCTGCCATGTGCCCTTCTCCCTTGGAGCCAGCCAAGTATGGACTGAAACCTCCAGTAACTGTGAGCTAAATAAACCTTTCCTTTTTTCATCTGAGTGTCAGGAATTTGTTCCAGCAATGAAAGAAGAGTAACAATCTTTACTTCATTCCATCTCTTTCAAAACACACACACACA
>NW_004524582.1:26101986-26106110 GCF_000260255.1 Octodon degus
TTTTATTTTTATGTTGCATTGAATTGCAATCTTTTAACATCAATATGTCTAAAAGAAATAATAGTACAAGTGATAAACAGTAATATAAGAAATAAACCCATAAATTATCAAATCTACATTTCTATATGGTCTCCCTTAGAAATCTAATGTGATTTTACATGAGAATTCTTTTGACATCACTGATATTCTTATTTGGTTACTTTTCTCCCCTTGTTAGGACCAAATAACCAGTGCCCACATTAAGAGAAACAAGTTTGTTTAGCTCACAGGGTGGAGGTTTCAGTCCATAGAGAGGCTCCAAGTCCTGGTGGCAGGGAACAAGGCAACACTTCAAGGCGGCAGGAGAAAGCAAAAACAGTAAGAGCAAAACAGAGAACAAGCCTGTTTTCCTCCTCACATTGTAGGCAGCCTGAGGCCCTGGACAGAGGTAGCACTCTGGTAGGATCTCCTGCCCTCCTCTTGCACAGGTTGAGGTTGTTTACAAAGTAAGGACCCGGCCCCCTGCTGAGTCCCTCAGCTAAAGCTCTAAGCTTCTCAAGTTGAAACAATGGGTCAACCATAACACTATCCAATTTGTTTCTTTTTCCGTTAATCTCGGGGACTGCTTTCCTGATAAACTCACTGCCTGCTTGACTGCTTCAAACTTGACCTGCCTACCATAGGACTCATAAATATCTTGCCAAAATGTTCTATTTCCATGCCTTCCATTTACAGAGAAGATAGCCTCCCTCCCCTTCTTCACATTTCATCTTAAAATATTTTCCTTGCTTTTTAATCCTTTGACTGTTAGATATATCATTATGATCCATTAAAGTTTCATAAATCAATATAAGTAAGCTTGCCATAAACACCCAAGGATTAGAAGCTTCATTTTGACAGACATTCAATTTAATGAGTATCATTAGCATATTATTACCAATTAGGTAATTACAAACTAGCTGCATGACCTTCAGAGAGTCATGGAACCTTTTGTACCTCACTTTATTGAGGAAATTGAAAATTTTAGTCTCTCGATTTTTTTTTTTTTGAAAATTCATTGATTAGACATGGCCAAAAATGACCATCTATGAAACAGGAAGAGAGTCCTCACTGGAAACCAATCCCCAGTATTGACCTTCGACTTCCCTGCTGCCAGAACCAGAGAAATAATTTTCTCTTGTTTATGATGCACTCTGTCTATTGTGCTCTGTTGCAGAAGTTCTAATGCACTGATGACAAACATTATACTTAACAAATTTCCCTTTCAGCTTCTGTTGGCTTCTGATCCACCAAAAAAGTTTGCTTCTATTCACTAGCATATTTATTCACTGAATTTCTGAGCTAACAATTAACAAAGGACCCTACATTATGCCATAGGTTTGAGCCACAAACAAAAGCTGAATCTAAATTATTTTGAGAAAAAAAAGTGATCACACTTGCTGGAGAGAGTGGGGTGAGCTAGTGACAAGAGTCTCTGCATCTGACCTGAGGGTGGATACTTGCCACTTGCTGGTAACTTAACTAATGTCAATGCTAAAGTCTATACATTTTGGTGCCATACCTGGTGTTCTATAGATTAAAAAAAAAATACTATCCTTTTCATACAAACATTTTTTTCTGCCTAAGGAGTTAAGGGTCTGTAATAGACTTGACTATGTATTCATATGCATTATTCCACATAGATTCTAATATTGAATAAATAAACATTTAATGAATAAAACTTCCTCCATATCATATTGATGTGAAAATGAATCATTTGAAAGCTATTTACACCCCTCAAGGCTGCAGGCTACCAGGAGCCAGGCAGCACCTGGAATTCCCATAAATACTCATAAAGGAGAAAGGTACTGTTGCCACTTTTTCTCCCCTTGGGCACTTACGGCTTTTTTCAACTACTCATTTACATTTCCTTTGAATCCTCAAGTAATTTTCAAAAATAGCTCCTTTATAAAAACAATAACAATCAACAGACAAGCAGTTCTCACTAAGAGCAACATCAAAAACAAAGTCCAGATTGTGGGCTCCCCCACCAGCATGACACTCGAATTCCCTCTTCTTCTCTCCTCCACCCTGTTTCAAACTCAACACACACACACACACACACACACACACACACACACACTATGTTGTATACTTTTTCCTGCTGTTCCTGTCTTCAAGGAGATCAGCTGAGTAAGCCCACCTTTGATGGATGGTTTTGTAATTGTATTACAAAGTTGGACTAAAATTCAGTGCAACAACTCTAGCTTTCCTGACCTCTGGTTAGCTCTAACCCACTTCCATGGTTTCCTAGAATATTTTCTATTAAATATATGTTACAAAATCTCTACTGGGCGTAATCTGTGACAGTTGGCTCCACAGACCCCAGTATACAGTTCGTGGAGTGGGTTGAGATACTGAAGTTGCTTGTGGCCTGTTTTTCTTGGATAGAAAGTAGCAATTTTGGTGGCACCTGGAAAGTCTCTGGTCATAGCTTTGTGGTCTATTTCTTGTTTCTTTTCTGTTCCTCCCTGTACTGAATTGAGAACTCTATAAAATGAAAAATTTATTTCATTCTGTTTTGGATATAAGTCTCCCAGTTCAGAGAGACCTAATAAATGTTCACAAAACCTAGTAGGGGAGAAATGAATGGTCCTTTAGCAAGTGCCTACACAACACAGAGCAATTACATGTCATTCTTAGCTGGAGAAAAGACAGGGTCTATCAGAATGGCTACCAAGCTGTTTCGTGATGCAAGACTTAGGTTTGCTAAAACCTCTTTCTTTCCTTGCAGATTTGCTAAGGTATAATTAACAAAACCTGTCAACATTGACAGAGCACAACATCTTAATTTTTACACACTTCTTTTATTTGGAATGGTTGTGAATATCAAGCTGCTTAACCTCACAATTTCCATTCATAGTCATTTTAGTAATTATATACCAAGTAATCTGATAGTAAGAATATTTAAAATCCACTCCTTTAGCTACTTCCATGTGTACAGGTCAGTATTATGGCCACTATGTAGTATATTCTAACGCTGGGCGTTAATCATCTTCGCTGTGCTATCTGGCCGGCCCTTAAGTTCTTTATAATTTTTAAAATTAAACACCAGATTTGTGCCTAACAAATGCATTCGTCCATTCATAGGTTGTCTTGTTCTTCCTTGTGCTATTTCCACTTTTGTATATAAGTTTTTATGTGATTACACTTACCTGTTTTAGTCACTTATTGCACCTGCTCCTGTTTCAATAGCAGGAAGTTTACAGCCCAGAGCAATATCATGAACTTTATATTTTCTTCTATTCATTTTCCAGGTTCCAGACTCCTTATTTAAATTTTATTGCATATTTGTAAATTTTTCATATAATACAAAGTGAGGATATAATTTTTTCTGCATGTGGACATTGAGTTTCTCAGTACTGTTTATTGGTGTGAGTATCTTTCCCCATTGTATGTTCTGGATACGTTCCTTGAAGATCACTTGTTACTTGTACAGGGTTATGTCTCTGATCTTTATTATGTTCTTTGTTAAAGGTGACTGGTTTCATGTATTATGTTTTAATTACTACAGATTCAATAATACAGTGGAGAACAAGGACACACAGTGCCTCCACGTTTCTAACCCATGAATCTGGAAGATATTTCATTTTATTTTTATCTCCATTATTATCTTAACTGCTCAGTGGTGATTCCTTTACATTTTCTCTTTCTTCTTAGAATTTCTTGCTAGGTTGTATGTTTCTGGAAAATTTCGTTAATTATCCAATGTTTTATATTCATTGCCCTATTATCAATGTTCTATGACATTCTCTATACAAATCTTTTAACTCCCTATTTAAATGTATTACAAAGTATTTTATCATTTTTGATGTCATTGTAAATGAGACTGTCTTAATTTATATTTTGATAGTATATTGTTATTTACAGAAACAGAATTGACATTTTCTTTTTTTTTTTTACAGTTTCAACAAATAATACACTGCATATATTCTTCTTAGTGGTTAATTGCTGTACAAGATGCGGACTTGTGATCCTATTTACAAACACCATTAGAACAAATCATTCTATTCATTAAGACAAGGCAACTATATATCTATCCCAACCACTTTGAATACACAGATACAGAATGGACATTCATCGGTGTACCCCATTTTTCCTAAGTT
>NW_004524582.1:26114411-26161356 GCF_000260255.1 Octodon degus
TAAATATAAAGTATGTGTCTTATAGCCATTCGTGAGTCTTATTATTACAACTGTTACTGATCTATTGTTGAAAATTTTAATGCACTTACATTTAAAGCAGTTATTGAAAGATAAAAACATTGTCTCTTTATTGTTTCAAAACTTTTTAACATTTTTTAGTTATTTATTTATTGTTACATGGAATGTACCTCAGGGTCTCATGTTATTCTGACAAGCTTTGCCATCACTGAGCTCCATCCGGATCCATAACACCTTTTAGTTTCTCTCTTCTTGTCATCACAAGGAATTGAGGAATCTCAGCCATGATGTGTTTGTATTTGTTTCTTTTTATGTTTCCTCTGAATGTTTCTTTTTGGGTTGTCATGAGACTTAAACAAAATATCTAATAATTGTAAGTGTCCAGTTGAAGTTGGTAATAACTTCATCTACAGCAAAGTACTACACACCAGGTTTTAATTTCTGTAAATCTTTTAATATTGTTTATGTCATAATTTATGCCACTTAAGTATTGTATATGTACTGAAGTTACTATAGATATTTAATGATTTCATGTTTTAACTTTCATGCTATGTTTAGAAGTGATTTATATACTATGATTACAATATTTTAAAGATGAATTCATTATTACATTTGTAGCTCTGTTGATTCATAAGTTTCCAAGTTTTACTTTGGGTTTTGTGTTTCCAATTAAAAATCTCCGTGAAGAATTTCTTGGAAGTTATATCTAGTGATGAAAGTGAATTACGAGTTTTGTTTGAGAATATGTTCATCTCTTCTTCAGTTATGAAGGACAGCTTTTCTGGATTCAGGTCTCTTTTCTAATTAGAATATTGGAAACACTTTCAATACGTCATCACTCTTCTCATCTGTCAGGTACCTGCTAACAAATTCCCAGGTAGTCTTATAAGTGTCATTTATATGAGATGAGTTGTTTTTCTCTTGTGCTTTTAAAAATCTCACCTTGTTTTTTCTTTTTACTTTTAAGTACTCAAATTGCAATGTGTTTCAGTGACAATCTCTATGTATCAATCTGTCATTGTTGAGCATCCTAGATCTATATATTTAATTCCTTTTCCTGATATGTTGGATTCTCTAGCACTATTTCTTTCAGCAATTTTTTTGTGTCCTTTCTATTTCTCTGTTTATTGTCAGACTCTCATATATATAACAGTTCACAAAACTGTTTCTCACAAGTCAAAAAAGCTTTCATGACTGGATGTCCATCTTTTACTTTGTGCTCCTCTAACTGGATAATTTCAAATGATATCTTTTCAGACTCACTTACTCTTTCTTCTGCTTGACTGATTATGTTGTTAAGTGTATCTATGGAGCTGCTCTGCCTAGCAACTGTGTACAAGTCCCGAACAATTGTACAATTCCATTTGTTTCTTTTAACGGTTTCTGCCTATAAGTTGGACTGCTATTTTTTAAGATACTATTCTCCAAATAATTTAAGTATAAAAAATACAGAGATTTATCGATTATTTTTTACCTTACTGAGCTGCTTCAAGTGGACTAGTTTGAACTGGGACATCTGGTTTTCATATTTCCATGTCTGTAGGTTTGATTCTTGATGCTCCGTTTTCTTTCCTTTGTGGTCATATTAACTTTTTATTTATGATCTTTGCACCATTGTATTCATGTTTTCACATCTGATGAAGCCAGCACCTGTTTGTATTTACAACCTGATTTGGGCAGGGATGGATCACCTCTCAGGGGCTTGCTGTTGGAGTTCACAGACAGCCAAACTGCTTCCTGTGTCCGTGAGGGTCGGCTTTGCTTCTGAGTCCATGGGGTGCATGAAGCAGGCGTGGTAATTGGCTCTGTAGCCACAAATCTGCTGGCTGAGTCTTCAGGTGCTGACCTGTCAACAGGGTGCATTGGGGTGAGCTTGATAGTTGGGGACACATGTGCAGATGTGGAAAGTGGGTCCATTGATGCCAGTCTAAAACCAGGGTCCACAGGTGCCCACCTCATAAGAGACGAATCACAAGCCTGCGTCTGGGTCTTGTACGGAAGGTGGCCTGGTGCTGAGACTCCTATGCTTAGGCACATGAAAATGGCCCTAGGAACTGGATCTCTAAAAAACATACTGGCATCGAAGCTGGCTTTGAAGCTGAGTCTGTGGGGCTTATTTAGACTGTGAGATCACAAGGGAAAGCCCATAGCCTGGGTCCAAAAGGCTGATGTGACGCTTGGGCTGAAGTGGTCCCTACAGCTGTGAGGCTGGCCTGATGGCAAGATTTGGCAGGGTGAGCCTCCTGCAGTGGTCTCCAGCCCATTCTGGTGTTTGGTTCACTCTTCTTTTATCATGGAAAGTGTTTTCCTACACAGTTCTGACTGAACTTGAATGAATGAGAAAATATCTTTCCTTTAAAGTATCTTTTTCTTATGTTTTTCCACTTCACTCAGATGCTATAATCCCCTATTTTAATTCTTTTTCTCTTTTGAAGGTATTTTCTTCATGGATAGTTATACAAATAATTGATGTTCCATGAAAAGACAAGATTTTGAAGACAATATTTTGCCTTCTATATGATGTCTACCAAGGCATCCACCTTCAAGTCTAGACTCTTGTCACAGCCAGATACATCTAAGATCTGAACCATCTCGCTTAGTCTTACATAGTAAATTATATCTCCCTCCCTCATCTACCTGATGAAATTAGCATATTGAAATTTAGCCAAAATTTTATTCATTCAAGGTACAGTGCCATATAACTTTCCTGTGCTGCCTTTTTCAATAATAACAATAACAAATTCTTAATGAGAAATTAATGCTCCCCCAAATTTATCAATGTGAACTGGAGTTCCAGTTCATTCAAATAGTGCACGGTGGAAGAATTGAGAAATACTTGTGCAGCTTTAAGTTAGGAGCCTAACTTGTTTATTGTGACGTGCTTTCCAATACACATCTGAAAAATAGAGATGGGATATTTAAAAATTATAAAAGCATATGTACTTTGAAAATTAAGAGTTACCCCTGATTGCACCTCAGTGTTCATGCTGTATGTTAAATACTTTATTTTCTTTATCCTGTTTAATCCTTCAAGTAAATACTGAAATTGGTGTGAAGCCCAGGAAAGTAAATGTTGGGCCCGTAATCACCCAGTTAGTAATTGTGTTAAAACTTCAATTAAAATATTCTTGATTGTATAATTCTTTTTCCTTCAGTTTTCTCACACTAACTACTCCAATGATCATAACAATCCTAATTAAGGAAAAACTTGAACTAAAACCCTTGCATCATTCTTAACTACGTAGACTATGGAAGCCTACACATATACACACAAAATGTTGTCCCCTGGTCACAAATTGATCGCTTTGGTTTCCAGAAGCCTCACATGTTCTCACTTATGGATTGGGAATAATGATAACTGCATAATTTTAATAGTCAGTGGGATATCACGTTTATAAGCTTTCCATCTCGTGCACATGCACCATGCAGTTGCATAAGTGCCCTTGTCAGATGATCAGAGTGTAGTGAGCACATTACCAGCTTGATCTACTGAAGGACTATTTATAATAGGAGATAAATTTTCACTGGAAATAAACTTAGATGGGAACCCCGGTCAAGGGTAGGTGCTCACCTTAAGAATAGTGTGGTCCCTGGTTTTATCTACTTACATAGTAAAGCAGACTATTCAAAACATACATGCAGTTTCAAAATTGGCAATAATTTTCTGCTTAAGAAATTCTGATTTTATATATTCTATGAATGTTTGCTTTCAGAACACTTTTAAAATCCTCATTTAGCAAATGATCATGAAGGTAACCTACATCAATTTCATTGCTAAACATTTAAAGGAAAAATGGACAGCAACACACCCATAGGAGGCGGCGTACAAAGGGCAAGTGTCTAGAAGACAAACCTTCACCTTTCCTTTAAGTTTCTTTATTCTAAGTCATTGTGTAATTTGCATAGTTCTGCCCTTCTTGATGCATTATGTGTTCACATTCTATTTTAGTGCCTGTGTATCTTGGATATCTAAGTACTACAGTTTTTTCTTAGATATGTTTCCTGACATTTTCACATGGACAGCTTTTCATAACCAGGTGCCTGAAGAGAATTATTTTCCCAGTCTGCAAGATTGTTTTATAGGTTTTGCTGCTGCTTTAACATAATCTTCACAAACAAGTCTTAGGTCTTCCCTCTTTCTCTTAAACATGCTTCAATCCCTCTGAACATTACCTGTATTTTCATTGGCCCCACAAACTCCCTGTCATCCATGTCATTCACATTTGGCTTAGAACTTTGGATGACTTCTCTAATTTTTCCTTTGATCTCTATAGGTTACAGTCTATGCAGATGAGATTGGTTTTGTTTACTGCTATGACCTTAAATCCAAGATTGAATGCTGATCAGATTTCAATGAAGCAATTGTGAATACCATGAATAAATTATTTACTTACATCTTGAATAATATAAATTATTCACATATTTATTCTCTGAAACCTTTAACCTCCACAGGTAGTGCCTGTATAGGTGGCTTAGTAAACATAACAATTCTGCTTTAAAATGAGATCTCTGGGATTGATCAGGGGAGGTAGAATGGGCTCCCCAAGGCCACTGCCACACATTTCATGGCAGGAAGGCTGATGCCAGAGCTCAGCATCTGAACTGAAGCCTGGCTTCTGCTTGCTACTGTGGCAGGAAGACACATTCATTGCAGCCACTTTTTTATATAGCTTCTTTTCTAATTATGCTCATGTTTTTTGTATTGTACCTAGAAATTTAGGCTGTATTCACTGTTGATACGTGTTTCCAAATGTATGCAGTAAATTTAAGTGAATAAGATGATTCTCTGAGTGGAAAATCTGGATTATGGTGTCCTGAAAGCAGATCAGCACAGCCATTAGAAGCACATAAAAGACAACTTTAGGGCTGTAAATATGAATAATACGTTTTACCACCATTAAAGCTAGATTTAGATGGTTAGCCTTTCCTCATATAACAGGCTGTTCCTTTTGGTACAAGAAGACTGTTAGTAAAAATGATTAATGAGGTAAACATCATTTTTATACAGTTTTTCCTTTTTCTGAAGTCACTTCTCTTCTAGAAGCAGAGACTTTGATATAAATTAAACTCCCTGATCTGACCAAAAAGACCAAACAAATGCATTTAACAAGATATGATCTTGGATGCTGATGACAGCTGATATTTGTAGAAAATTTTCCTGTAAACCCACCAGCAGATAAAATTAACCCTCTTTTGCTCTGAGAAAATTTTCTGCTGGTAAGAATATCCAAAAATAATATGTATGTCTTTGTTTTATTTAAGAAATAAATAAAGCAATAAAGTTAAAGTGAGGGAAAGGGCTTTCTTTTTAATTTGCAATTGTATAGAACAGCAGGTCCACTATGCATTGACACCTTCCCCAACAGACTAAACTTTCTGTTCAACTAAGACAGAATTATTTGATCGCCAGTGAGTGTGCCATGTTACCTCCCCATTGTATATCTATGCCTGACTTGTCCTAAGACACCTTTCCTCCCATCAACAGACAGATGACCTAGAGGAGAAAATGATCCTAAATAGAAGATATGTCCCTATCCTACGCCCTGCTAATAGTCTAGGTTCACTGGGGCTTCCCATGACCCCTCCCTCTCAATAGTCCTTTTCTTTTTTGGCGAGGCATGATCCATGTGTCCATTAAGAGACTGTGAGCATAATGGAGGGGGCCTGCATGGCTAGCACGTGGACGACATTGAAGCTTGTTTCTTGCTCTCATGGGTACCTCTCCATGGGGAAAAGCAAGCACATGTCAAAGAAACACCAGAACAGTGCTGTGTCTTCTAAAGTAAAGGAATATTGTATCCTCTTTACAGAAATATGAATAAATCATCTTGCACACAGACCTCCCGGCTCTGCTCGGGCTTTTAGATAACCGCAAATAACTATCACCATCTTGACAAAAATGACATGCTAACCCAGAAGTACTTAGTTAAACTTCTTATGCATTCCCGACTGCCAGAAACTATGATAGAACAAAATGTATGTCTTCAAAGCAACTAAGCTTAGGATAACATTTTACTTATCTCCAGACAACCAATGAAAGAGATAATAAAACCATTTTCATAACACTTTGCTTACAAAATAAATGTTAAATCTGCTCCTTTTTTGAAGAAGCCCAGGCCTGTGAAATAGTTTAGTAGACTAAAGTGCCTGCTTAGGTTAGCTTAGGCAAGTACAGGAACCATGGTGGTTTGATGTCTGGTAACACATGCCATGCCAGCTCCATCCCCAGGGTGGGCTAAGCCAGTGACAATCAGGGTGTGGTGGCACACGCCTGTAATTCCAGTGCTAGGGAGGCTGACAACAGGAGGATCACCAGGAGTACAAGCTGTATAGTGAGATCCTGCAACAACCAAGTACATAAAAAAAGAGGAAAAAGCCCATAACTGCTATTACTTATTATCCTGTTATTGATTATGTAGAATGACCCTCAAAAGTGATTGGTTCATGAGAACATCATGCTCAAGGGGGAATTTATTCACTGAAGACTGCAGAGCTGAATGTGCTGTAAGGAAGGGTCTGGCTGGAAGCTGGGCCCCTGGGAGTGTGCCTGGGAGGATGTGGCACGCCTCTGCCCCCTCCGTATGCTCTCACTGCTTCCTGGATGCCATAAGGTGAGCAGTTTTCCTCAGCCATGTCCTTCTACCAGGTACTTCCTGCCTGGAGCCAGCCAACTGTGGACTGAAGCACAAGGTAAAATACATCTGTTCTTTAAATTGTGGGTGACAGGTACTGTGTCTTAAACAGAAAAGTAACAAATTTATACTTATCACTGGCAGATCAGAACAGGGAGGTTGACTGAAGGCTCCATTGCTACTGTGGTTATAAATGTCAGAATGAGAATTCAAATCCAGATCTAGATATCAAAAGTAGTTATGGTTCTACTAGGTTTTGTTTAGAGTTTCATTGTTTAGAGCTCAATTCCAGCAGCTAATGCATATTAACAAGCAGCCTGCCCAGATGTCCAGATGCAGTTCTTGTGTTCTTGTTGGGGTCCTACCAGAAGAAATGCGTGCAATTTTCTTACTGCCCTGGAGCTTGAGGTACATTATGGGACATGCTCTGCTTTCCAGCATCCCTCTGAATATGAACACTCATGTGCCCAGATTCCCTGAATCCATTCTGGGGATAAACTGGGTCTGAAGAGCAGCCAATGGAAGGAAAATAAAGGCTGTACAAACACTTAGCTCATTTAATTGGCTGGAGACTATGCTGAAGGTCCACGCTACTTCCAGAATACTGGTTAACAAAGGGTGGAGACATTTTCTTCAATGCCACTGTGTTCAAGTTCTTGTTCTGCTCCAGCCCATTTCTTTATTTTCTTGATGTTAAGGTATTTATTAAGAGTCCTCAGAAAGCTTCTCATGCATTAAGTCTAATGTTGCAGTGTCTCAGGTAACCTCTAGTACTTCTTATTGAACGCATTTCTGTTTTGTTTCTTGGTTTCTTTCTTAAGTGATTGAGTTGACCTAACTGCTTCTAAGACAGCAATTCTAAAAGTATGGTCCTGAGACCAGTAGAAATAGAGTCCTATCTGATCACTCTGGCTTAGTTATCCTGAACTATAATCTTGGGGAGCTAAACCCTAAAATGTAGGTTTAAAGATCCCTCAGGTGATTGTGATGTACCTAGAGTTTAAGGCCATTTCTCTGAAGTTCTTAAATACCTTAGACAGCTGGACTTTGCACTGCTGTCATGATAATGTCCTTTGGCTATTTGTCTTGAATGTTCCTTGAATTGGATGACATGTAGCTTCCACTCTAATCAATGTCATCTCAGGTATCATTAGACACTAGGTTCTAGAGTGTCTCAATGTCACAGAAAGCAGACTTTACTTTAGCAGACTGGTGGTATAGAGATGTATAAACTTGGGGGTTAACAGAGCTACATTTTACTTTTTATTTTATTTTATCTTTATAATGATACAGATCAAATCCAGGGCCTTACACATCTAGGTAATCTCTCTTCCACTGAGAAATGAACTGTATCTCTAGTCATTTAATGAACATTTTGACTCTAGGTTTACCATTGCCATGTTCTTTGACTGCTATGGCTTGTGTTTAGATATGCCTGCAAAGCCTCACAATTATAGGTGGGGCTTTCTCAGAGGTGTCTGGATCCAGAGTGGGTAAGTCTAGGACTGATTCATGGTTCAGTGTGAGAATCAAGGGCGCTAGGCTTCAGGGTGTGACTCCTGCCTGCTCTGAGCAGCCTAGATAATATGACAGAGATAGAAAGAGCTGTGGTCTTCCCTCAGTTGCTTTGCTACATTCTGACCACTGTGGACTGCTTCTCCTCTGTGATGTCATCCTGCAATGCCACCCACCCCCTTTTTTTGTCACCCTGCCATCGAGCCAACTGATGATGGGCTGTGAGCTAAATAAAACTTTCTTCCCTTAACTTGTGGGATTTGGATGTTTTGCTTCTGCAAGGAGAAAAGTAACTAAGACAGAGACCATTCAAGTGTCCTTACGCTACCTCACCTATAGTTTTCTCCTTTATAGAAAGAGTTTACAGTGCCATGTACTCTAGTATCTCCAGTACATAAGAATGCACTGTGAATGTATTTGATCATGACGCGGCTAAGCACAATCACCATAACTCATTATCTATGTATTGTACACAGGGTGACAGGGCTCTCGTGCCCTACACGTTCTAAGTAATGAGATGATTACTTGCAGATTTTCAGCCACCAAGGTCCCGTGGCAAGCCGAGCCCTCAAGACCCAGGATCATTTCTTGAGGTCTGTGGAGTCCTACCTGCACTGCTTCACTAACTGTACTCAAGGACGTGGTGAGAGGCAGCCCACCCTGTATTCAGCACTCCTCAGTGCAAAACTCAGAAGGCTTTCCTGCTTCCAGGGCAGGCCGTGGAACACAGCCCATTCCCTGCTGAGTAATTCAAGTCTCTCTCAAAATGTAACCTCTGGGAAGGAAAGGCGCACTGCCTTGGTGTTTGCAGGCAGGTCCTTCCATCCTGCCTTAGGAACATGGGTTCCAGGTCATCATACACTTACTCTTGAGAACAGAACAAGGAAAGGGGGAGAACTTTGTGAGTTCAGAGCCACCAGGAGAATTGTTCCACTCTTGCATGGACTGATTATTCATTATGGGCTATGCTTGTAACAGTAGAAAATAACTTACTTGCTTCACTGTGGGGAGATGTATTTTACAGAGAGGAGAATTTTGTCCCAAATGTAATGCACATCAGATTTGTGTACCAATATAAACAGCCTTTTTCCATTATAATGGAGTCATTATACTTTAGTGCTTCTTTCTAAAAATGTCTAAGAAATTTTATAATTTATTGATAATAATAAATTCTAGGAACAGTAAACATTATAATAAGACTATACACACATGTATAGCACCCGATATAACCTCAAATTTATACATGCATGTGTGAGCATATATGTACATGTTTGGGGACAAGTAAGTCTGTGTGGATTTAATACAACCCTATAAGGTTTATTTGTTATATTAATGTAAATCAGTGGATGAAATTAATGAAACTAGCATATGAAAAGATGAAACACCTCACCCACAGTCACGCAGCCTCGTGAGGACAAAGTGCAGAATGCAGACCCTAGAGCTTCTGGAGACAACCGCTGTGCAGTGCTGCCTGTCAAGCTAGAATAGCGCATTGGTGATTTTATCTGAAATAAAATATAGATTTAAAACTTTATTTTTTAAAGATGAACAGCAATCCAGATTGCATTCAGTAGGAAAAGTCTGCTGTTGAACTCTTCCTGTGGTTCTCATCATCTGGGATTTGGATTCCAAATAGAAGATGCAAAGGGCCCTCACACACCTGCCTGGCTATTTAGGGCTCTTGGCTGGAGCCCCAGGAGCCCACACCTCCAGGAATGTGAAGGTTAAGTCTCCTGAGTGAAATGTCATATGGTCCTCCACTTCTGATGGAAGATTCAGTCATTATTTGAATCTTATCTATGATAAGATTCAAAGTCAAATGCTGAGGATCTTATCACTAAGTGGAGAATACATTGGTTGAAAATTAACTAGAGCAGAGTGACTCTACATATGATGCAGGAAAATTTTGGGAATAATGGCATATGGAATTCACGATATGACACAGCAAGGAATGAAACAAATTGTATGTGTGTGTGTGTGTGTGTGTGTGTGTGTACACATATATGTGCACATGTGCACTTATGATTTGGAAGGAAAATGATGATGGCAGTTGCAGCAGGTGATGTTGGAGAAAAAAATCAGTCTCCCAAGGCTGCTTCACTGTCAAGCAAAAGAATTGGACTCTGTCTCGGAGGCAGAGGGTGGACAGACAAAGGTTTTAATCAGTGGTGAAATCTTGGACATTTCTGCTTTAGAAAGATTACTCTGGAAAGCATGAAGAAGAGAGATCTGAGAGAAGCAAAACCTTGCTTACCCTGGGGAGAACCCAAGGGCATCTTCAAGCTCTGACAGTGCATGTTTCTGTTGTCCTTGACATCAGATTCTCATTCTGAAGCACTGTCCAGTTGAATGTCATTAAGCTTCACTCATCCACGGTTTAAATGACTACCAGCTGGAAATGCCTATATATTTTAAATATGGGCTATTTGATTTTCTTTTTTTTAGTCCCTAATAAAATAAAATATAAATGGTTCCTAACCTACGCCTCCAGCACTCCTGCTGTACAAACTAATCTCAATTTAAACTATTAGGTCAAGCCAGCTTCTGCTCAAAGGCTGATTTTGGACTGAAGGAAGAATCTACAAATCTGGATGAAATAAGATAATGCTCTAATTAAGTGAAAATTTTCCATCAATAGCTTCGTGTATCCCATCATCATTATTGTTGCATTCTTAAACTTTATAGTGAATGATTATCAATAATGTAATTATCACTATTAATAATTGCACACTTATCAAATATTTATTTATACTTTCTTGTCGCCAGACTGAGAGCACCAGGATAATAGTGTATGCCTTCTTCTTTTGTTTTTTCACATTGTTTAGCAGTAAGCATGAACAAAAATACAAGTAAATATGGGAACTTATCTCATATTGTTCAAGTTCTTTCCTTCCAGGAAAAACTAGAGGAGTGCCACTTTGACCTGGCTGCAGAAGCAAAGCCTAAGGTTGAGCCATGCTGTGGTGAGAGGAGGTCTTTGTGTCCGGTGGGCTGGGACTCAGACCTACATTTGCACAGGTGTTTGTGCAACCTCACACAACGTGTCTCGGTTCCCAGGGTATCCATGACAAGTGACTACAAAAAGGATAAATTACAAACAACAAAAATCTACTGTTTCATATGTCTGAAGATCACAAGTACAAGGTCAAGAGCAGGTGAGGACACAGTCAGGACAGCTTGTCTAGGAGACAATGCCTCTTGGTTCTTCAGCCTTGAGCTGTATTCGGCACTCATTGCCTATGGGAGCACAACTGCACAGTCTTCTCTTTTCACTTTGCCTTGTACCTGTCTTTCTGATTTTTCTTTTATTTTGTCTCCATGAGCTTAGGATCTACTTAGTATGGTATTATTACACTACATTCTTTAATCTTATTTGCAAGGACTGATTCCCATATAACAGATTCAGGGAATCACACTAACAGAATCAGGGAATAGATTTGGAAATAGTGTTCTTGAAGGAACAGTATAATCTATTAGATTTGGGGGACTGCCTTAGCATAACAGCAGCAACTGTGTGGCTCCAACAGTATTAAGAGTTCTGGAAGCCACAAGTCTCCAGAGAAAATGTGCCTCACTTCTAGAAAGCAGGAAGAGATAGCTCTGCCTATGAGATATTTTTTCTTTGTGCATAATATTCAAGGGTTAAGCTGGATTGTCAACTGGGTTGGCTTAGAGCTGACTAGGAGATGGGCAGTGCATGCATCTGATTATCTCTGGTTGGGACATGTGGCCTTGGCATCTATATCTGACCTACACCCTTTCCACTCTGCTTTCCGTCCCAGTCAGATGACTTTAGCATCATTGCTCTGCCATGTCTCTTCACTATGATATTCAGCCATGGACTGAATCCTCTGAAACCGTGAGTGAAATAAACTTGTCTTTTAATATGTAGATGTGGGTTAATTTGACCCACCAATAGGAAAGCTAAGCAATGTAAAAAATTGTACTGGGACTTGGGAGATACCTTGGCAGTCTAAGTGCCTGCCTGGCAAGTGCAAGGACATAGCTTCAGTCCCCAGTACCACATGCCATGCTGCTTGGGAATCCTGGGTATGCTGTTCTCGCCACTGAGACTGGGTGTGGTGGTGCACACCTGTAATCCCAGTGCTGGGGAGGCTGAGACAGGAGGATCACTGCAAGTCTGAGCTGCATAGCAAGACCCTGTACAAAAATAAAAAAAAGAAAATAAATATACCAAATCGGTGGAGGGACTGGAGTTCTCAAGATGAACAGCTGTTAATTGGGTAAAATCATTAGGTGGAACCAGAGGTACAAGAGTTCACACTGACCAGTGGAGTGCTGGAGAGACAGAGGACTCAGTTGCTGCTTAGGCCCAGAAACTAGAAGCTGCAGCATAAGAGGTTCCAAGGATTCAGATTTTGAGATGAGAAGATCTGGAAGCTCCTGGCAGTCACTGGTATGCACTGACAGGCTGAAGAGAACAGAGTCTGCTGTCTATAGGAAACAGCAGCAAAAGCACGCATGCTCAGTTTAAAACAGAGCTTCCAAAAGCTCAACAGACTTCTTTACCCTACTTTCATTCTACCCAGGATGCCTTCAGATGGTGTCACCTGCATCAGCACGGGTCCTCTTCCTCAGGGCTTGCTGGCCTACATGCCAAGCATCTCTAGAAGGAGGTTTTTTGTTTTGTCTTAGTTTTTTGGCTTAAGCATCTCTAGAGTGCCCCCCACACACACACCCAGGAGTGTGCGTTGTGATCTGCTAAAACATTTTTTTTCATGACTCCAAGTTGAAATATCAAGATGAATGATTAATAATCTCAAGCGCTAACGTGCTTGCAGCTGGATATCTTTACTAGCTTATCTTGTAGAGTCACACAAATCTGACAAACTTCTTTCATTTTATCCAATCATGCTATCTTCAGTTTAAAGTGATAACATTTCTGCTCCCAGGAGCCAGTATCAATACCGACTACTGAAGAAATGGGTACTTGTCCTGTATAAATGTACTAACTAGGGCAGGAGTTACACCCACGTGCTCTATTCTTCAAGTGATTTTCCAGAGATTTCCTTTACAAAATCTCTCCTTTCCTGCTCTGGCTTCTTCCCTCCCAATTCCTCCAATCCCTTTCCCTCCTCCTCTCCTCATCCTTTCTTTCTCTCCCTCCCTGTTTTGCTCACTCATGCTCAATTTACTAAGAAGTTGCCACATATTCATGTTTGGTCTCCTTTTTTTCTCAACTTTGCCATCTAGTCATCTATGTTCCTGATGTTTTGTTAGAAATTAGCAGGGAGTAACCACTGATCTTTGAATACTTTGCTAAAAATCTCCTCAGATAAAAACAAAATGTATTCTACAATACTAGATTCTAACTGAGGAAACAGTTTACCATGTTGCAAGAAAAATCATCTTTTATGTAATTCTAGCAATGTGTTCCTTATTTACTCCTCAGCTCTTGACTCTTGATGTCAATATTCCTACCATCAACCTCTTCATAACAAGCTAATCTTTAGTTGCACACCTCCAATCTTTGCCAGCTTTCACCCATTAACAGTTCTAAAGACACGTGACATTTTCAAGTTCTTGTCACAGAACCAAGCTACTTCTCAGTTTGCTTCAGATGCTATAACAGTGACGCAGACTTAAGGGAAGTTCATTGCCATGTCATTCTGTGTATTTGTGTACAACTTTCTGCATCTTGAAATGACACCACTCAGATTAGGTTAGGGTCTACATATATAGCCTTGTATAAACTTAATACATTCTTCAAATGCCCTACTTCTAAATGCAGTCACTTCCAGAGACACTGAGAGCTACAGCCTGAAGTACCGATTGAATAGGAGGTACTCATTTCAGCCCTAGAGATTGATACAATGTATGCACAGAGCAGAGGTAAATTTAAAAGAAAAAACATCTCTGTATTGCCATGGTTATTCAGCACTTACCACTTTAACCACTGTTATGAAGATTCTCAAATAATGACCAACAACCCAATGACTTTGTATGAGAATATCCTGTGATTTATTTTTGGGAAGCCCTAATGCTTAGCTCCTGCCACAGCAATTTAGAGTCACAGCACCTTACACTTTCCATAGAAAACCCCAACGACATTGTGAGCTTATATAATAAAGCCTGCATTCACAGTATGAAAGAGAGACTCTCCTGTACACAAGATGTAAGAGAATCTTTAACAAGGTAAACTTCTCCGTCTTCCATTGTCACATACTTCTTTAGTGAACGCCAACAATAGGTTGGGCCCAATTGTCACTTAGGCAGATGCATTAGGCTCCCAGCTAGTTCAGCAAAACAACTTACATGCTCCATGGTTGTCCCCTTTATAGCAGGGGACAAATGCAAGAGATCAGTTCAGTGTGTCCTAAAGGTTTTCAGTTCTTCAAATGATAGCTCAGAGAATGTACCGTAGCTCGAGTAAAGGGAAAATAGAGGATTTGCTTCAGATTGAGTGCTCACAGAGCCTGTCTGAGAAAGACACTTGAATTGAAAAGTAAGCAGAAAAAAAGGAATAAGCACAGAGAAAAGTCAGTGAAAAGTCATATGGAAAGGACAATAAGCACAAAGGCCTGGTGACACAAAGTCACTCCTTGCTCTACTTCTTTGTTTATTTTTAAGTCCCCATGATTATAGCAAGGTTTTTAAAGAGTAAAACTGGAAAGATAGGTTATTTTAAACATAAAGCCGAATATTACATGTGAAAAAAAATGGAAGACTTTTAGGCTGAAGAATGACAAAATAGGAGATGTATTTTTCAAAGGACTTTCAGACAACTGTGTGGAAAATGATGACTTCTAGCTGAGGACAATGAGAACACTTGCCCCCACTAATGTCTCCTAGCCACTGCAGCTACAACTGCACAGCAGACACAACAACTCCATTTAATTTTTTGAGAGCTCCAAAAATTAAATGAAGCACAAAGAACACGAAAAGTAGTCTAAGCAGAAAATTCCAGTTGAGTAGGGGTGCTGTTGCTTTTAATTTTCTTGCCCTGTGTGGCTTATTCTAAAGACCTCCAAAATCTGGGTGCTACTCAGTCCTGCCAGGGCCTCCTGCATGGGGAGACAGTTGAAGGCTGATAGATTTGAGGAAGTGGTGACAAGAACAAAAGCATGCCACTCTCATGAGAAATATAAATTCAAATATGCAAAAAGCTCAGTGATCCTAAAGATCATAATTTAGAGAAAACAATTCAGAACAACATCATAATCAGCAATCAGGCAATCAAAAGACAATTGTTGAAAGCAACTAGAGCAACAGGACACTGTATGTATAGGAAAACAATGTTTCAAACACATAGATTGCTTTGCAGGATCTATAAGAAAACAAAAAAGCAGAAAATATTTTATTGTTATGGTGGAAAACCATAATCCCGCATCCCACTGGAGATTTCACCCAGGTACGATCTCAATATAAAGGCACTGTTAGATAAAGGACAAGTTAGAAAACTGAATTTCAGCAGACTGATGTAATAAAAGAAATATTGAAATAATTTCTTCACAGTGAAGGAAAACTATATCAGAGGAAAGCACAGAGTAGAAAAGACAAACTAACAAATTATACTCACAGAGGTCTAATTTTTTACTTGTAAATGTTCAAATCATACACAGTTTTGAAAGCAAAATTGATAACAGTTTTTGGCAGAACGTCTCATGTTGATGAGACACGTTTGACACAGAAGCCTAAATATCAGTGCTGAAGGATGAAGTTATGTTTGCGAGACTTCTTTCTTGACAAGCAACATAAAGACTTTATGAATCTAAAACAGATTAATTGGAAATGTGTAACTAAAGTAACCACTAACCCTCTTCTTCAAGGAGGAAGAGCCAAATAAATGATACCTTGAGTGAATGGACCATTTAAATGTCTTCTGAGACATTTCTATTTATTTTAGTTATCTTTCATTGGGTGGTTTATTTTTTAGTTTTTTGGTGGAACCAGGGATTGAACTCAGGCCCTTGTGCGTGCCAGGCAAGCACTTATTCCACTGAGCCATCTCCCTGGCCCTGGGTGTTTTATTTCTGAAGTGTCTAACTTTTTCAGTTCTTTGTGTACTGCACATACTTGTTTATTGTTTAAAGTGTATCAGATGAAATATTACTTTTCTAATTATTTTCTTTAGTTTCTTTTGCTGTGCATATAATATGTGAAAAAAGTTCAAAATTATTGGTTAGTAAATAAATGCAAATTAACACAGTATGTATTTTATCTTACTCTAGGAAGAATGGCAGTTATCAATAAGTCAGATAACAAATGCTGGCAAAGCTATGACAAACAAAAGGAGCCCAGCCCAACAGTACTGGGGGTAATGTAAAGTACTATAGGAAAAACTGGAATTAGTATAGCAATTCCTCATAAACTACACTTATTAATTCCAGTAGATCCCACTATTCCCCTACTGGGTATCTTCCCCCAAAGACTTAAAGCTGTCCTGCTATAGTGATACATCCACAACCCACTTACAGTATCATAATTCATCATAGCTAAATTGTGGAAATGGCCTATATGTCCACCAATAGAGGAATGGATAAAGAAAATAACTATGAACTATTACCTTAAACAGACCTGTTATATAAAAAAAATAAACACAGAGCTCATTAAGACTAACTAGATAAGACAATAATCTTCAGTCTAGTGACAAATTTGAATTCGATTTCATAGCATCAGAAAGAAAAATATAAGGCTCACCTTCTTCTCTTTTTTAAATCTTTTCCATAATTTTGTTGAGAAATAAATAGCAATGAGACAGTTTCAAATCAAATTGTTTGGACAGTTCCAATAATTAACACATTGCAAACTGCCTTCCTAGTGATTATTTGTTGTACCAGATGCAGATATGATATCCTATTTACAAACACTATTAGAAAAAAATCCCTCTATTCCTTGAATTAAGAGAATGTAGCTATATACTATCCTAACCATTTTGAATACACAGATACAAAATGGTCATTAATCTATATCCCCCCTTTTTTTTGTTTAGTTCCATTATTTGAATACTATATGTGTGTGAACTCAGAAAAATATTCCAAAATATTCCAGTAGCCCATAATAGTATTGGGGCTTCCACTTGACTGGCAATGTCAGAAGTTGTTGACCTGAGTCCCCTACAACTCAACGTAACAACATGGCTTTATTTCATGTACTTCATTTTTATACTCTTCTGCTGGATGGTTAAGACAAAGAAAAAGCAAGACATATGTAAAAGAATTGTATCCTTGTATTTGATAAGGTCAGTCAAATCCCCTCAGGATTTGTCCTGAGACCCCATACCTCAGATTGTAGATCCTTTGTCAGTGTCAGCCATGTGGATGAGTCAGGGCCATTGCTTGGCCAATTTGCTCTCCTAGAAAACATGAGAGAATGTTTTCTCTCCATGTGACTCTCCTTACGCACACTCTACATCATCGGTAACTTTCCTCTTTGGCCCCATAATCTCCTTGATCAGAAAATTTGGGACACAACTGAGTTACATGTTGTTACAGTACAAGTTCTCATATGTCCTGAGTCTTAAGGGAACTTGGAAGGCTAGGGCCAAAATGTTAGCAGTCATTGTGGCCCTCCTTTTTCTCTAATTTTTGGACTGCAAACTTAGTTTGTTAACTCTCCAGAACAGAAGCTTGTTATTACCATATAACCTAGGCTGTTGAGCTTAACCTCACTATCTGTCTGAATATCAAACATCTTAGGAATAATGTGCAAAAGTTATTTTTCATCAAGTATTGATATGTTAAAATTTAAGTCCCTAAAGAATATGACAAAATTTTAAAAATTAAAATATATTTTAAAAATAGAAATAAAGAATTATATATGTTTACACATAAGTCCAGAAATGTAAACATATACAACATTGTTACAGGGCAGTCCCGCAACACTCCATTTCCTGTCTCCTGCCTTCAATCACTACCCCTTTCTTTTTGAACAATCATCTACCTGAGAGACAGCACAGCAGCTACTGGCATGTCATGACAAGCAGCACGTATTCGTAAGACCAGAATGACAGGCACTCCAAGCATGAACCTACTATTACAAATTGCCAACTTCAGTGCAGTTGCTTAGTCCACAGGTGTCACTAACTACATATAGTTAGGGTGAGAATCATTCCAATTAACTGCTAGATTCGAAAATCTTCTGAAGATTCTCAGGATCATTGCTTTACCCATCTTGTACATATAACTGTATGGCTTGCCTCTGTCATGTTTCCTAGCTCTTCTCCTTGCTCTCTCTTCATTGTCTAGTCCTCAAGTTCTTGCTTTCCTTTTGATTGTATTGTACTTTTCTATTTGCATTTCTTATCTGTATTTCTTCTTTTGACTTCTTATATTAGGAAAACTATATGATATTTACACATGTGTGTCTGGTTCATTTCACTTATGAGTATATCTTCAAGTGGCATTCATTTAAATATAAAGCCTTCAAGTTTATCATTCTTTATAGCTGAGCAATACTCCATTATATAAAAATACCACATCTTTTTCATCTATTCCTCAGATGATGGGCATCTTGGTTGTTTCCAAGATTTGGCTATCACAAATTGTGTTGATAAACATAGGCACACATGTATCACTATGATATGATGTTTTCAGATCCTCCGGATAAATTTCCAGTAGAGGAATAGCTGGTTAAATGGGATTTCCACTCCTAGTTTTATAAGGAGTCTCCACACTGATTTCCATAATGATTGCACTAGTCTACATTCCCACCAGCAGAGGAGAAGGGTTCCTTTTTCCCCACAGCCTCTCCAACATTTGTTGTTGGTTGATTTCTTTATGATAGCCATTCTTTCTGGGGGGAGATGATATCTCAATGTTGTTTTAATTTGCATTTCACAGATGGCTAGTGATGTGGAGCATTTTTTCATATATTTATTCGCTTGTTCAATTTCGTTCTCTGAGAAGTGTGTGTTCATCTCAGATGCCCATTTCTGGATTGGGTCTTTAAATTTTGAGGCCCTAGTGCTTTTTAGTTCTTTATAAATTCTAGAGAGCAGACCTTTGTCTGAGTACTAATTTGTCATGATTTTTTCCAAATTTGTGGTTGTCTTTTCACGTTGTGAGTAATTTCTTTAGCATGCAAATTTTCTCAGTAAGAGTAGGTCCCAATTGTTAATTGTTTCGAGTGTTTCCTGTGCAATTTAATTTTTGCTCATGATTTCTTTGCTATCGCTATGTCTTCAAGAGTTCCTCCTACTTTCTCTTCCAGGAGATTTAGTTTTTCTGTTTTAGTGTTTAGATCTTTAATCCATTTTGACTTTAGCTTAGTGTACGGTGATAGACTTGGGTTAAGTTTTATTTTTCAGCATTTAGAGAGCCAGTTTTTCCAGCACCATTTGTTAAACAGGCTATCGTTCTTCCATTGATTATGTTTGGCCCCTTCCTTAAAGATAAGTTGGCTGGGTGTGTTCATAGGTGCTTCAGCACCTTATAATCTATTCCAATTGATATTCATTTAAATTTTGCTGCCAGTACCATGCTGATTTTATCATAGTGACCTTGTAGTATAGATTTAAGTTAGGAATTGTAATGTCTCCTGCCTTGTCTTTATTGCTCATGATTGCCTTTGCTATTTTAGTTCTTTTCTGCTTCCAAAAGTATATTAGGAATGATTTGTCTAGGTCTGTGAGGTATGTTGGTGTTAGTTTGATAGAGATTGCATTAAATCTCTACAGCAATTTTGGGAGTAGGGCTATCTTCACAATGTTGGATCTTCCTATTCAGAAGCATGGAATATCTTTCTATTTTCTGAAATCCTCTACATTCTCTTTTTAAGAGTACTGTAATTTTCCTTGAATAGATCTTTGACTTCTTTAGTTAGATGAATTCCAAGGTATTTCATTTTCCTCAGTGCTATTATAAAAGGTATTATTTCTATAATTTCCCTATCAGTGTGTTTGTTATCTACGTAGAGAAATGCTATTGACTTTTGGGTATTGACTTTGTATCCTGGTATGCTACTGAATTTCTGTATTAATTCAAGTAGCTTCTTGGTGAAGTTTTTTGGGTCTTCCAAGTAAAGTATCATGTCTTCTGCAAATAACGATAATTTAACTTCTTCTTTACGTATTATTACTCCTTTTATTTCTTTCTCTTGTCCAATGACTCTAACTAATGTTTGCAGAACTATATTGAATAGGAGTGGTGATAGAGAACATCCTTTCTTGTACCAGATCTAAAAGCAAAGGATTTCAGTATTTCCCCATTTAGAATTATGTTAGCCATTGGGTTTTCATAAATTAGTTTTACTGGATTGAAGTAGCGGCCATCTACTCCAATTTTTGTAGGACTTTGAACAGGAATGAGTTTTGGACTTTCTCAAAAGCCTTTTCTGCATCAATGGATATGATTATGTGGTATTTAGTTTTCGCTTTATTGATATAGTGTATTACATTTATAGATTTTCGAATATTGAAACATGCTTGCATCCCTGGGATGAATCCAACCTGGTCATGGTGTGTGACCTTCTTGATGATTTGCTGTATTCTATTTGCTAGGATTTTATTGAGGACTTTGGCATCTATGTTCATGACGGAAATTAGCATGTAGTTCTCTTTTTTACTTGCCTCTTTCGCAGGCTTTGGTATTAGTTTAATACTTGCCTCCAGGAATGACTTTGGGAGGATTGCTAACTTTTCTATTTCATTGAAGAGTTTGAGGAGTATAGGACTATCTACCAATTTCTTGTAGAATCCAGCTGTGAACACATCTGGACTTGAACTTCTCTTTGTCAGTAGTTTTTTTTTTTTTTATTACATCTCACATTTCATTGGGTGTTATTGGGCTCTTGAGAGTGGTTATATCTTGTCGATTCAGTTTTGGTAATTTGTACCTTTCTAGGATTCTGTCCATTTCATCTGTGTCTTATATTCTGTGAGAGTAAAGATCTTCAAAGTAGCTATTGATAAAGTTCAGAATTTCCACTGGGTCTGTGGTAATTACACACTTTTCATTCCTTATTGCTTGTATTTGAATTTTTCCTTCCTCTTTTTGATGAGGTTAGCTAGGGGCTTATCGATTTTATGTAATGTTTCAAAGAACCAGCTGCTTGTTTCCTTGATTCTTTGAACAGTTTTCTTTGTTTCAATTGCATTAATTTCTGCTCTAATCTTTATGATTTCTTACTGTCTGTGGGCTCTGTGTTTGGTTTGCTCTTCCTTTTCTAGTTGTAGAAAGTGCAGAATTAGGGTGTTTGTTTGTTCTCATTCTGTTTTCCTAATGTGTGAGTTCACAGCTATGAATTTCCCTCTGAGAACTGCTTTCATCTTATCCCACAAATTCCGATAAGTTGTGCTTGAGTTTTCATTGAATTGTAGATATTGTTGAATTTCTTGTTTAATTTCATCTGTGACCCATTGGTTGCTGAGTAGGGTGTTGTTTAATTTCCATGTATTTAGGGTTTTTTTCTGGTTTCTTTGTCATTTATTTCTAGTTTCACTGCACTGTGGTCAGATAATGTGCATGGGATAATTTCTGTTTTCTTGCATATACTCAAGCATGACTTATGGGCCAGTATGTAGTATATTTTAGAAAATGACCATGTGCAGCTGAGAAAAATGTGTATTCAGCTGTGTTTTTGTGCAACATTCTGTATATGTCCACCATGTTCATTGGTTTCAAGCTCTGGTTCACTTCTGTTTTTTCTTTGGTAATTTTTTGTCTGTTTGACCTATCTTTTTGGGATAAGGGGGTGTTAAGGTCTCCTGTTAACTTTGTGGTATTGGATATTAGATTTTTCATGTCCATTAAGATTTGCTTTATATAGTTGCGGGTTCCCATGTTTGGTGCATACATATTTATGAGTGTTATCTCTTACTCTTCAATTTTTCCCTTCTTTATTTTGCTTGATTATTCTTGGTTTGAAGTTGAGACTGTCTAAGAATAGGATTGCTACCCCTGCTTTTTTTCTGAGATGCTTGGATATGTAGTATTGTTTTCCATCCATTGACTTTCAGACTATGAATGTCATTATTGGTTAAATGTGTTTCTTGCATACAGCATATCATTGGATTTTATTTCCTAATCCACTGCCAGTCTATTTCTCTTAATTGGTGTATTGAGTCTATTTACACTGATGGTATAGCTGAGATGTATTGACTTATGATTGACACGTCATTTATCTGTTTTTGTTTGCTCCTTTTTCTCCAGTGTTTAATTGTTTGCTCTATTTAGTTGGCTGCTTCTGATCTCATTCGTGGAGCTCTGATCATTTTGGTCATTCTCTAGAACATCTTTCATGATCCTGTGTAGGATGGCTTTGTCATCATGAAATTCTTTAGTTGTTCTTTGTCATAGAAGTATTTCACTTCTCCATCAAAGTTGAAAGAGAGTTTTGCAAAGTATTGTAGTCTGGACTGGAATTTGGTTTCATAGAGGACTTGTAGTACTCTGCTCCATGGTCTTCTTGCCTTCATAGTTTGTTAAAAGAAGTCAGCCTTAATTCTGATGGGTTTTCGTTTGAATTTGAGCTTTTTCTTTTCTCTAGATGCTTTCAGTATATTATTCTTGTGCTGAATTTCTGGAATCCTGAATATTATATGTCTTCGTGTGTTTTTAGTTGGCTTTCTGTATGTTTCAGTGACCTGACTGTCAGATTGTTTCCTCATATTAGGGAAGTTTTCTGCTATTACTTCTGCCCATATTTTTTAATGTCATTTGTATGGAATTCTTCTTTCTCATTGATGCCTATTAGTCTCACATTGTTCATCTTTACATCATCTTGCCAGTGATGAAATATTTTTTTCTTGCATCCTAATTGTTTTTGAAAGATCTTTTCTTGCCTTTTCACTAGCTGCACCAGCACCTTCAAGATCTGAAACTCTGTGTTTACTTTCACTCAAATTTTTTTTCAAGCTTGTGATTGAGATTTTAAGTTTTTCTATGTCTCTTTGACTCTGCTTCATGAGATCTATTTCTTTCCTGTATTGCTCATTCAGGGAATCCATTAGTTTTCTAATCTCTTTTTTTTTTTTAAATCAATGTCTCTTTAGAAACAGTTATTAATTCTTTTACTGCAGAATTTTTTTTTCAGATTGGGTTTCCTCCCTATGTTTCTGCATTTGATTCTTTACTTCACATGCTATCAGTTCATGGCATTCTTTTTTTTACGTTAGAAAATAATTCTGCTCTGAATTCTTCTATGACTTTCTGCTGTTCCTTTTTTACTTTCGATGGTATTAATTCATACATTTCAGCTGAGATGATGTCCTCTGCACTTGTTCTGGGTGGGCACTGGGTTACTTCCATATGCTTCTGCATTTGATTCTTTCCTGCAGATGCTATTAATTCAGGGATTTCTTTTTTCATTTCCAATCTGAGTTCCTCTATACCTTTCTGCGGTTGTTTCTTTATTTCAGAAGCTGTTGATTCATTGCTTTCAGCTGTGTGAGTCTCAATTTGTTCTGTGTTAGTGTCCTCTGCACTTGTTCTCAGTGGGCATTGGGTTTCTTCCATTTGTTTCTGTGTTTAATTCTTTTCTTCTGATGCCATTAATTCAGGGATTTCTTTTGTATTTCCAGTCTGAGTTCCTCTATACCTTTCTGCAGCTGTTTCTTTATCTCAGATGCTTTTGATTCACTGATTTCAGCTGTGTGATTCCCAATTTGTTCTGTGTTAGTGTCTTCTGTGCTTGTTATGGGTAGGTTTGGGACTTGAGATTGCATTTTGTTCCTTCTCCTTGTCATTTTGTATAGCATTGTCTTCTGACCTTTTTTGTGGAGCTTTGGTGCAGTTATAACCTTAGTACCTACTGAAATTCAGGTGCAGATACACAGTTTGAATTTATCCAGCTGTTCCTGGCTTGGGTTTGTCTGCTGTGCTCAGATCCTTCCTGCTGCCACCCTTGGGAGTGAACTTGTTCTGCCCCTCTGGCAAGAAGTTCTGCTCCATGATTAGTTGGGTGGTTTTGTCCCTTCTCTCTCTGCAGGGACTGCAGCTGCAGGGTTTCACCCCAGCCTTGTATGCCAGACCTGAGCTGAGTCTGAAGGGAACAAGTAGGGTGCAAAGGAAGCTCTCCTACACACTCACTGGGCCTGGGCTCGGGCTGGATCTGGGGTCCCGAGCGCGGAGCAGAAGTTCTCACTCACTGGGCATGAGTGGGGGGAAATGCAGAATGGTGGTGGGCATCACAAGGGGGTGGAAGAGTGTCTCACCCACGCTGCACCTGGGCTGGGACCAGCAGGTCCTGCTGGCTCAGGGTAGCCGGAAGCTCTCCCCCACACTGACGTACCTTCTTCTCTTTGGATTCATGCCAGTTTGGAAAGAAATAATTAAAACTTTTCCTAAACATACAATTAGTACATACAGTTTGTTGTCAATTTATAAATTGATAGTGATCCTAATAAGAGCTCAACATGAAAGTATACTACATATCAATAACCCTTGCAAAGGTAGAGGCGCTGCAGTAAAAATATAGAAGAGAATATTACTGTTATGCTTTGTGTCTAGATGTCCGCACAAAGGCTCATGGGGTTATTGCAGCAGTTTCTACAGTTTGTGATTAATTGATTATTCAATGCTGGGATTATGGTTGTGAGTGCTCCACCTGCCCCATGGCAGGTCGCCTGAAGGGAGAGAGGCACACTACCTGCCACAGCTGCTGCTCCTCTACTTTGACTCTTGCTGTTTCACTGTTTTCGGCCTCCGTGAGCTGCTGCCCTCTTCCATGCTCCACTCTGCCTTGCAGCCAGCTGAGTACAGTCTCAAATGTCTACTAACTGTGAGCTAAATAACCCTTTCCTTCCTTCATGTTGGGTGTTGTGTATTTTGTCCCAGCAACAAGAGAAAATTACCAAAGACAATTAACAAATAATATAGATCTCTAAAATACTTAGTTATCAAGAAAAATTTATTTTAAGCATGTAGAGCAGATTTAGTGTTGTTTTTACAGAAAGCAAATGGGTCTAGCAATGACTGTGACTCATTCACAAGGCTGACACTCACAAAGGATCTACAAACTGCGGTACAGAGTTTCAGGATAAATCCTGAGGGGATTTGAATGATCTTATCAGATACAAAAGTTACATTTCTTGTTATATAGGTCTTGATTTATCTTGGTCTTAACAATCCAGAAATAAAGGATAAAAACTAAGTATAAAAAGTAAAGCCAAGGCCAGGGAGATGGCTCAGTGGAATAAGTGCTTCCCTGACAAGCACAAGGGCCTGAGTTCAATCCCCAGTTCTGAAAAAAAAAAAAAAAAAAAAAAAAAAAAAAAAAAAAAAAAAAAAAAAGACTAAAAATATGTAAAGCCATATTAATATGCTGAGCTATAAAAAGGTCAAGCAAATAACTTCTGACATTGCCAGTCCTGTGGATAACCTACTGCTATTATGGTCTACTGGACTATATTGGAATATTTTGTTGAATTCACACACCTATAATATTTAAATGACAATGGAATATCCTTCTCTGCCAAAACTAAATAAAAAAGGTAATAAAAATGAATGGCCATTTTGCATCTATATATTCAAAATAGTTAGGATAGATATACAGTTACTTTCTCTTAATTCAATGAATAGAAATATTTGCTCTAATCATGTTTAGGGACAGGACATCATGTCTGCATCTTGTACAATGAATAACCACTAAGACAATAATATACAAGGTATTAATTATTGAAATTGTCCTACTAATCAGTTTTGAAACTATCTCGTTATTCTTTGTTTCTCAATAAAATTATTAAAAATAAAAGAAAAGAAAAATAATGTTAGTATAAAAATCAAAAAAATTGCATTTTATATACTATTACTTAGTAGCTAAAAATTTAAATTTTAAATTGTACCAATAGTATCTGTGTAATAGTATTCCATTACCGTGATGAATATTTTTAATAAAGCAATTTAAAACATAGAAAGTTCCTTTTTCTTTTCCTTTATAGTTTTGGGGGATCAGCCTCTGAGCAATTGGTGCCGTAGTTTGATGTCTGCTGTGGCCATGTGCACTATGGTAGGTGTTGGAGTCACAGAAGGCCCTGCCAAGCCCTGGCTGCATGAGAAAGCCAGAGAGGAAGAGGCGACGGTCCCGTGACTGTCTTCAAGTGTCCTTCTACAAATACCCTCATGGCTTCACTTTTTATATATCACACCAACTCTCCCTACTGTCAGGCTTCTTTGGAAGGCTTTTAGGATCCAAAGGACAGCAGCAGTTAAGACCATGAAATGCCGAGGTATAAGACTGACAGCACACACTTGGTATCTGTGCCTTGAACACTACTGCTCACTAATAAAGCAATCAGTGTAGACTTAAATAGATAGTAGTCCACAGGCCCACAGGTTAGAAAACATAGTATAAGTAGATTTCAATTCTCTTGAAATTGATGCTCAGATTTAATTAAACTGACCTCAGAAAAACTGGAATGATTGACTATTAAAAATCTGGTTATCCATTTCATAGGGAGAGTCAAAGATTAAAATAACAAATGTGATTTGAAAAAAAAATTAAAGCACACGTACTTATTGGTTTTAATATATCAAAAACCTATAACAATGAAAATATTATATGCTTAGTATATGCTTAGATCATGAAATAAAATAGAGAATAGTTGGTCACATATGTGGCCAAATAACTTTTCTGAAATATGAAAAAGTATTAAAAGTGAATCAGATATTGTGACCTAGGAAAAAAAGTTCAAAAGAAGACAAGCTGTAATGGAGAAAGGGGCAAGGAAGTAAGGGGAAAAGAAAAATGTATGTACACCCAAGGCAGTTAGGATAGTTATACAGCTATTTTTTCTTCATTCTGTAATATCATGCCTATATCTTGTACTCTAACTAACTTCTGTGAAAACAGAAATACACAATATATCAACTATTGTAACTGTCCTACTAACTTATTTCAAAGCTGAGTTTCATTGTTCATCTTTTGTCTCTTTAAAAGCAAGTAGACTTTTTAATAGATGGTGATAAAAGAATATTAGAAGTACTATCACTCTCCTCTCTCACTCATTGATGACAAAAGGAAAAAAGAAAAAAGTAAACAATAAAGCTTATATATGTGAAGTATCTTTTGCATAAATGTATTTTTCTTTTTACAGTACTGGGGATTGAACTCAGGAGCTTGTAGTTCACCAGGCAGATGCTCATGCGGCTGAGCTAATTTCTCAGCCCTAAAAATGGAATTAAATATTGACCAAGAATTTGTCAATCTAAAAATTAGGAAACTATTTACTTTTAAAGAAGGTTAGGGATGGAGAAATGGCTCAGTAGTCTAAAGCACCTACTTAGAACAAGCTTAGCAAAGCACAGAGACCGCGGTTGGATCCCCCAGCACCATATGCCAGCCAGCCCCGCCCCCTGGTGGGCTGAGCTGGCCACACACACACACACACACACACACACAATAAATAAATGTTAAAAATAAATAAATAAACAGCAGAATATATTTTTAAAAAATAAAGAAGGTTAAAGTATCTTTCATATGATATGAAAAATGTTACCTCAAAGAAAAATACACAAAAACTTAAAATTTAAAATTTCTGCTCTAAGAAAAATCATGAGGTGAAACATGACTAAGAAAAAATATTTTCAAAACACATATCCAGGGGCTGGTGGGATGGCTCAGTGGTCTAAAGCACCTACTTAGAACAAGCTTACCAAAGCACAAGGAACCGCGGTTCGATCCCCCAGCATGCCAACCAGCCCCGCCCCCTGGTGGGCTGAGCTGCCCCCCCCACAAATAAATAAATAAATAAATAAATAAATAAATAACACATATCCATCAAAAATACATGTAAAACTAATTTACAAACTCAATAAATAGAAAAATAAATCAAAATATAGATAAAATACTCGAGCAGATTATTTATCATTTAAGTACATATAAGGTATTCCAACATTGCCTAACAATGCATTATGCAATGAAAAATATTCAGTAGTATATACATTTATCCATAGCAATTTTAAATATGGTTTTATGTAAATATATTTATGTATAATATATAAACATGAAATTACATACTGTTAAATATAAGAATATACATTATTTTGAAAGATCATATATATCATTACATTATTTAATATACACTGAAATGATGTTTTACATATATACACACACACATAGCTATGGTTTACATGTTTGTGTCTCTTACAAATTCATATTAGAACCTTGGTCCCTAAACATGTGATATTTTGTTTTTAAACTCTTACAGAGTTGGAAATGTTTAAATTATAGGCTCAAGGTAGAAATTTGATTCAGTAGTTAACTCATAAGTTTGACTCCTGGAGTTGGTTCTATAGTGTTAGTAAAACTAGAGAAGACGTGGTAGGTTGGCAAAGGGGTTCTACCAAGGCAGTGATAGTCAGTGTGTGAACTTTATCACTCTCAAATAAACTCATTAAACAAAGCCTATTCTCAGGTGTGCTTGGAACACATACATATTCACCTTTAATTAATCCTTTCAATTTTTCCTTCTTAATTTCCTAACGAAGTTGTCCAGAATCTATGCTTCATTTTCCAGTACCTACTTGTACCCTTCAGATTCTATTCTTCTCTTTCAGGTTCTCACACTAAGAAGACAGTATAATGTTTTCGCATGCTGATCTGATTTATTTCACTTAAGAGTACATTCTCTAGTTGCATCTATTTACCAACAAAAGATTGAAGTTTATCCTGTCTGATAGCTGGTAAGAGGGAATGAAATTATTAAAAAGGAAAGAGATACTGAGTTGTGGAGAAGGACAGAAGAGGGAATAGGGGAAAGAGATTTATTTGGGTATGTAAGCAGGATGGTTTGGACAACTGAACTATGAATTTCTGCTCATCTAGTGAAAGGATCATAGAATACCTAATTTGTTTTGTCTCCTTCTTTCCATTATTTTTCCTTTTTCTCTTAATTTCTTTCTTCTTCCAATTTTACATGCATATATTTGGTAATATGAATAACTGATTGGAAGACAACACTAAGTGTTAAAACAAGTACTGTGAAATTCATATTACTTTGCTAGGTGAACTCCTGTTTCACTTGTAAATTTTTTTGCTTTAATTTGTACACTCTTTAAAAAAAATCTATGCTTCTTTTTGCTGTTGAGGAATAGAAGTATGTAGAACAGAGCTAGTTTGAAACTGTCAGTTGCTTTAAAAGCTCACAGATGACAGACAGACAGACAGACAGACAGACAGACAGACAGACAGCTATTCTTGCACATATAAGCTAGACAAGTGCTCAAGCCCAGAACTGTAGCCCCTGTGTTGGCAGTGCACTGTATATCTCACATCCACAACTTTCTAACCATCCTGTGCTTTTTCCGATTACCAGCCAAGACTGTAAGAGGATTAGAGTGGCTGTCAATATTTCATAACTTCTATATGGACTTTGGACTTTAAATGAATTTACAAGCATTTCTATTTTCCGAGCACCATTTTTTACATTAATCTAAGGGGTTTCTTGTAAATGGAAATACACACACACACACACACACACACGCAGGTGCGTGTGCACACACATACACACCCCTACACACTCACACATCCTTGAGACAAAGTTTCACTATGCCGTTCAAGCTATCCTTGACCTTGCTTCCGTAGCTAACACTGCTCTCTGCTGTTAAGGCCTGGGGCATAGTCTAGGCTAAGAGTTTTGGCATTTAACTCTATTTCTCTAAGCTGAGGACAGAAGCCCAAGCTTCAGAAGGGCTTTGACCAGGGCCTAGGAAGCACAGATTATACGATTCCTTCATGAAAAGCAAAAGTGCACCAGGATCTTCCTTTCCTCCCAAACTTTGTGTTTGTTTCCCATAAGAAGAAACAAACAAACAAGCAAAAAATATTTCAAACACTGTAGACCATACTTTGTGATGAGCCATGTAACTGTGAGGATAATGTTTTTAATATTTTTGGTATCTGTGATTGAACCCAGAGGCTTCCAAATGAACCACATCCCAAGGTCTTTCTGAACACATTTTGTCGAGACATGCTCTTGCAGTCCTCATCCCTCAGGCTCCCAGAGTACTGAGTTTATAGGCATGCATGTCTAGGCCTGAGTCAACTCCAGCATGGCTGGTATTAGTGTCTCTTTTCCCCTCACCTTTATCCATGTATGCATGTATCCCATTAAACTGAACAGTTTGTAATAGTACAGTACGTCCTGAGGCTGAAATACAAAGCCATATAGATAGATGATAGATAGATAGATAGATAGATAGATAGATAGATAGATAGACAGACAGACAGACAGACAGACAGACAGATAGATAGATAGATAGATATGATTTGATCTGAGTGTTATGGCACATTTTTAGAGGTCAGTAAGGGGTTCAGGTAAAGCCAAGGGGCCGCTGGCAGGAAGGGAGGGCACAGATGTCGGACTCAATCAGTGTTCTGGATTTATTTCTTTCATTACTAAACCAGTGAGTTTGGTATCTTGGTTAATTTTCCCTCATTGCTGAGACAAAATACCTGACACCTGGAACTAAGGAAGGAAAGGTTTATTTAGCTCACAGTTTGTGGAGGTTTCAGTCTATCATCAGCTGGCTCCAATGCAGGTTGTCTCTTGGCAGATGGCAGCAGTTCATTATGCTGGAAAACAGCAAAAGCAGCAAGAGCAAAAAGGAAAGAGACGAGAGCAAGCCTCTCCTCTTCCTTATGTTATATGCAAGCTGTCTGCCCCAGGGAGGGTGGCCCATAATCCCAGGACTGGACAATGGATCTATCACCAAATCTAGCAGCTGCCCCATGACCACATGAAATTTTGGGGGACACCTAGACATGGAACATGACAATCATGCAATGCTCTTTCTTTTGGTCTGTTTCACCTCTCATTTGGTGTTTTAAGAAGCAGTATTTACAGAAGAGATGAAATTATCCTAAGGAGAACACAGTAAGTCTATATAATAAGCACAATGCATAGAAGAATAGACAACAGCATTATCAGCAGAGTTTCCCATGAGCTACATCTGGGGCCTTTCAAAATTCATTCATTCATTCATTTGTACTGGAGATTAAACTCAGGACCTTGCATTTGCCAGGCAGGTGCTTAAGCACTGAGCTATCTCATTGGCCCTAATTATTTTTTGGTGAGACAGGGTATTGCTAAGTTACTAAACTACCCAGGCTGGGCTCAAGCTTGTCATCCTTGTACCCCAGCCTCCTGTCCTCCAAGAGTGCAGAGATTATACTTAAGCACCAGCACACTTGGCTCAGAGATGTAGATTTGGGAAAGTACCCCAGCGCAGCAGGCACAGCCTTCACCATGCTGGAGGGACTCATCATGTGACCCAGGGCAATGTCGGGAAGAAATGTAACAAGAACTGTTCTGGACTCTGCCTGATATTGACTCTGTCTGATAGCTCAACTAGTTATTATTCCCCAACCTCACATTGGGCAGAGAAGTTACTTCAGTGAAATCAGTTTTATTAATGCAAATAACTGTAGCAGCTCTGTAGTAACTGCTGGGCTAATTATGTGTTCACATTGTTCATTAATCAATGACTAAAAGCGGTTTGTGGATATAAACTCGTAGCAATCCTCACTATGTGTATTACATATTATCTGTCTTAGTTACTTTTCTCATTGATAGGACAAAATTCCCATCAACCACAATTTCAACTGTGGAAAGGTTGACTTTAGCTTTTGGACTATAGATGTCTATGCATAGTCAGCTGGCTCCAAGACTGGGTGGCACGCCAGGGGAAAGACAGCCTGCGCTACAACAGGGAAGATGCAGAGAACATCAGATGTCCTCCTTTCCCTTACATTCTATCCAAGTTACAAGTCTATTTTTTGGTGACATTCATATCCAGGATGGCGCATCTGTCTTCAGTAATTGCATTCAACAGCACCTTCATCTACATTAAACCAATCAACGGATTAATCCAATTATTGTACCCTTCACCCAGTGTTACATAGCTGAAATCCTGCTATCTCCTCACAGACCCATCTATGAGAACAGGTCACTTTGTGTGTATGTCTACTACAAATTGTAGCATTACTATTTGCTCACATATATAGATGAAAAAACAAGACACCAAAAATAAATTAATAACTCCAATTGTTACTAGGTGGTATGTCCCGAGCCAGTGGGTCAGTCAATGAAGGTCACCTGGGAGAGGAGTGGGGAATTGAGGAGGGGACAAAGGACAGGAGATGTGAGAAATGGAGACAAGACAGGATTCTGATCAAGTCTCATCTATTGAAAGGAAACTCTGGGTATATATAGTGGAGGCATAGGGAAATGACGTCAGTGGATAAAAGGCGCAAGTAACTAGGCAACCGGGCTATGACAGGAAGTCCCACCTCCAGGGCATAGCAGGAGACTTATGGGAAATAGGCAGGGTAAAAAGAATTAGAAGCTTAGCTCAGCAGAGGTAGGGGAAGAGGAACCCGGAAACCCACTTGCAATAGGATTGGAGGCCAGGAGTTATTGAGCCTCCCACGGTGGTAAAGCATTAATCTTAATCTGAGTAGTCTCTGAAGTCAGAAACTATGTTCATTGTGTTATGTGGTGCACATACACACACAAATGCACACATATACATCTTACCCCAGGAACATTTTCAAACATAGAAAATGCCCAACCTTGCCTTCAGAGAACTCTTGTATTTATACAAATTAAACATTTAGCTGTACAATATGCTAGAACAGCATGCACCTCTTTCTGCCATCCACTTCACATTACTCAGTTCATCAGCAGTCTCCAAGAATGCAACCACATCTGAGCTGTGTGGCTTCAGAAATGACAATGCTATGGATCCAGTCCAGATCTGCTAATTCAAAGTAAGGGTGCCTTTTATGAGACCACAGAGGGCTGTGATTCAAGGTGGGAAAGTTTAGGATTAAAAGATGCCCCCAGAGTCCAATGTGTTTACGAGAGGGTTGGATGGGTGTGATACATGCACCAGGGGATTCATTCATTGGTGAGGTCAGAGTTGAATGTGCAGTTAGGAGGTTGTCTCAGTTACTCTTCTTTCAATCTTGGGACAAATACCTGACACCTAAAAAGAAGGAATTAAAAGTTTATATAGCTCACAGTTAGTGGAAATTTCAGTCCATACTCAGCTGGCTCCAAGGCAGAGTGACACAGGGCAGAGAGCATTGTTTCATGGGAGTGGCAAAGAGCATGGGCAAAATGGAGGAGTAGCAGCAACAATGGCAATGGAGAGAGGCAGCCTATCTCTCTGTCTCCCTTATGTTACATTCAGGCTATCCACCGCAGGCTGGGGAAAGTGCTCACATCCACAATTCCAGCAGTACTGAGACCCACAATCCCAGTGGATCATGAGTTAATCTTAAACTCTAGCTGTCCCCACCTTGTAACTGCATGAGCCTTTGGTGGGATAACTAGACACAAACCATAGCAGAGGTGAGACCCAGTTTGAAGTCTGAGGTGGGTCACTCTGGGTGGGACCTACAAAGGCACACTCTTGTGCCATGGACCTCTTCTCTCCTAATGATTACTGGTTGCCATGGGCTACAGCTGTGCTGTACCCTGCCAAGTTTCTCTGCCATGCTGTTTCTTACTTGGAGCCAGGCAAGTGTCACTAAACTATGAACCAAAATGAACATGTTCTCGTTTTCTGTGTTTTGGGTAGTTTGTTCTCATGTGGGGAACACATTGCCTCATGGCTAATATCCAAGAAAATTGTTTCCTTTTCAATAAAATCAGTTAATATTTTCAGATAATATACACTGTAAGAAGCATCTCAAATTGATGGACCCAGGCTTTTGCACGGTTGAGGTCTGCTCCATTCTGCAGTGACTCCTAGAGCTGTGGGGCTCTGTAGAAACTGTAGTCTCAAATTTTAAAGAGGCTCAGATGCTAGCTTCTAATTCAACTCATGGTTTCCAATGCTTCTGACCCAGTCAGTGGCCAGGTTCTCCATTGCATCTAATTATTGTTCACTCAGAACACAATTTTGAGTTTACCAATTATGATTGAAAATAAGGTGTGTGCTTACATTTTGTAAAACATATTCTGCAGTAAAACATATGTTGCCATTAATTCCCTGGAAAATATCACCTGTCCCTTCAAACACACTAATTCCAGTGTTCTTGGCATTGTCTGAAGCAGTATAAGAAATCCCATCTCAAGATTGTTTTTAGTTGTTCTGTCCTGGCTACCGCAGTGCCCTAAATCTATTTAAATGCTTACTGTTTGTGGTCATTTTGGCTTTGCCAGATTCAGTGACTAAGGAGAACATCCTGCCAGTTTTTGTGCACACCTTTCTTTTGGATGGTACTTGGCAGGGACATTGTCAGTATTTTTTCTTAGAGCATGTTTGTGATACAAAATGGACATAGCCACCCAAGGAAACTGTTTTCCAGGCACAGAGTATCTCAGGCACAGGCACAGGCACAGCGCATCTCAGTTATTATTCCTACTTGCACACCTTTTTCTTTCCCCACCCTTTACCTCTAGATCTCCCTTCCCAGCCACAAAACATCAACTCCCTGGTTCTTATCATCTTTCCTTTTATTCTTTAAATTATTTATATTTTGGATTTTATTTATAAGACATTGTAAAGGACCAGCGAGATACCTTAGTGGACTAAGACCCTTCTTAAGCAAGCATAGGATCAGGGGTTCGATTCCTGGCACCACATGCTATAATGGCCGTGACCCCTGGGCACTATGAGCCGGCCACCAAGACTGGGTGTGGTGGTACCTGCCTATAATCCTAAAACCTGGGGATTATTCTGAAAACAGGAGCATCACTATGAGTTTGAGCTGTGTAGTGAGACCCCGTACCAAATACATAAAAAAAAAACTTACTGTAACATATTTAACCTGGGTTTGAATGTTTAGTGCTTTGATCTCAAGGTGAATCCATTTTCCTAAATATTCTTCAAACTTGTCCTACTTTGTACCAAAGTATTACTCCATTATGTATAAATACAACATCTACTTTATCCATTTATCTATTGATGTACACATAAGCAATTTCTAAGATTTAGCAAGAAGATGCCTAAAAGAGGCATGACTGAGTCAAGAAGGATTTCTGTTTTTAGAATCGAGAGGACCCTCTCTACTGATTTCCATTTTGTTTATACTAGTTCATATTTCCACCAAGGACATAGAATTGTTTATTATTCCCATGATCTCACCAACATTTCTTGTGTTTTGAGTTCAGAATGATAGTATTTTATAGGTTAGTTATCATTCTTGCTGGAGTAAGGTAGAATCTCAATGACGTTTTGATTTAGGTTTTGTTATATGTTAAGACACTTTGTCATTAATATCCCTCAGAATGTAGCCTTTAGCTTTAAATACATCTGCTCTCACCTTACTACTTGTGAATTAGTTCTTCAGGAGTAGATCAAAAAGGACTTTCAGAACCCCCTGGGAGCATGGCGAGAATGAAGGTATAGGAACATGCTCATGTCTCTAAGAGCAAGGAGGATTATCTTCACTAGCATCATGCACTCAAATTTTGGAAAGAAAACTGATAGATATCCATTAAATTAAACTGATTTTCAACTAACTTTGAAAATGTTTGCTTGTGCTATTAAAATATCTAGCTGTGGACAACATTCCAGATTCTTCCAAGATATTGCTCTAAGACAAACACTAAGTGTATATTCTTGAAATTCAACTTATATTATGAGTAAGACTGAGATTATACTATCTTGTTGTACAACATAAAGGGATTAAATATTCTATATTTTGCAACTAAGCAAAAACTTTTAGAATGAAATCTCAATTACTGACAAAGAATTTGAAAGGAATATGTACATATATGCTTCAGTTTAAATGCAGAATGATCTTAGATGTTATTGTGGATCATTTTAATACTTTACCGTATAAAATATGGCTATTTTACTGAATTATTGAATACCCTTAATAGCAGGTTGTATGCTGTGAACTATTGATCCAATAATTATTCATATGGACTGTTAAAAAGGGATGATTCATTTTTTTATTTTACCATTTTATGCAATGCTTATGTATTATTTACAATTTGAGAACTAGGAATAAAAGACTTTTGTATAATATTTCTAAAGTAGGGCAGGTCTTTGTGGGAGTCCAAGGTAACATTATACAGTATAATCAAAAATTAAATAACTTTAAATTTTAGTAGGTGAAAAAGGATACCTTTCCTTCTTCAGTTAAATATTTTAATTGCAGGACTAGTCACATTGACTTGTACACCTTGCCAGCATAAATAAATCAAGTATGTGAGTACTCCATAGATTTCTCAGAAACGAATTAAAGGACCATTATTATGTTGTTTCTTTTTGGTTCCTACAGAAAATCATTTTTTCTTTAACCTGGTCATTTTTCCTTTTATATAAAGAACAAAGGAATTGGGTCAGTGGAGAGTTTCATCAGGAGTATTTAGAGCTTATCATTTAATAGTGGCTGAAAAAGACAGTTTATGAAAGTATTTTATAGGTTAGTTGTCCTCCTGTTTTTAATGTACATTCCTCTGGTGGGCAGCATATCAAGCACACTTTCACGTTTCACCATTTACCATGTACCTGCTGATCCACAGGGGAACAGTAGCATCAATTATGTAACAACAGCAAGCAGGACAAGTAGCTAGACGTGTTTTATGTATCCCACTTTAGCTAGAATGACTCAGCGCATTAATCTCATTGTATGGATTAATGAAATGAAAGGTAGTAAGAGGAACGTGAATTTGCAAGTATTCAAATCCAAGGAAGAACTGAGCTCAGTGTCATAAGCTGGCACTGATATTCACTATGGGTTATTTTCCCTTTAGTTTTCTTAAAATAACTCATATCTGATATTCTCAGCAAGAGTGCTGTGGCCTTTGGTACTGCAAGGCACTTGTTTCCAAGCAAGGAGAAATTGGCAATAATCATCCCAGTTTAGGTGGAAGGTTAGGGGCTGGGGCTTGGAGAGAAAGAGGCAGAAAGCAGGACCTAGACGACAAAGAAAAGCTTTTTTTAAAATGAATATAAAATAGTTTTTTAAAAAAGCATTAGAAACAATGCAAAATTTCACTAAACAAAGTAACAGAAATTCAACAGTGGTTGCTGTATTGCATGCTGTTATCTTCAAATTAGTTGTTTAGTTTACCACATATAAATGTGCAAAATTGGTTAAAACAATACAAAACAAAATAACCACAAAAAGTTGTAAGAAATTAAAAAGAAAAAAAGAATAAAACCAAAAAAAAACTTTCCACAATAACTGCGCCTTTTAAAAGACCATCAGAGATCAGCAGGTCAATTATCCAAATTATCTGCCATATGTATACATAAGTATTTTTCCCTTCTTTCTTTTGTCCTTTTTTGTCATCCTATTTTTTACTTCCCATTCAACAACTTCTTTTCCTTTCACAGTTTCTGTTGTACATTTTAGATTTTTATTACTCTTTCAGGTTTTAACACTAGAGGGACAATATAATGTTTTCATGTGATGGGTCTGATTTACTTCACTTACTGATAAAGTCTCTTGAATTTATCATTTTATACCTGAGCAATACTCTGTAGCATAAAAATACCACAACTTTTTATCCATTCCTCAGCTGATGGGCATTTGAGTTACTTCCAAGTTTTAGCTATGACAAATTGCACTGTTATAAACATGGGTGCGCATATATTGCTGTGGTATGATGTTCTCAGTTCTGGAAAAATACTTAGCAGTGAAGTAGCTGACTTGAACGGGACCTCCAATCCTAGCTTTTTAAGGAATTTCCATAGTGGTTGTACCAGCCTGCACTCTCACCAAACAGTGGAGAAGGGTTCTTTTTTCCCCACATCCTCTCCAGCACTTGTTATTGGCTGACTTCTTGATAATAGCTTCTTTCTGATCTCAGATGATAGTTCAGGATTGTTTTCATTTGTATCTCTCAAATGACCAATGATGTTGAACATTTTTTCCACATACTTATTTTCCATTTCTATCTTTTCATTTGTGAGTGTATATCATCTCAGATGCCCATGTAATGATTGAATCTTTGAATTTTGGGGACCTGATTTGTTTCAATTTGTTATATGTTCTAAATATGAGTCCTTTGTCGTGGAACAGTCTGCTATAATTTTTCCCAGTTTGTGCATTTTCTCTTTACTTTGTTGGTGATTTCTTTTGAAGTGTAAAAACTTTTCAAAAAGATGAGATCCCAATTGTTGATTCTTTGAAGTATTTCCCATGCAGCTTAATTTTTATTCATAAACTCTTGATGTATGCCTATGTGCTTAAGATTTCTACCTACTTTCTCCTCTTGTACACTTACTGTTTCAGTTTCAATATTTAAATCTTTGATCCACTTTGACTGTATCTTTGTGTATGGTAATAGACATTGGTCTATTTTTAACCTTTGGTGTGTGGAAAGCGAGTTTTTCTAGTATCATTTATTAAAGAGGTTATCTTTCTTCCAATGAACATGTTTGACCCTTTTGTCAGTGATAAGGTGGCAGAGTGTGTTTATAGTTATGTCTGAATCTTGTAATCTGTTCCATTGATCCTCAGGTCTTTTTTTTTTTTGCCAGTTCTATGTAGATTTTATTCACAGAACCTTTGTAGTGTAATTTCAAGTTGATGCCTCCTGCCTTTCCTTTGTTGCCCGGGATAACTTTTGCTATTCTAGGTCTCTTGCAGTTCCAGATGAATCTTAGGAATTTTTTTTCTAGATCTGTGATGTATACTAATGGTATTTGTTTTGAAGTAACCCATTGTATTTTAATAAAACAAATTTGTTAACAAATCTAACCGAACCTCTCAGATGTCCAGATCACATGATAATTTGCACAGTCTATCCATCTTATTCCTTTTTATATAATTTTATTCATTTTAATGGGAAAAAAGATAATATAGTGATGAAACAGTTTCAAAACAAGTTAGTAGGATGTTTAGAATATTAATACATTGCATATTATTGTCTTCATAATAGTTAATCAGAGGTTAAGATGCAGACATGATATCTTGTCTATACAATATTAGTACAAACTTTTATTCTCAC
This sequence comes from Octodon degus, assembly GCF_000260255.1. Taxonomy (NCBI): domain Eukaryota; kingdom Metazoa; phylum Chordata; class Mammalia; order Rodentia; family Octodontidae; genus Octodon; species Octodon degus. Next base: position 26,153,397 of record NW_004524582.1, read on the forward strand.
TGATCTAAGAGAAAGTAGCCATAAATCTATCCTAACTCTCATGTGTATACATATATATTTTATTTTCTTTCCCACCTTTTTTTAATAATGAAACTGTTATTTATTTACACTTTTATGAAGTTAGTAACTCATGACACTAGGTTGCTTAGCAACTGATAGCTAACCTTAGCTAACCTTAACCAGACAAGATGTTCATCTCAGGAGTGAAGTGACTTGTTTGCTTTAGGCACTGGTTGAAATCCCCCTACGTATATTTGATCAATTTCCTAGCTTTGGAGCTCCCAACATACCCCCCTTTTTCATTTTGTTTTTTCAGAGATGGGTGCTCCACTGTAGTTACAGAAGCTGTGTTTGGAGAAGTCTTTAAAGGATCTTTTCATGCTTGAAGTCAGTCTAAAGATTGTAGGTACTTGAATTTAGCAAAATAACCCAACATAGTCCAATAGTCCATAATAGTAGTGGTTATTGGCAGAATTGGCAGTTGTCAGAAGTTGTTGACTTGAGCCTTTTACAGCTCAGCATATTAATATGGCTTTACTTTTTATACCTTGTGGTTATAATTTTCTGATGGATGATTAAGACCAAGTTAAAGCAAGATCTACATAACTAAGTGTGTGATTTTTGTATCTGACAAGGTTGTTCAAATTGCCCCAGGAATTACACTGGAACCATAAACAGCACCTTGTAGATATTTTGTCAGTGTCAGCCATGTGGAAGAGTCATGGCCATTGCTTGACCAATTTGCTTTCTGTGAAAGCAAGAAAAGCTTTTCAATATTAGATTGGGAGAAATCCACCTAATTTCACCCAATCAGCCTTCGAATTATAGCAGTAGCTGTAGAGAAAGGAAGAACAGCTCATTGAAGCTGGAGGGAATGAGTGATGAATCAACCAGTAAATACTCCAGTGTGCAAACCACAAGGCTGTTACCTGGAGTGCCGCTCACACTGTCTTGTGGCTATGATCTCCATGGTGAATTGGCCACAGTGCTGCTTCACACTCCTGAAATCTGAGCTGAGCACTCAAATTCCAAAGTTTTAGGAAAGTTTCAGATGATGTTAATATCGGGGGAACATGTCCACAGTAGAAAGTAGAAACACTACTTCCCAAATTGATAATTGGCTCAGCAGAATCAATAAGCCCCGTGGTTTTGTTAAGATCACGAATTCTCCTGTCCCATCCTATATCAATATCACAACATCTGGGATTAAATACAAGCATCAGTACCATGTTTTAAGTTCTAATATACAGCATCACAGAAAAACAGTGAACAGAGAAAATGGAGAAATGAAGAAAAAAATGGTGCTTGCAATATTATTTTGGAAGTAGAATGAGGAGTAAGTTGTTGAACTTCCTAAGATTCTGCTTATATAAAAGGGTGCAAGATGACCTAATTTTCTTCTTGAAACCCTTGTTTTTTTTTGTTAAATATGACAATTTTTATAATCATTCTGTAGATGGTGTAGGTCATGCTTGGAAAAATCTAACATCTTCTGCCAGGAAATTAAGTAATTTGGATACTTACTTTAATTAACGATTGTGCCTAAACAAAAGCTCATTGTATCAAAGAGCTCCTACTCAAACACAAGCATTAGCTGCAAAAATGCTACATGGCAATACGGAGTGAGAATGGTGGAGGGACAGTTCCCTAAACAAATAAACCAAATTGCTTCCAGCTCTTCCTGTAAACCACTCATGAAGTGTCTGGCAAGCTAGCCGGAAAGAAAGCACTACTGCTCCTTGGTACAATACTATGTGTCATCTTAGAGAATGAACTTTAATTAGAGTGTCAGTAGTGTCAACTTAGTAATCAATGCTTAAGACAAACTGAGAGAACAGTGCCACGGGAGCCTTGCCACCAAGGTACGATCAGCTGTAAATTGCAAGGAATTTGCATTGTCCATTAGCACACAGTCATAAGCATCAAAGTGGTGAAAGACTGCACACGGTTAGGATGTTCTCTACCTGTACGAAATTTATCACAAAAGAAAAAAAAACTGGTGTAATACTCCAAATTTCTGGGAGTCTCATGATAGATGTAATCACTAGGAACTACAAAAATCTTCTAAGACGTCAATAAACTAAAAAAGCAATGGTATTCATGGGTTGGAGTCTGTATTTCTATCTTTAGCTGTGTAATCTTGGGAGAGCTGCTGCCTTAAATCTGGGTGATATGTTTGGCAAATTGGAAAATACTTTCCACTTCCTGCAGGCTTATGGTGGTGTCTGGTACAGGATAGTTAAGACAATGTGAATTCGTGGGAGGACACTGTTTTCTGAATGAAGAATCTCAAGCCCTTACTCCAACTGCATAACCAAAGCAACAAAATGAGTGCTGTGTTGCTGTTCTGTTACTTGCAAAATAAAGATCAAATGAATCCTTCAACAGGGTGGTTGTGAGAATTGTATGACTACAACCAAATCAGGCAGCATACTACATGTATAAAAGCAGCAATTAATCAACACACATAGGGGCCGGGGAGATGGCTCAGTGGAATAAGCACTTTCCTGGCAAGCACAAGGTTCTGAGTTCAATCCTCAGTTCATATATATATATATATATATATATATATATATATATATGAAGTTGACTACTCCAGAAACATTGGGGGACTTTTCTTTCTTTTGTTTTATGGTACAGAGAATCAGACTCAGGACCTTGTAACTGCCGGGCAGGCACTGTGCCACTGAGCTTTGTCCACAGCCCAGGGGACATTTTGAATAATTATTCCTTTTGTCTCACTGGCATCTTTTAGCCACTTCATTTGATAGGGTTCATAACATCATGAGATGTTTTCATTCTTTTTCCTGCTTCTAATGTAGAAGTTCCTGTGTGTGTGAGGAATTTCTGTGCAGTTTAGTGGTGAAAATTAAAAGTAACCACAAGTGATTAGGTATTGCTTTGCAACAAATGATAGATTCTGTTTTCCTTTCCCTTAGAATCTGTGCTGGTCTATGATCTTTCACCTACTGGTGCATAGCAAAAGTAATACCTTGACAATTCTTAGTCTAGACATTAACAACACTGAGAATTTTTGCTTTGATCTCTTGAGTCCACAACCCTCTAACTCCTTTCTGAGGAGGGCACAGGAGCCACTATGATTGGAGAGGGATGTGGTACAAAAATAGTCAGCTTTTGCTTTGCCTCTTGTAAAGCAGCTGTTATGAGATTCAATCCACTACCTGAAAAACCATCAGAAAATTCTACTGATGCAACATGTAGCCATATTTTCCACTTGAATTCTGTATGAATTTCTAACTCTCAAAACCTCAAGATAAGAAATAGTTGTTTTTCAAGCTTTGGGCACTGAGTTGTGCTACTCTTATAGACAGTTCAGTTAGATAGAAATATTATAGCCAGTCATACAGGGCTTGGCCCTCAAGGGAGTCAATACAGAAGTTGATAAGGTATCGCAAATATGACTGGAGGTGTGTGGTGTCTTGCCAACTGCTGAGCAGCTTGTTACATTCAGCTGAGATGAATTAGGGTGGTGCTGGGTATGGAGGCCCACCTAAGGATTGTGCCATATGGAGAGGGATAAAAATGAATAAAATGAAATGGAAAGGGAGATGCTCTGCTGGGGCTGTTGGTTCTGCTGGGGGATCTTGTCACACTGCATTTCCTGTTATGAACTTGGCTCTCATCATTAGAGGAGCTCGGATCCTCTGTCTTGCTGAGGAGAGTTGTGATATTTTGCAGGGAGCTCTGGGCCTTACTTTCAATGTTACTTCCTGGCTCCAATTCAGATCCCTCAGCCTGCTAGCACAGATCTTTAATCCCACCAACGCAGAATGGCTAGCTTCCATGTCTGAACTTTGGGCGTTGCCAGTGCAGATCCTTGGTACAGACTTGTATGAGCCATTGTCATGAGCTCTAGGTCTAGTTGGAGGTTGGTAACCACAGCTTCTCATCAGTCACCTAGATTGGTAGCCATAACTTCTCATCTGTTGATTATTCTCCATAATCACCCTTAGAAAAGTGGGCTGGCCAGATAGCTCAGTGGATTAAAGTGCCTACTTCGGCAGACACACGGACTGGGGTTTAATCCCTGGTAAGCTCTAGCTCTAGTTGTGCTCATGCAGGACATTGCCATGGCATCTCGGCCCTCATCTGGATTCTTTGGTCTTCAGTGTGTGGACAGGTCTCCTGCACTCTTTTTGTATATGACTCTTTGTGTGACTATTATAAAGTAATCCTATAAATTGTGTGTCCTAAATTAAGCTGTTTCTTTTTAAAACCCTGACTACAACAAGATGCATCTGGCGGAGGCCAAGACTCTAGACAAAGAAGGAATAATCTGGCCTACCTGCCTCCTTGAGGGGTAAACAGTAATGAGAGATTGTACAGTACTTTGTATCAGCAGGTACAGTAAAGTCCAGAGAGACATCAGTCACCTAGATTGATAACCATGACTTCTGGAACCATGCCTGGTCAAGATACCTTTGTTCTTTTCATGCTTGCTATGTGACCTGCTTTACTACTGGATCAATATTGGCTAAACAGCTATAGTTTTCATCTCACTGGTTAATTCTAGATTAACCTAGGTTGTACTCTTCTGTTGATTTTGCTCCATAATCACCCTTAGAAAAATAGGCTGGCCAGATAGCTCAACGGATTAAAGTGCCTACTTAGACAGACACAGGCATTGGGGTTCAATCCCTGGTAAGCCGTGCTGTGCTGGTCCCACCCTCTGGGTGCACTGAGATGGTGACTGAGAGTGTGTGTGTGGTGGTGTAAGCCTGTAATTCCAGTGCCTGGGAGGCTGAAAACAGGAGGATCACTATGAGGCCGATCTATGTAGTGAGATCCTGTACACCTTGTACTGAATACATTAAAAAAAAAAAGGAGAGAGAGAGAAAAGTGTCCTTAGTAGTAAACCACTTTTGAGTCTCCTCCTGTCTCCCAGGAGCTTTTTCTCAATAATCCTTTCCTATTCTTGACCTTCATTGCTCCTTAGCATTCATTCTTCCATTCTGGAGGACACAAACACAGCTTATGTGACATCCAGCAGGCTGGGTACTATATTTTCCTCTATTCCATCAAAACTGCTATCTAAAGCATAGGGCTGCTCCAGCACATGGGGATCCATGGCTCCTCCCTGCAGGGACAAACCGTGGGCCTCTCCGTGGCATACATGTGCCCTAACACCAGACTGCACGGAGTCCATGCACATCTCAGTAGTATCAGAAATGTGTGGCTAGCAAGCAAAGGGCTGACAATGAGTGGACAGCCCCATTCAGAAGCCATCCAGCCTGGGTGACTGTTCTCTTGTTTCTTGGGGAATTTTCCAAAAGCTTTTTATTGTTCATTTCCAGTACGCATCACTTTCACCAGCTGCCAGTATCCACCGAATCATACATCTGATTTTCTCTATCACTGCCCATCCTACGTGACAGCTCCTTGAGGAAAAGGACACTTAGATACATCCAAGGATCAATGATAAAGAACTCTTAGCACTCAATGACCCTATACAGACCCACGTCCTCAACAATAGACCAAACTGTGGCATTACTTTGTAATGGCTCTCAGCTGTGGCTGTAGGATGTCTGACCCCATGACATGTCTGCTCCGGAAAGCTCAACAAAGCCAGGAACCTGATGATGGAGACAATCTCAGCACTCTGGGAGTAGATCATAAAACCTATGCAGTAGGATCATAAAACCTAGCCCAGCCTGGGCAAGTCAGTCATTCAGCTAGACCCTGTTTAAAACTTAAATAAAAAGAAAAAGACTTTGGTTTATAGCTCAAGATGAAGTATGTGGAGATGTGGTGAATGCTCAATAATGGTAGTATAATTTACTGGTATTTTTTTTTTTTTTTCTTTGCGGAACCAGGGATTGAACTCTGGCCCTAGCGCTTGCCAGGGAAGCACTATTCCACTGAGCCATCTCCCCGGCCCATAATTTACTGTTAATCTCAGATAAAACCTGAGAGTAGACCTACAGGTTATAACCCTTTGCTTAAAAGAGTTACCTTAGAGACCTTACAATTGTCACTCCTTTCTTGGCTCCTTTGAAATGTAAATCCTTTATTTCTCAGAAGTGTCTGCTCAAAGATGTGAAGTCTTCTCTTTGCAATTCAAACATTCAAGATGGTTACAGCCTCCCCGTCTTTGTGGGAACATGGAAGCCACATTGCATGTATCTCTCCTGATACGTGCCAGTGTTATGGTGTGTATCTAGTTGTCCCGCGAAAGCCTCATGTAGTCAGTGGGGCAGCTTCTAGAGTTTGTGATTAATTGATCCAGTGTGGGGGATTATGGTTTTAAGTGCTGCTGGGATTATGAATGTGAGTGCTACACCCAGCCTGGGGCAGACAGCCTGAGTCAAATATAAGGGAGACAGACTTGCTCTCTGTTGCACTTGTTGCCACTATTCCTCCCTTTTTCTCTAGCTCCTTGCTGTTTTCCACTACCACTAACTGCTGCCCTCTGCCATATGACACTCTGTATTGGAGTCAGCCAAGTATGGACTGAAACCCCAGTATCTTTCTTTTATCATATTCCAGGATTAAACATATCTATGGCCATTTTGCTGTTGTTCTTTGGCATTTAGTTTTTTAAAAAATGTATTTTGTCATTGCAGGTCCTTTCTCTGTGCAGCTTTGACTCGTGGTGCTTCTTCTGCTTTCAGCCTCCCTGGTGCTGGGATCACAGGCATGCACCACCACACCTGGTCTCAGCGGCTGGCTAAGCCTGCCCTGGAGGCAGGGTGGGCAGAGCATGAGCTTCTAAGGATCAAACCCAGTCCCTGCACTTGCCTAAGCTTGACATTTCATTTGTATTTTGAGAATATTTTTTTTAGCAGACTTGAGCTTAGTTTTTCATTAGGGTCTCTTGCATTCTACAACAGTCATCATTGAGTGAAATCTGTGTCTATCACTCGGACAGGAGCACAGCCTGGTTTCTCTGTGACAAAAGCAGAAGAGAACATACACACGCACACACATACATATACACACACACACACACACACACACACACACACAGAGACAGACAGACATACAGACAGAAGGAGAGAGAGAAAAATTCCTGCAATACTTATTTTAATTAGTTATGAACAGAAAAATAAAGCTATGTGCTAACAGAGCCAAACTTGGAAGGTGGGAAATGCTGTGACAGAGAATGTGGAGCAGATTCTGGAATTAGTAAAGCTTATGATATAAAGTTCTTAAGGGAAGAAATAATAGAGATGGTAGCAGAGTTCTGAAAATCAAAGTTATATCTGCATTATTTATTGCGTGGCTTCCATACTTCCTCTTACTTATGATGATTTATTATGACACCTTTCCATCGTCATTCAGAATTTTGTTGGGTAAATCCCTTACATTTTATGCAAATTTTATGATCTACTTTGAACTTTAATTTACCCACTTTGAAAGTGGTTTGTTTATGTAACTGAAGTCAGAATTTCTTTAAACAGACTGAATATGAATTGTTAAGAATTGATAAAATTCCTCTAAATAGAGAAATGTCTGCTAATTTAGCATACCAGTGAGGTAAAAACAAAATCAAAGCAATAGAACACAAACAAAAACTAATGACAGACACCAGCAATAAGAATATTAGTCATTTAGAACATCAATCATTATGACCTCAAAAAGCTTCCAAAGATAATCTGAGAGAGCTATTTATTATTTACTTGAGATTTGTCTTTTATTTATTAATGCATACAGCAAATAATTTCTTAAGACTGATACTTTTCAAAGAGATATTTAGGGATGCAACTTGGAATAAGGGTCTGTTATCTTCTCAAAGAGCATGGCAAATTGCAAGGCAAGCTTAAAACCAGACAAAGACAATTCAACTTCCTCCTTTGCTCCATGTGGACAGTGCTAAAACATATCTGATCATAAAATAGATTACAGAGTTTACAAAAGTAGTATTTATAGAAACATTCACTTGTTGATTGTGCTTGGTGGCCTGGAGATTTCTTTTTCTTTTCTTTTCTTTTCTTTCTTT
>NW_004524582.1:26170515-26175184 GCF_000260255.1 Octodon degus
TAGATATCTCTGTGGTAATCTGGCCCTGATTCCTTCAGCTATATGCTCAGGAGTGGTACAGATGCACGCTCTGAGACTTCTACTTTTAGGTTTTAGGGAAAACTCCACACTTATTTCCACAGTGACTGCACTACTTAAGATTACTCTTCAGTGAAGAGGAAAAAAGACAAAACCATCTAATTGCTGGGAAGTACTGCACTTTTTCCCCTTGATATGCATGTTAGGATTGGGCATTTCCAAGGCTATCTAGCACATTCCATAACCATAAATTGACACCACACTAACATGGATTTTTGTACTATATTTGATAGTAGGCAGCGTTGCCTCTTTTTCTGGCTATGGTTTGCTCTAGATATCTGGATCTGTAGCTTTATTGAAAAGTGTTACATGAAAGACTGGGTTACAATTTATGTTGTGCTGTAGATTCTACCTATACTGTAAATTCAGGCACAAGTAAGAATTAGTGTGCTGTATGACTATATTTACTTCTGTTGCTTGGATCAGTAAATTATAATTTCCAGAAAAAATTCTGTTCTTGAATTCAGAAAAGTGAGATTACACGAGACATTGCATTCCTGACAGGTCTGTGTAAGTGTAAGAAAGGAAAAGAAGCCATGTACAGGCAAGGAGAGGGTTTTTATTCATTCCTAAAAAAATCTGTAAAGATTATCTATGATTTAACACCATGAAATATTCCAAAACCAGTGTTAATTTACATGATTCTTTTATTATTTATTGGATTTTTTTCCTTTTACTATTTGATCTTTGCACTTCGTTCTATTCATTATAAGAACCGAAATGCTCTGTCTTCTTTTTCTGAGTAAACATCATAAATAATTCAAAATATCTCAATGCCATTGAGGCATATTACAGAAAATAATTCTGGACCCCTTTCCGTTTTCTTTGTTCTTCAGGTCACACGAGGTGGGCAGTCAGGAGGAACAGTTAGCTTTTAATTTACCAATATTTTAACCAAGTCAAAATAGCTTTTATTTTCATTGACACAGTGAATGTAAAGTCACAGGAGCAAAAAGAAAAATAAAACAGGTCATGCAAGAGAGTTATAAAAGGAAATATTAGTGAGCTACTTGAATGTCTGTATATAAGAAATTTAAATCATTGGAGTTAAATCCATTTATATGAGAACAGCTATTTTCAAAGTCAAGTTAGAAATAGAAATGTTTCATAGAGTACAAGGCATATCTAACACTACATTTTTTACAGATAACTCATTTCCTCTTCCATTCCAAATATTTACAGAACACAAACCCATGGCGAGTAACCTATTAATAGAATATGGGTCCTGTATTCAAGCAGTCTGCTGATAATGATTAGAACATTTGTACCTACAGGTAGCAAAGTTGGTGTCTTTCCTGTGCCTGAGACACAGTACCTGACACCCCCAGGCTAAAGAAGAAAAGGTTATGCTGGCTTAGAGTTGGTATAGGTCTCAGCCAATATCCTATTTGGCTCCAAGTAGGGCAGCATGGCAGAGGGGAATGGGAGAGGAGAGATATCTCATGAATCAGCAACAGGAACAATGAGAGGGAGAGAGACAGAGAGACAGAGAGAATGAGAGAGAGAGAGAGAGAGACAGAGACAGAAACAGACACAGAGACACAGAGAGACAGAGACACAGAGATAGAGACACAGAGAGAGAAAGGGGCAGAGACACACAGAGAGACAGAGACAGAGAGAGACAGAAACAGACACAAACAGACAGAGAGTGCAAGGGAGGAGATACACTGTACCGAGACCACGCCCCCACTGACCACCATGCTGATAAGATTCGTGTTGTAACTCACCTTAACCTATGAATATCTGTAGTGAACTACTCCACACTTTCAAGATCAATGACCTCCCCAAAGCTCCGTCTGTGAGTGCCACAAGATTTTTGGAGACTTGAACTCTAGATGCAAACTCTCACACTTGGCGAGTTATTACAAATTAGATGTAAATTTATTTTTGTGAAGTAAGAAAAATAAGTATATCTCCTTATGGGATTTAGGAAACCTTTCTACAAAATGAGTCATTGCCTTTGGGTCCAAAGAACGGAATTGTACACATCCAAAAGACAGGCCAGCTGCATATTCAGCTTAGAGATCACTGATCTCATGTGTGAGCAGCACAATTGTAACTTGTGAGTGGGATGTGAGCACTTGTGATGAGAGGACAAATGTTGGGGGACACAGTGAAAGCCATGCATAATTCTCTGGGAAAGGCACAAAAACTTAAATTATTATCAAAATTAAAGAAATAAAGCCAGGCATAATTGTGCCCACCTTTAGTTCCAGCTGCTCTGGAAGGCTGGGAAGGAGCCTGAGATTTCCTGTCATAAAACAATTAAATAAATGGAAGGAAGGAAGGAAGAAAAAGAGAAAGAAAGAAAATGTACCTGATGAGGTCAACAATTTCTGACATTGCAGTGAAGCGGAAGACCCAATACTATTATGGACTACTGGACTCTTTTAGAATATTTTGCTGAGTTAACACACCTATAATATTCAAATAACGGAACTTAACAAAAAAAGGGGATAGAGATGAATGTCCATTTTTTATCTGTATATTCAAAATGGTTAGGATAGATATATATTTACATTCTCTTAATGAATAGAGGGATTTGTTGTAATGGTGTTTGTAAATAGGATATCATGTCCACATCTTGTACAGCAAATAACCACTAGGAAAAATGTATGCAATGTGTTAATTATTGAAACTGTCTGAGCAATTTGATTTGAAACTGTCTCATTGCTATTTGTTTCTCAATAAAATTATGGGGAAAAGAAGATAGAAAAGTGTACCTGATGAGACTTTAAAAGAAGACAAAAATGGATTTTGCTGTAATTAAACCCAGGAGCTAAGACCAAAGATGTTCTGTAAACCCACGTGAAATCCGAAGGGCCTATGCTTGTGTGCTGGCCGTGAAATGATGGACGAGGATTTCCTTATTTAAGAACACATCTGCATAGACCTGATAATGGCAAAGAAACACAAGACACAACAGTGCAGTTTGTTTCCTGTAGCATCTCTGTTCACCTTATGGACGCATCTCATGTCGTTCCACCCAAGAATGCTCTCCCAGCTTTATTTTCCTTTGGACAGGAACACTTTCCAGAGGAAAGTACTTACAGTGTGTTCTGTTGCAAGAATGACCTCAAAAGTAGACTCTCCAGTGAGGGAGGAGGAATGGAGGGAGGGAGAGAAGGAGGGAGAGAGGGAAAGGGAAAGAAAGAAAGAAAAAGAAAGACAGACAGCAAGACAGAAAGCAAGCAAGCAAGCAAAAGAAAATAAAGGCAGGAATGGAGGGAAAAGGGAAGGAGTTAGAAAGGGGACAAGAGAGAAAACAAAAAGAAAGACTAAGCAATAAAATCAAATACTTAGGGCTGGCCAAATAGCTCAGTGAATTAAAGTGCCTGCTTAGACAGACACAGGGGCTGGGAGTTCAATCCTCGGGCCTGCCGTGCCAGCCACAGCCTAGGGGTGCACTGAGTTGGCAATGGAGACTGGGTGTGGTGGCACATGCCTGTAATCTCAGCACTTGGGAGGCTGTAAACAGGAGAATCACTAAGAGTCTGATCTAGTAGTGAGACCCTGGACACCCTGTAGACCCTTCCCTAAAATATAGAAAACAGTAAAAATAAATGAATAAATAAATAAAATAAAATACTCTAGTGTCCTTGCCCTAGAACACTATACCATCTGTAGTGAGAATGACATGAGTTTTGTTAAGACAAATATTTACTGAGTGCCAATAGTCTATGTAGTTTGAGTTGGTCAAGTTAGGAGATGCAAATAGAGGTCTTTATCTTTGAAAATATTATCACAGAGGCTGTTCAGAGATTTAAACTCCCAAAGAAGAGAACAGAGTCAAATATTCAGACAGTAGGTGAGATAAAATACATAGCATGGAACCAGTAAGAACTGATAACGGCATTATTTACACACCCTGGGTCTGCAGTGCTCGGGCACATGGACTGGAACAGCACCCTCATACATATGATTTCCGTGTTTTGTGTTATTTCAAGGCTAAGGAATGCCGTTGTGAATGGATGCATATATTTACCTACGCATGTAGCAGTTCCTTCCCTTACTCATATAGTTTCTTTGGAGCTCAGCGATCTAAGGAAATATTTATTAAGCATAGACTGTACCCCCTGATGGGTTCTGTGTGTGGGTACAGTAGCAAGCAGAGGGGTTGCTCTACCTAATGACATCTTTGGGGAACACAAATAGAAAAGAAAAGGGGTATGAGTGAGACAGAGCTGTGAGCAGGGGAAGTACCAATTCGAAGGGGATTTTAGCTGGCTGTAACCAGGGCTGGCACTAATGATTTTCCTTAGCACTCCCTAAATGATGATATATCTTGTAGAAAATTTTCACATACATCATTAGGGCTCTGTAAAGAAAGGACTTCCAGTGCTTCATTAGTCTAAAGCCATCCACATGTTGCTATATTTCCAGTCTCATATTTTCCCCTTAATTACCATCATTTAAATGGTCTTTGAAGATCAGCTGTAAATTAAAATTGATCCACTGTCACCAGGCTCTGACAGTTGGCAGCAACCAGTGACACATGAAACTCGAGTGTCTTTTGGAGAAGACAAAATGAAATGGAATTTGCAGCTCTGCAACACGGCCTGAAAGGAAAAAGGTGATTTTCTCCAGTGGG
>NW_004524582.1:26175284-26181331 GCF_000260255.1 Octodon degus
GCAAGCACTTATTCTACTGAGCTGTCTCCCCAGTCCCATCTTCATATATCTTATAAAACATATACCTAACCTTTTTTCCTGTTCTCAATGTTGTTCATTATTTTTATTATAATTGATGTAAGATGTTTGTGTTGAGTTATGGAATACTGTGTGATCATTCAAAATATGGGTACTTATATGAATTCAATATGCAGTGTTCAGATATGAAGACTTAACATTTCTTTGCCTTTAAATATTATCATTTCTGTTGTGAAACTACAGACTTTTGCTATTTTGAAATATATATTAAATTGTTGAAGACTTAAAGTTTTGAGTTAGCAAATTGTTTGAGAAACAATTCTTCTGAGTCCATGGTGGAAGATCAAAGTGTCCAAACCCAGCTCAATCCTAAGTCTTCTTATATATGTTTCTTAGATAATTTCCTCTGAAGTAATGGAAATCATTAAGTCAAATAATCATGCATATGCACATATAGTACGAGAAATATGATGAGGGTAGGATGATGTTGATCGTGATAATGACAGCAGACAAAATTCTGACACCAACATCCATATCTACTTGGGAAGGCTTTAGTGAGGTATATTTCTAACATACTCCTCTGCTTTTTCTTCCATGAAAGTGTGCAAAAGTGTATCTGATATGCCAAAAAAATGCAGAGATGTAGGAGGCAATATGGTCAGATGATAGAGAATATGTAATCAAAGAATATGCTAAATTTGATACAAGTGTGAAGTTTTGCAAAGAGGAAGCTGTTGTATGTCACAACATCTCCAGTAATTAATGAGTGCATTGATCAGGGCTCATTTTGAGAGAATGTTTTCTCTTCTAGTAATCAACCTCTTCATATCTACCTCTATTCAAGAAATAGTGATAATGCTCTTGCAAGTTTTATTTACATATATATTTATCTGTTTATAGTAAGTTTCTGAAGGGTAAGAGTCCACGTGTGATTTAGGCAGTTTCACATCTAACTATCTACTATCAGAGTCCGTGGGACGAGGGATTCAGTGAGACACAAAAACAGAAAACACAGACTGTAGGAAATAGAAATTCCTAGAAAGCTACTCAGTGCTGAAGGGCTCCAGACCCCTCTCTAGTGGCTGAAGATCTCTTAGGGACATCAACACAAAAGTCTTATTTTCTGCGTCGCCTGGAGGGTCCAGGCTGGAACTTCAAGAGATGAACTTTCTCAGGCAAACACGCTCGCTCCGTGGCCTAAAGCCAGTCATTTCATTTCTTTTAGTTATTTTGTTGATAAATTGATTTCTTCATTAATGTCCCATTCCACAGGGTGAGCTTGAAGATTAATTAATTTATGTACATAAAGTGCCTCAATTAAGGTAATTGCCATTAACTGCAGACAGGCTCATGAGTCCCTACTTGGGAATAATCCAAAATCATTTCTCAAGGGATTTCTGGTAATCACTCCAAAGTCCCTCACCAAGTCCTATGAAGCTTGAGCCATTTCCAAAATCACTATTTTTTTTTCCTCCTAGAGGTCTTACTGTAGTTTATCTAAAACTTACATGCAGTTTATCGCAGTCGACCCCTCTCTGATTCCATTGTTCCACCTTTGGGGCTGAGGATGGTGCTTTGCGGATGATCTAACTTCTCACCTTGGGCTCAAGGACAGTAATGAGAGAACCAAGAAAACACAACATCACCTTCAGCATCAGGACAGGTACTATGACTTGTAATGAAGACAGGGACAGCATCCACACCTTTACTCCAGCAGCATGCTGTTCCTTTCAGTTAAAGATGAAGCAGTGGAATAAACTGGTGTGATTGTTAGTGGCAGGCACATTTTTTGTACATTACACTGAGAAAACAAGCCTCAGTGGAAGAAAGAAGTTTCAGGAACCTAATATTTAAAATTCATTAATCTGTAAAACTATACACTAATAAAATATTTTAAATATGCTCCAATAAAAAAGGAAAGAAAATGTGTGCTTTGCTGATTTTAAAAAATGCATATTTTACCTAAATTATCATATGTATTTTTCATAACATTTTGGCAAGTAAAATACTACTACTCTTTCTTTGCAGGAGTAAAATGTAGCTTCCTATGGTGAACCAAATGCACACAGTTTCTGTTTGGATGATGAAAATGTTTCAGAAGTAGTTGTAATTGGTGCATAAAATTTCACTGTAATTAATGTCACCTTGCAGTTAAGTCTTCAATTACAAATAGGACTAAAAGTAACAATACTTAATGGAGATTGTATTACTGAATTGACAAATCTAAATATCTCGCCAAGTTTGAATGAGAAACTAACTCAGTCTCCAGGTTTTAGCATTCAAAAAACAAAATTTCCAATTTTTCAACACACTGTTAAAGTTAAATCAAGATTCTCTTTTTACATTGCATGAACTTAGGAGTGATGTTTTTCTATTCTTTAATCATTTATAATTAATTTTCTGTTAGTGTATTTGTTGGAATAAAACTTAAGCCCTGCAAAACAGCTTTTAGAGAAATGAGATTAGCTAGGGCTCAGGGAATACAAATTCAGTGGACTTGAGGTCTCATTATAGGTATATAGCCTCACTAGTTATCACTGTAATTTCTGAACTTAAATTTTCTTTTCCATAAAGTTGGTAAAGAAAAAGAAATATTCTCTTTTCTATGATCTAGATTTTTTTTTTGGCAGTACTGAGGATAGAACTTAGGACCCTGATCTTGCTACAGAATGATTTCTTTTTGGCATGTGTTTATATACATATATTAACTTAGTTATATACTTTAATTTACTTAAAATTATAAAATAGCTTTATAAAGTTGCTAATTAATTTCATACAAGAAAGGCAGAGAAGGGCCAGCTAAATAGCTCAGCAGATTAAAGCTCCTACAAGCAGGCTCAGGAGCTTGGGGTTCGATTCCTGGGTCTTCTCTGTCAGCCCTGCCCCACGGGTGTGCTGAGAGGGCTATTGAGACTGGCTATGGTGCCACCTGTAATCGCAGCTCTTGGGAGACTCTAAACAGGCAGATCATTACGAGTCCAATCTAGTAGTGAGACTCTGAACACCCTGTAAACCCTTCCCTAAAATACAAAACTAAATAAATAATAACTAAAAGTAAGAAAGAGAATGAAGAATCAAGGTAGAAAGGGGTTTCTACTAGATCATGGCAAATATGAGGTCCTGTAGTTGTAATATGACCTGGGCAGTCTGGCTCTTGTGTATCTGGTATGAGGCATTAAACTGTGATGCCTCTTTGCACAAAGGGTAGGACCATGAGGGTGTGTGCTGACAAGTATCCACCTGCTAGTGAATAGAAGATGAATTTCATCCCACTTCAATGCAAGAAGAGCACAGAGAATATTAGTGTCAGTCAGGTATGAGTTTCAATATCAGGCTATTACCTATCTGATCTTGGATAATTCACTGTTTTCACCTTGAGAAACTGTTCGTCAGGATGAGGAGCACTAATTGATAGAAGTCTGCCTGGCATATTTTGGTACTTGCTCCTACAGAGAAGGTATGCCCACATCTTGGGGATGCTCAGCAGTGGCTGTAAGGATCACAGCCTCCTACAGCCCAACACGTGTCCATGGACTTACCTTGTTCACATGCCTGGTATAATCACTTCATTGAGTCACATGATGGAGTTCAACTAGACATTCATTTCTCTTTGCATATTTAGTGCTACATTCATTAAACTTCTGATCTAAAAGGATTAAACTTAAATGGAGTTAAGAATACTAATTTCAAATTCCCATGTATATAAGCCAGCATGTTAGTGTTAAGGACTGTGTCTTAAACTCTTTGTATTTCTGAAGATCCTACTACCAGGAGAAAATCCACTTCTTGTCTTAAAGGGATTGAACTCAAGACCTTGCATTTGCCAGGCCAGTGCACTCTCTTAAGCAGCTAGGCTGTCTCCCCAGCCCTGAGAAAATCCACTTCTCAGGGCAGAATAAACTTCCTGTTTCATTGATTTTAAACTAGAAACACTATTAGAACAAATCCTTCTATTCATTAAGAGAAGAACACAAGTTTAATCTATCCCCTCCTTGCAGAAGAGAACAGTATCCATTATAGATTCTTCCTGTTATTATTATCTGAACTGTAATGCATTGTTTCTTTTACAACACAATCACTGCTGAGCACTTAATGAAACTCAGAGAATTAAGACAGGAAGGTGATGTGTTTTCTGGCTTCCTTGCCCCCTTAGATGCCCAGGCCAAGGGAGATGGGCCTAGCAGCATTCCTTAAGGAAGACACAAGTTCCCTGATTGCCTGATTGCCACACCCTAATAATCTTAAAATCAATAATTTCTCTGTACAATTTATATATGTCTAAAGAAAATATCATTTCGTCTCAATGGAACCCATTGAACAGCTCTGGAATTAGCATTCCTAGTTTTGAAAGTCATAGAATTTAATACATATAGTCAGAGGCCCAGATTAATAACTGAGTTGTGTTAGACCTCAAATATCCAGATTTAATTTTTAAAACATCTCCTAAACTCATCACCCATCCATATTCATTCTGTATATCTTTAAATTTATTCTATGTTCTACAGGACATAGCTTTACCTGGAATGCATATTGTACATATACTATCAAAAAATGAGTTAATTTTCTCTGTAACCTATAACTTTTAACAAAGGAGACAATACCTTAAGTCAACATAAAAGAAGTCAGTATTGGGCTACAGAGATAGCTCAGTAGTCCAAGTGCCTGCTTAAGTAAGTGCACAGACCTGGGTTCAATCCCTGGCACCATATGCTGTGCTGACCCCATCCTGGACACATTAAGCCAGAGGCCAAGATCAGATAAGGTGGCACATGCCAGTAATCCCAGAAGTGGGGAGACTGAAACAGGAGGATCACTATGAGTCCAAACTCTATAGTGAGACCATGTACAAAATACACAAAGCTAAAAAAAAATGAAGGCAATATTTTCAAATTGATAAATGATTCAGGTATGATGTAGAAGGGATACTTTCTACTTATTCTTTTATACTTCTTAATTTTGAGACAATGAGATAATTTTCATTCATGTATTTGTAATTATCACTGATATTTAAAAATGTGTGAATAGGAAGCAACATTTTATTTGATAAAAATGACTCTTACTCCCTAAAAATAGGACAGGGTGCTTGATGCCTACAACACTGAGATTACACAGATGTCAAATTCATCCAAAGCTCCTCTTCAGTTTGACTTTGAAAACTATCACACTCAAAACATTAAAGTCACTCTGAATCCCCAAGTGGATGACAAAGAATCAGCTCCTCTCAGTGAAATCCTCACCTGTTTGGATTAGCAGGCAGACCACACTCCTTCAGGACAGATGATGCCTTCTTTCAGTGAAGAACATTCCTCCAGAAGCACTACAGAATACCTCAGTGGATGGAAATTGGGAAACGTTATGTTCAAAGAGAGATTGCAGACCTGCTTGCATGGATTCATAGCAAGGTGGACACGTGATTTAACTTTTCTCTCATTTCATCACCAGATTCAAAAGACAGCAAGAAAAGCTGTGAATTAGCTGAACTTTACCAGAAACTTTTCTTCTAGAGGAGACTAAATATAAATTTTTTTGGTGAGATCCTTCATACCTCTGGGAGCTATCAATTATATCAAAACATGTTCACAGTAGAGAAACATGCCTAAACATGAAGCACGCTATCTTAATTCCATGTGTTCTGCATACCAGTCCTTGCCTGGCTTCTCTGATTATTCAGAACATCTCTCCTCTTCCAATATGTGATAATGATTATGTGTAAAGATCAAAAGTTCCTTCGTTATTTTCAAGTGGCTTGCTTTTTCCTAATGTTTATTGTTTTACTATTTTCTTCTCATCTACTTTTTCCACATTCTTAGAAAATGTGAGAGACCCAGTCCAGAAACGGGCATCTGAGATGAACACACACTTCTCGGGGATGAAAATAAAGAAGTGAATAAATATATGAAAAAAATGCTCCACATCACTAGCCATCCTCGAAATGCAAATTAAAACCACATTGAGATATCATCTCATCCCAGAAAGAATGGCTATCATAAAGAAATCAACCAATAACAAATGTTGAATTGGCTGCGGGG
>NW_004524582.1:26190596-26191940 GCF_000260255.1 Octodon degus
AAGTTTTTGCATGTCAAAAGAAATTACCAACAAAGTGAAAAGAACCCACAAACTTGTAAAAAATTCTTAACTAATAAGCATTCAGACAAAGGTTTTCTCTCTAGAGTTTATAAAAAAAAAACTAAAAAAACATTAGGGCCCCAAAATTTAAAGACCCAATTCAGTAATGGTCATCTAAGATGAACACACACTTCTCAGAGCACATTTGTTTTAAAATGTTCTGCTTTTGTAAGATTTCACCTATAGCAGAATTGAGCTGGCTAAATGTGGCCACAAGGTGTTTTATAACCAGACACATATCACAGACCACAGCCACCCACCCACTCACCCACACACATGCACATACACATGCGTATGTGCATATATAATTGTTACTTATGATAGAGTTGGACTTTAGTCTGTTGTCTTGGAGCAGTTCATTGTACATGGGCCCAGCAGGCTTTTGTGAAATCTTATATAAGAACTGAGTTGAAGGTGAGTGTTATACTCAGAGCTAAAATCCTAAACAGTCACCATCACCACCACACCCCCACACACATTCACATATCTCTTTAGAAGGAGTGCAGGGTCTACACTGGTACTAGTTCTTTCCTATCATTCAGCAGCTTCACACTCTCTTAGAGGATCCTAGGACTCTCAGGAGCCAGAATGAAAAGTTTTGTCTCTTGGCAGAAATTAATGCCAAAAGTTCCACAGTCTCTGGGTTTTCTAAGAGCCACAGCAACTTTAGTTCTTTGTTCACAAAAATTCTATTATGAGAAACTGAAAAACTTAATTTGAGTCACTACATGAACATAGAACACCCTTCTCTTTGGGAATGTTGTAGTCTTCTGAGCATTCATATTTCTAATCAAATGTCACCTCTCAGTGGGGCTTTATCTCTTCACACCCTAATTAACAAAACAATGTCCTCTTCTAAGCATTCCATTGTTTCATTGTTATGTTTATTTACCACTAACTAAAACCAGATCATTTTTTTATGAGACTATTAACCATCTTTTTTCTTTGGTTGTTAGTGCAAATGGTCTATGGATGTAGTATTTTCCTGTCTCTCTCTCCTGGCAAAAAACTTCACAGATAGGATAATATCTGTACATAATGAACCTTCAATAAGTATTGCTCCACCAAGTTTTATGTCTATGGGATGACATATGAGATCCAGTTAGTGACCCACAACTGGTGAGATACCTATTATATTCATGAACACGTAGAGCATCTCCCTTCAGAAGTGGACAATCACTTATACACATATTTTATGTAGCAATTTTTAAATTAGCTTTATTTGCATCTGGATAAAAAAATAATCCAGGAGCTGGGGAGATAGCTCAGTAGAATAAGTGCTTG
>NW_004524582.1:26192325-26202757 GCF_000260255.1 Octodon degus
ATATATATAATGAGAACCAGAATAAATAAAGGCAGTCAGAATGTTAAGACTGTGTACTGCCTTGGAATCAATATTGTGATGTTATTAAACATGATTGTTAAAGTAAGAACAATGTAGGATGTATTTTACTCTTTCATTCTACTCTGATAACATTATGCTACCATGCTATTCCATTTAGGAAATTATTAGAAAGAAATTTTAAGAAATTGGAACTCATGTGGGTATCTGAACAGAGATACAATATCAGCCAGGAATTTTGTAAAAAGAGGCATCAACTCCAGCTATACTAAGCAGAAAGACAACTAATTGGAAAGATAAAGAGGGCTCCACCCACCAGCTGACTGGGTGTTAAGACCTGGAAGATGTAGGAAATGTCAAGAGATCTTCATGTAGAGCAGCAGATAGCACAGCCGAGCGCCAGATGAGGAGTGCATTTTGGGCCTCATGAATATTCCTGCATACTCTATTTACTATTTGCTATTGTCTGCTTAGTCTTTTTAGAAATTCACAATACCAGGAGGAAACTATGATCACGCGGTTTGGTAGATAAATCATGATCTAGCTGCTGGCTTCCCACAGGGTCGGCCTTAAAGGAGAGATGGAACAGAATCGCTTGGCACCAATTCCACATGCAGACAAAATATTTTCACCAAAGTCACTGCAACTTACAGGATCTATGAACCAACACATAAAAAATTACACATATTAGTAACAATGAGCTGAGTAGAAGGGAAAATCTGTATTATCTGTACTCAGGGATGATTGCAGAAAGAGAGCACTGTTCAACATTCTTTTCCTTATATTTGCTCTATAAGCAGATCCGATCAGTTCTGCTTCCTGCAAATTTTAATGTCCACTCTCTGTCCAACACCTCTGCTACCATCTCCCTGCTTAGACTACACTCCCTTAAATATCTGAGTTTCTCAATACTCTCTTCACTAGTACGTGTACCATCTCTGGCAGCTATCATCTTCAACATTTAAAAGATGGCCTTTGTGTGCACATTATACCTGCACTTCTCATAGGAAAACCCACTTTTTTCCAGTAAAAGACACTGCATAGTGCCTGCACTACTCACTGCACCTCTCCACACTGAGACTCTAATGATGCTGAATTTCACACAGATTCCCACTCATTTCCTGACTTCACATACTGCCATCGCGGCGGCTCCCTCAGGCTGGGGTAACTCACTCCATCTAGACACCTAGAAAACTCATACTCATTCTTTAATCTTAGCATAAACATGACTTCCTGCATGAAGATGATTTTCCTAGATTCCCCCTGGGAAGAATGAAATACATTTTCTTTTATTCTCCTTCGCTACAGCATCATTTATATGTTTATATCTACCATTACATTGCATTATGGTTTCTCTAAGCTTTTGAAGCCTATCACTTCCTTTCTGTAGCTGTAGTGCATATCCCAAGGCCAAGTGAATTGCATAATCTCCCAAATGTCTGCTGGATACATGAATAGATGAATAATGAATAAATTACACTAGGTACCTCCTCGTTTTCTGTGTCATTGTCCTCACATTTATTTTTGATAGACTCAATTATATTGAGGATAGAACTATATATTGCTCATTCTGTTCACTCTAAACACTTTTCCCTTTTCCATAAAACCTCTTTCAAACATTGGTGAATATAGCTTTTTCTATCACAGTCGCTGACAGAACCATAAAGAGAAAAGCTCTTGTTTGAAGACTCTAAACCAAAAAAAAGTGATACTTAAAGTGATAATAAAACAATTTACATTATAAAAGAGCTTCACGGTAAAACTATTTTCACATCCACTGCTACCCTGCAAGGTCTCATTGCTTTTATTAATTCATAAGTAAATGGCTACTACGCATCGCCTACTTGTTGGGCCTCCAGCAAGGAAAGGGAAACTAACACACTGATGGAAGGCAGATGAACTTTCTGCCAAATGTAGCTTTTAACTCATTCTGGAACCAATAAAATATTTCAGAAAAGGGGACACCGATGGGGAGCTACAAGGTCTACTGTATCCTATCTATAGAAATCAATAGAATTAATTACAGATATTATCACAAATGAAATAGAGAGCTGTAGCTATTCCAGTGTCTTTATGACACGGAAGGCACATGTTACAGAGATTTTCCAAAATGGCACAATTTGCTTCCCATAGCGCATTTTATGGCGCACTGGGTTACTGCATGCACGTTACAAAGGACGCAACTGGGCGCAAAGAGACAAAAGTGCGTTAAAGAGTCTAATACTCACAGAGCGACAGAGAGGCAGCCAACCCAAGACTCCAAAGTGCTTCATTTTAAACCAGTGCTTTTGTAAATGAATGGGCTTAGGCTGTGTAAGTCAGCACACCGTGACCAAACATATCCTGAGCAGAAGATGTGAGCTCTGAGGCCGTCACTCCAAACCCCACACACATGCTATTGCTCCATCTTCACAGCAAATTCCCACCAGACTTGGATGACTCTGGGGACCTGGTAAAGCAGCACTCTTCTACATACATCCCTACTTAAATAACTCTCTCTCTCTCTCTCTCTCTCTCTCTCTCTCTCTCTCTCTCTCTCTCTCTCCTTTTCTTTTTTCTTTTTTTGGTGGAACTGGGGATTGAACTCAGACCCTTGCGCTTGCGTGGCAAGTGCTTATTCTACTGAGCCATCTCCCTGACCCCTAAATAACTAACTCTTTAAACATAATCATTGAAAGATACAACTTTTCTAGAAACTAATGTGGTTGTCAAAGGTATTATAATTAAATAGAAAAAAAATATCCCTTTCTGTTTCTAAGGGAAGAAAAGGACAGCTGTAACCAGGAAGAGGGGTGAGGATTCTTGCTCAGAAGTGGCCCTGGGTTCTCCAAGAGTATTCAGACATTCACTAGAGAATGCCAGGAAGAGTGCCTGGTCCTAAGCTTGACAGCCGTTTAGCTCCCAGAATGGAGCACTGTCTGTGCTGGTCCTTTCACCTGTAGAGCTCTTTCCCCCTCAACAGCTCCTCTGTATCCTTTGCTTCCTGCTTGCCATTCTGGTTTTCCTTTTGCTAGTAAGGAAACTCTGAAAGGCTGATCAGTTCTACCTTTGAATTTAGGACTTTCCCTTCACATTTTCCTCTCTGGGAAGAATTCAGGCTGCCTGCTCCTCTTTTCTGAAATAGGGGAGGACTCTCAGAAACCAGAGTGTGGCTCCCTGGGGCTCTTCCTGCTTGACTTGCTGAACTCCAACTCAGAAATCAGAGTCATGCCCTGAGCCTTGGCCCCAAGCTTGAGTGTCTGCTCTTGTCAGACTCTCCCTTGCCTGAACCTGGACATCACACCAGACAGGAACTGTTTAAAGGAAGAGAGGCTGATTTGGGACCACAGATTCACTCCATAGCTGTTGGCTCCCAGGTAGACACAGATGGGCAAAGAAGCCTGGCAGAGGAAAAGGGGGTTCGATCCAGGGCACCTGTGCAGTGGATGAGACAGTGAGAGCAAAGCGGCCCCCAACATCACACTGTCTCTACGCTCGTCTTCTCCCAAGGCCCCAACTCCTAACCACACAGCCGTGAACTCGTCAGTGGAACAAATACTGATGAATACAGTGATGTGTTGATCCCAAGACCTGGCCAGACCCCACCTGTCATCCCACGAGACTTGAAGAGGACATTTGCAATCTAACTCATAAACCAGCCAGTATTTCCTGAGATGGGAGTTGCCTTGTTTTTGTCACAAGGCTTTCATGGAGGTCCTTATAAAAATATCAGGAAGCCATTCAGAACCTAACCCCCTGTCTGAAGCAGATTTTTACTTTGGTGGGACTGATTAATTTGAGACTTAATTCTTTTAGATTTCAGGCCATCCAAGCTATTAATGGTGAAGAAGTTGTTTTATTATGAAAAGCAAAACTGCATTAACAGTTACAATGTGGACTTTGGGGTGAAACAAATCCAGTGAGCTGTGTATACACATTCTTCCCTGAGAGATTTCTAGTTCACAACATTATATTAAGTGCCTGAGGTAGCCTATAGAAGTTGGGAGTTTTTCAAATCTTTTAAGTAACTTTATCATTTTTCATTATTTCAGGTAAAACTATAATCACTCTAGGTCAATTCAGGTAGCATGCTACCAAAATATGAACTATCTTAGTTATAAAACTACAAATATCTATCTTCTACTTTTCTGTTTTCTGCAACACACCTCCGAAATGGTTTTAGGAGGGGAGTCATTTGTGACATACTTATGTCACCAGAATAGAGCCCTCACAAACATTTTAACATCATCATTAGAAAAAGGCTGTGGG
Source organism: Octodon degus (assembly GCF_000260255.1). Taxonomy (NCBI): domain Eukaryota; kingdom Metazoa; phylum Chordata; class Mammalia; order Rodentia; family Octodontidae; genus Octodon; species Octodon degus. The sequence continues at coordinate 26,196,592 of NW_004524582.1, forward strand.
TTTTGTTTGTCTCCTTGTGTAATCTGGCTTTAGGGCTTTATGTGCTATCACTGTGTGTATGAAAATATCCTCCCTATATTAAATAATATAATTTTATAAAATCAGACATATGAACCAGTTCTTCCCCTCCAGAATGGGAGGACAGTGCGAGAATGCAATCGCCCATGAGCAGGAAATAATCTCTCACCAGATATTGTATTTGTTGTTGGCCTTGATGTTGGACTTCCCAGACTTCTAAGAGCATGATAAATAAATTTTTATTGTTTGTGAAAAAAACAACGATATTAGCATATTATGTTGTACTGGCTGATATATAGTGTAAACTTGCGAAGTTTGAGTGACTCAGCAGGGAGCAAGGGTTCTTACTTTGTAAACATCCCCATCCTGTGCAAGAGGAGGGCATGGACACTGTGTAAGTTCTACACCCCACCACAGGGTAGCCTGCTTCCAATATAAGGAAAGGAGAGAAGCTGCAGGTACTTCCCCTGCATTTTCTCTTTGCTGTTTTTTGCATGCAGGAACAGCTGACCTCTTCCATGTGCCACTCCTCCTTGGAGCCAACTGAGTATGGACTGAAACCTCCACTAACTGTGAGCTCAATAAAGCTTTCCTTCCCTTATTTTATATGTTAAGTATTTTGCCCAGTAACTGAAAAGCAAGCAAGGCAATGGCCATGAGATCATGAGCGATTTTTAAAAACTTTTATTTAAATTTTTCTAAATTTGGAATGCATGAAACTAAAAACATGAAAAATGAATGTAAGTATAAAAATATCACATTATTTTGTTGTTTGTATACATGCAGACCAAAATCATCTACATCTCACTTAAATTTGATCTTTTGAAAAATGAAAGGAAAGTGTATTAGTTATGGGACACTGACACAGTATACTGGGCTTTATGTCCACAAACTGAGGACCGGCCCAACGCCTGCACCTGTGTCTCTCCCTCAGATTGCTCCCCCCTCGACATCTAGGCATTTAAGGCTAATTGCCACTCTTAACTGTTTGCAGTTCTTTCCTGGAAGACCTATAAATACAAGCCCAAAGTGCTTTACAGACAGGCAAGGCTCAGTAATCCTGGGACATCATTCAGTTGGAAGTGGCAATTAGACATTTTTTAACAAGTTCTTTAATACAAAATGGAGTAATTAAAACTTGCACATTGGAAGGAAAAACACTTCTGAGATTATGTTCATTTTATTAAGCTATTTCAAATACTAAAGTTTATTGCAATGCATAGTTCTTTATTTCCTTTCTTTAATTGAATTGCTGGCACTAACCACTCAATGAAATGAGTGTCTGACCCGTGAGAAAGAGATTAAGTCATGCGGGGTGTTTATTTTTAATTGGTATTGACCACAAACTCATACATTTCCACTAAAATTGGATTGACTTGGAAGATTTTCCTCGATGATCTAAATGTAATGGCTGAGCCTCTGAATTATTCCAGCTATGGCTTAGCTGCGCCAGCTCTGCTTTAGTCTCACATCCTGGTCTTGATGGGGAGGTTAGCACTTTCCTGCCTGGTTTGCTAACACTGCCATCAGCCTTATCGCTAACAATAGGAATGCTGAACAATGGATCAATAATTAACATACAACTTTATTCCATGTAAATCCAGAAGATGTTTTCCTTGATTCGGAGAGCATCTGTATATGTGAAGTTGTAACACAAAGAAAGCTGAGTTAAATCAACACAATTTTTAAAATATAAAATTCTATCTGATCTAGTGCTAGGATCTTTGCTGTCTTAATTTTTAAAGATAGATTTTGTCTACCAAAATAGGAGTCCATGGGCTGCACTGGTAGCCTCTCATCAGAGAGTGTGATGCTTTTTTATGATTTCATAGCTGAATTTCTTGTTCTCCCTGGACCTCAGATGCGTGCCCTTTTCGGTCTCCAATGGCAACTGTCAGCACTCAATTTTTGCTTTCTAACCCACATTTCTGGTGTCTCTTTCTATCTATCCATTGATTTCCTTGAAGCCTGATACATTTTTGGCACAGTGCACTATTATTAGGTTTTCCTCAGAACTAATAATAGAATTTTCAGCCATTGATTTATTTTCTACTAGGAGCAAGTAAGTCAGCATATGCATTGAAAGTCTGAGCTTTGCCAGAATTTCCTCTTTCATGGCTTCTATACCAATTTATTCTATAGCAATTTATTCCCATGACGTGCTGCTTCCACCTCATACTTAAGGATGTGGCAAGATACCCTGGAAAAATGGACACATTGTCAAATTCATATTAATACACTTAAGGTGACAATACAGTATAGAAAATCAAACACAAACTAATAATGATGACACTGTAATGTAAGGCCAGGCCCCTGTCTCAGTTACTCTTCTCTCATTGCTGGGACAAATACCCAACACTCAAAATGAGGGAAGGAAAGGTTTATTCAGCTCACAGTTAATGGAGGTTTCAGTTAATACTCAGCTGGCTCCAAGGCAGAAAGGCACAGGGCAGAGGGCAGCAGTTCATGGTGGTGGCAAAGAGCAAGAGGAAAAGGAGGAGCAGCAGCAGTAATGGTAACGGAGAGGAAGTCTGCCTCTCTTAAATTGCATTCAGGCTCTCCACCCCAGGCTGGGGAAAGTGCACACACATATAATTCCAGCAGTACTAAAACCCATAATCCCAGCCTTGGATCACTCATAATCCCAGTGGATCATGAGTTAATCAAAAACTCTAGAAGTCCCCGCCCCATGACTGCATGAGGCTTTGGGGGGACAACTAAACACAAACCGTAACACTTCCACAGTATGTCAGCATGAATAACAATCCTGAGTAGCAGAAAAGAGGCAAAAGGCAGTGTCCGCAGGAATGTTTTCTCAGGAGAAGCTCAGCCTCTTCACCTTTTCTAGTAAAGGCTCTTTTCAGTTCGTGGCCTGTGGACCCTTCCTCCTACTTAACAGCCAGCAGCATCTACGAAACACTTGGGCTCCATGGCCACTGCTTGCAGTGTCCATGTCCTTCTAACTGCTTGTCCTTCATCTTCCTATCGGTCCCCTTATGAGTAATTTCAGGCCCTCCTGAATGAGGCAGGATTTCCTGTGTCTGAACATCCTCAATTTTTTTTTTTATTTGTAGTAAGGGTCTACAGGATCTTACTACATAACTCAGACTCCTAGTGATCCACCTGTGTCCAGCCTCCCAAGTGTTAAGATTACAGGTGTGTGCCACCAAGCCCAGTCTCAACTGCCATCTCAGCATGCCCCTGGGGTGGGGCCAGCATGGCACTCCCCGCCAGAGGTCAAACCCCAGCCACTACATCTGCTTAAGCATCAAATAATTTAATCACATCTGCAGAGTCATTTTTGTAACATGAGCACCCTGCCATCTTGTACTCAGAGGTTCAAGGAATTATACTGTGGGCATCTCTGAAGGGGGTTAGATGATGATTATTATTATTAATTGTACTTGATGCAGCATCTCACTACACAGCTAGGACTCTTAGTGGTCTCCCTGTTTTCAGTCTCCCCAGAGCTGGAATTACAGGCATGCACTATTACAGAGACCCGGTCTCAGTCTCTGGCTCAGCAAGCCAGAGGCAGGGCTAGAGTCCTATGTGGTTCTGGGGATGGAACCCTGGTCCCTGCACTTGCCTAAGCAGCCACTTAGTCTGCTGAGCTATCTCGCCGGTCCTATAAAAGGAATTATATTTCTTTAAACTCTTTATTTAATTTTTAAAAAGAGAATAAAAAATAGTAAAACACAACACCCTAGAAATGATACAGAATTTCACTAAACAACATGATGGCAACTCAGCAATGGTTATTTACTGTTGTCTTCAAATTAGTTGCTCAGATTACTAGATATAAGCATGTAAATTTGGTCAAAAAACTGAAAAGAAGAGAAAAAATTTGACTGCTCCTTTCAATAGACCAGCACAAATCATTAGTACAATTATTCAAGCCAATCACTGTATATACATATATTTTCCCTTTCCTTCCTTCCTTCCTTTCTTTTTTTTTCCTTTACTTCTTTGTCTCATGCTAGATTTTTTAAGGAATACTATGAAAAATGTCTGTTGGAGAAGATAAATTACATAGGCGTACTTGGCCAAATTTTTAGTACTTAAAACTATGATCACTGAAACTGTAAAACTTATTCCTACATCCTCTGATCTCTAAGCAGAAATTGGAGGAGTTTGACAAGGTGAGAAGATGCAACTTCTCTATAGGTTTGAAATTTCCTCTCAAAGGTACCACCTGTGAGCGCAGACACTCTGTTGCCCATGAGTTCTTTCGTATCTGGTTTCTGCTTCTTTCACAGAATATGCAAAAACAGTATGTTATTGATGTCTGCACCCAGCAGACTGCATTTTTGTCCTCGCATCAGAACATCCACACCTCCTTCAACTTTCCCTGGAAACCAGTCTTTGCTGCCTGATCTCCAGTGGGAAGAGTAGGACACGACCTCCATCACCAATGAATAGGAAACTTGTCTCCAAGAAGCTGCTATCAGAGAAGTAACATATTAAGAAGAGCCCACATCAAGGATGCTCAGTCTAAAATATATTTCCACATACAAACTGGGCTACACATTGAGAAACAAGGCAATATTGAAAGAAAGTATCAAAGAAAACTATGACAGAAGTGCCCAAAATATACAGTGGCAGTAAGCCAGGATTATTTCACAAACCTAAGTGCAGAAGAGTGAAGCACTGTCCTTTGTTCTCCATTTCATTGCCCTCTTCCTCTTCTGTTTTTTTTCTTTTTCTCTTCTCCTATATAACAGAAAGTGCCCCCTACTTAGGACTTGCTGGGTGTTGGTTCCCTAGCAATGTAAATTGCCAGTATATTCCAATTTCTGAATTCTGGGTCCCAAGTAACTTCTAGTTTTCTGTGGTTTCTGTTATTTCTGTTCAACAGAAATAGCTGGTCACTGTGGTGCATGGCTGGTCACGGATGTATGCCTGGTCACTGGGATGTGTGCCTGGTCACTGTGATGCACATCGTGAGAATCAATTCCCAAATGACAAGCTCTTTGCTTCTGTACTTCTGCTTTGTGACCTCACAGACATCTCCCTCCCTGAGCCTTCAGGCTTGACTACTTTGGGAAGGACCACAGTCTGGTCTGCTAGTGTCCATACAGCTGATTCTTGCCTGAAACCTCAGTGCTGCTTGGTTCTTGGTCAGAACATTGCTGTTACACTTACATTCCTCAAGGTGACTGTTATGATCACCCTAGAGCTATGTCAACATTAAGACAGTTTGTGGGCTGAGACAGGCATTGTCCAGGTCACTTTAAGCTCAGATATCAACACAACTATGACCTACTCTATAAAAACTGGCCATCACTAGATGTTTCTTGTCAAATGATAAAGGAAACCCTCAGTAGCAGGAATATCAATAAGTCATAATCTCCATAGATTAGCCCACATTTCATAAATGAGTTATTAAAAATTAATAGTCAGAAATTTACTGAGATAATTGGGTATAGTGGCATATGACTAGAATTTCAGCACTTGGGAGGGTGAAGCAAAAGGATTTCCACTAGTTCAAGGCCAGCCCAGGCTACATGAGTTCAAGGCCAACCTGAAATACATAGCCAGACCCTGTCTAAAAAATACAAAAGAGAAAAGAAGAAATTTATTGAGTTAGCAATATTCCTTAACTAATTAATTCAATGATAACAAGCATCTCAATGCAGGATGACAAGGTGATGGTGTAGTGGACCCCAAAGACTTTTCAAGTCTCAACTCTACCCTCCACACTTGGCAGATGATGCCATGACTCTCGAGAACACACAGATAGCAATAGCTCCAGACAGTTACAGGACGAAGGTCACTATCAGGTGCCCTCCTCATGTATCTATGTCACCTAATTTTATGGAACAGTTATCATTTGAAACTTTGCCCTGCTACAGTTCACACGCCTCACGCATAGAAATGAGGCCTGCAAACTAATACTTCGGCATTAAGAGCCAATGTGATTAGTCTTCCTTAACAAAGCAGACCTGTTAAGAACCAGCCATATGGAATCAGGACAGAACATTTCCCAAGCATGGTTTCTTTTCATTCTAAAGCCAAGATTCAGTGCAAAATTCAGGGTGCCCTTGGCTTAGGCAGATATGTTAATATTAAAATAAATAGGAAGATTATTGGTAGCTAGTGACCTGGGAAAATATTCTATTAGGTCACAGGCACATCAGAACATTTT
>NW_004524582.1:26203532-26205091 GCF_000260255.1 Octodon degus
GAAAGAAAGAAAGAAAGAAAGAAAGAAAGAAAGAAAGAAAGAAAGAAAGAAAAGAGAAGAGACAAGAAAAGAAAAGACAAGAAAGAAAAGACAAGAAAAGAAAAGAAAAAAGAAAAGAAAAGAAAAGAAAGGAAAAGGAAAAGTTCTATTGTTTATTCAGGAAGAAATCATTGTCAACTGATGAAAATAAGTTGGAAATGCAAGTTTGTGTTACTTTATACTACAGCAAATGTATTCTTTTTTGTAATAAATAAGGTCAATATTACCATTTCTTACTGGATTAGTGAATGACTGATTTTCTAAAACCTAGAATTTGATGTATAACTTAAATTAACAGTAGAGTCCAGATGTTGGACATGTGGGACTCTTCTCAGAAAAATAGAATGGAAAAGATTATGAGATGATTAGGCACACCTCCAATATAAGTTCATTATGAGTCAAACTAGTACACTGAAATAATTATAAAAGGAAGTCAATGATACATCATAATAGGCTGCATATTGAATGACAACAAAATAGAAATAATGACATTAGTCAATTTGCATTGAATCTGCTTTTTAATCTGTATATTGGATTTGTAATTTTAGGTGCATAATTATTTAAAATACTTTGTATATTGATGTATGTAATATAGCAGTTCTATGAAATGGAACAATATTTCCTTAATATTGCATGTATCCACATCTAAAGTATTTTTAAGTTATTTTAATGATAGTATAAACAAACAGATGCATATCTTCTTTCCTATGACCTGCAGGTAATTTTGTCTAAGACCATCTAAAATTACGCCTCCTCTTTTATGGGCTAGGAGCAATGGACCCCAGTTCTCACAATCTAATTATATTTTATTCTCTATAACAACATGATCTTGTGTGAAACAATCTACAATAAAATCTATTAAGTAAATATTTCATTTTCATTAAGTTAAAGTCAAGTTTTACCTCTCTGCGAATGTATTTGTTTGCTTTCACTGACAGTGCTTTTAGTTTTAATGTATCCAGTACCTTAATTCAAATTATCACATATTTCACCAACAGTTGTAGTTATTTTTACTGATAGGCATTGCTTGTTGTAGGCTGATTTTGGTTTCCTATGGAAACTTCTTTTTCTGTGAGTGAATTCTCATTTCTGGGAACAACTCACACTTTTATGTTGGCCATTTAGACAGAAAAATCAATACAAAGGGCATCTTATTTGTTTTAGCATTTCACTTGCTAGTAACTCATGAAGTTCAAATAAAAGTAGAGATATTTAGACTGATGTTTGATGCTTGACATCATACAGTGGTTTTCATTTTATCAAGAACTTTCATATGAATCACCATTATGACATTAGAGCTAGCCTATCAGATACGGCACAGAAATTATTATTTCCTGTATTTTACACAAGGAAACTAAGGAAGGAAAAACATATAATGTTACACAGTTATTATATACAATTCTTATTTAGGAGTAGACTCTAGGCTTCCAATAAAAGGTATTTTTATCAGAAAAAAAAACCTGATTTTTTTCTTTATCATGTCTTTTATTTTATTATTTTTGAAGAATTTATTATTCTTG
>NW_004524582.1:26206030-26208926 GCF_000260255.1 Octodon degus
TTCTACAACCAGGCCAGCTTCTCCATGAGCCCCAGCATGAGGCCCTGCATATCAACACCATGGCATTTGAAGAATGAAAGTTGATGCTTAAAAACGGAGGAAGCAGGAAAGTTTCACAGTAACACGGCTAAGGAATCAGAGACACTTCCAGGAGAAAGGTGCACAGGAGACAGCTTTGCTTTGTAAAAGGGAAATGGAAAAATGGAGAAGACAGGACTGCTTATTTTCCAAACATTCTACTTTATCAGGAAGGTGCTTCTTTGGATATTGTTGGTGTTTGCTTTAATCTGTTTTTTTTTTTTCAATTTGTTTTGCACATTCATATAAAAATAATTGGTAAGAGCATCATTAAAACATAAACTGAAAAATACAGTCTTTTCTATAAAAACAAAGCCTTTAATAATGTTTATGTTTGCTTTCTTACTTTAGCTTGTACTTATATATTTACTGAAGTAAATAATTCCTTTGAAATCAAAGAGATTCATGACTTGAATTTTACTTGACTATTTAAAAAATCAGTTGGTTGGCATAATTTATATTAATCTCAATCTGTGTTAACCCAATAACTCTTTGTAAAAAATGGGATGACAATGCATTTATTTTAAGACAAATTCTTCTAGGTTCTTTGGGTATCATCTTAAGGATTTAAGTTAGAATGTAGGGCCTGCCCTTAGCTTGTGTAAGCTTCTGCTGATGCAAAGGCAGTCAGGAGCAGGATACCACTGTTGGATGCCCAGTTAGCCCTGCCCTTCAGGCAGCCTGAGCCACCAAAAATATATCCTTTAAGTTAGAATATAAAATCATATGTATTTAAGGCATCCACCTTATATTAGATGTATTAGCTAAATTCCTGAGTGCCAACACGTTAGGCCTGAGGGAACATGCCACAATTATATAATAAATACGAGGTGCACAGCTGTGAATGAGCCAAGCCTTGTAGGAGCTACATGTTTTTAAATAACTTAAAAGGTACATCACATTCTGGAATTTACTCCACAAAGTTTATTTTCTTCTTATTGAAGAGTATATTTGAGGAAAACCATAAGACATGCCACTCCTTGACTATGAAAATGACTTCAATTTTCAGTGAAACTTTTGTGCAGCTGTTTCTAGCTTCGTTTGTAATCCAAACAAGCTGTCAAATATTTGCCCTAGAAAAGACAATTTTCACAATATGAGAAGGTCAGGGATTGAATGTTAGGTGAAATATTAACATCTTTAAAGGGTATCACATACTTTATTGCAGGAGAGAGGCTGTAAAGAGTGAGATTATGTGCTTTTTCAGAGCAGGTACTGTGCTAATCCCTGGTGCTAAATCTCCTGACATCACTGATGGCTTATAAAGCCTAAGCTGTGTTAGAATTCAGGGAATAAGAACCTATAAACTGGCTGCTACCTAAGTCCCATCCTGTTCCTTTTGCTTTGTAAACTGTCAGAGTCCATATATTGACTTAATAATTTTCCTCCTGTGGGTATTTATTCATTAATTTATAAAGAACTTGTTGAAACAGTACATGTGACAGACGTTTAGCTAGGCATGGAGAACCACAATGAGCGTGATAGGGCTGACACCCCCACAGGGGCTTTGAGGGTCACAAAGGCAGACAGATAGCTATCGAGTGAATACATGCTTTGGTTCTGTGAGGTGTAGCATGTCTTCTGTGTATCTACTGTTTCTTTTTCTGGTACTGAGGGTTGAGCAGAGGGCCTTTGCGCTGAGCTACTTATCCGGCCATTTTTATTTATATTTTAGTTTTGAGACAGGGTGTCCCAAAGTAACTAAATTTCCCAGATTGGATGCGAACTTTCGATCTCCCTACTGCAGCCTCCCACAGTGCAGAGATGACAGGCACGGACCACCTCACTTGGGTCACTGAGCATCTCAGGTGTACCAGCCAACACAGTGAAAGTAGAGACACAATACAGAATAAGGATCTGTTCTTCTGCCTTGGGAAACTTAATCTATTGGCAGGAAATAGATTAAAAGTGTGATTTCAGAATACATTTCAGAATAGTAGTGTTCAAATAAGGAAAGAAGGTCATTTTTTGAAGGAGAAAGAATCAACAAAAAAAATTCCATGATATAAGTGGAGTAGTCATAATGGTGATAAAATGACTTCATTGTGTTGCTTGTGGATGGCAGGATCTCCCTAGGATGACATTTGCTGAATCCTCAAGGCTTCAGCTGTGAATATTCCTATATCTTAGAAATAAACTAAAAAAAAAAAAAAGAAAAAAGAAGAAAGAAAGAAAGAAAAAGAAACTACTTGCAGCCTGAAGCTATAAGACTCCAAGTACACACTTTCTTTAAGGATGTTTGCCTCTGGCCAAATATGGCTGGTCAGCCTGTATGTTCTTTCTAGGCTTGAAACAAGAAACCTGGAGAAAAGTAGGGAGAGAATGCAGTTAAGTTGCCAGGTGCTGAATGGTCTACAGGCCATGAGTGTACTGGGGAAAAGGGAAAGGAAGAGGACCTAGAGGATGCAGCCAGCGGGGTGCTCATGGCCAAGTCGGCCTCCCTACGTGAGCATCCCAGGGGGCTCGCAGGTGGGAGGTGTCATGAAACTATCTGGACACTACTTTTTCAAAATGAGAACGTGAACCTCTTTCCAAGCACTATACCATATGTTGAAAATATTGGAATACAGAGAATGCAATGATCATTAGTTTTGATGAAGTTAATATGTTGCTCAATATAAATAGAGAAAGTGTGAGTTTAGGAGTTTACTAGGGCTCTCTTCCAAAGTGACTGTCACTCAATCTCTGCCTAGTAGACCATCTGTTTATGTTAAGTTCTTAATATATCCAGATAGTTCATATATGCTACATGAGATATTTATAACAAAAAATTAATAATCCAATCTGATGCATAACACAAATCTGTTTGCGAAGTGTT
>NW_004524582.1:26209391-26210785 GCF_000260255.1 Octodon degus
TCACTGCAACAAGCAACAGGTGGGCAAGGTAAATGTTAAGGCTAGTACCAGTATTTGCAGTTTTATGAGTGCTTCGCTCTACTGAAAAGGGAATTTTCACATGATAAAGACAGTGCGAACGTATTTTTGAGCTTTCATCTCAATAGTTGTTCCTCCCAATTTTCCTCTTTATATTGTCATCAATCAGGCAAATGTCCAACTTAGGTGCAGTCAAAAACTGGAAAAAAAAAACCATGAAGGACAGACAGACTCCGTGGGGACCCAGGGAAACACAGGTGCAACACACAACAGACACAGGATCAAGGAGCTGACAGCCTGTGTTGACACTGTGCACCAGTGCGAAGACCTCACACTCAAATAGGACACTGTTTTATTAGTCTGAGATGGGGAAAAATTCAGACGAGGCCCCTGGGATTCAGATGCACTTTCCAGCACATTACTCTAAGAAATAGAAACATTAACGTTTATATTCTATTGGCACATAACATGGGATTCCCTTCTTTTGACTTGCCTTGTCTGGATTGAGTCAAGAAATATTGTTTTGGACCACATAAAAATCACGTAACATAGATAATGCACATAAGTAACAAAATTATCTTAAATATTAAATAAGTTTAAACATCAGCCTCAACTCCAGGGCACGCTGAGACTGTAATTGAGACTGGGTGTGGTGGAATATGCTGTAATCTCAGTTCTTGGGAGGTAGAAAAGAGGAGGATCACTACAAGTCCAGTCTGTGTAAAGAGACCCTGTAGACCCTGTACTAAATACATAAAAAATTATTTTACAATAGCAGTCCAAGCATAATAACAAGACATGAAAGCTGACATGTCTTCACAGGCCTCTGGGTAAATAGGTAGGGTGAAATTCTACTATGGGTAGTTCATGTACTTGACTTACCAAATTATACAATCACACCATCCAATGCATGTAGGTCCCCACTCCACTGAAGGAATGTGTGCAGCAGACACAGGCAGCAGGGCAGCACCACACTGGTCCTCACTCCCGACCCAGCCTTCCATTGTCTCCTCTGCAGTTCTTGCTACTATTCTGTTTAATCCAGTCATACAGCACATCCCTGAAAAATGAGTAGCAGGGCTGGGGTGTAGCTCAATGATACAGCGACTTGTCTAGTGAGTGAAGGCTGCAAATTTGATTCCCAGCCTCACAATCATGTGATAATGCCCATGATTTATGATCCTGTAGGCCTGCATTACTAGATATACTGAGACACATGATGTCTTCAGGCTGTGGGTTGGATGCGCCTGCACAAGTAGAAAGGAGAGCGTGAGCACACAATCATATACATATCTACAAGACACATATACATGCCTAAGAAAATACACGTACTCATAAGTACAGACTTATAATGATAGATTCAAACAAATTATATA
>NW_004524582.1:26211730-26216868 GCF_000260255.1 Octodon degus
AAAAGGAAATTAAATTTTCTTTTACCACTGTTACAAAGGAAAAGTCGACAGAAAAACCTTGGTCACCTATTGTTTTGTTACTGAACTAGGAATATATCTTCTATCTTCAGGTTTAATGCACATGAATGCTCTGAGAGGGAAGTTATAAATTCATGTTTCAGATGAAGAAGCAAGGCTCAAACTAAGCTTTAAATTTAGCTAATGCCACATAATTGGTCAGAAGCTGAAAAACGGTCAGATACTCTTGTTCTTAAATGCTAGTTCACTTTACATCTCTAATGTGTGTGTATGTCACGTACAAGTTTGCATTACTAAAATACGCACTTGGGCTTTTTATGGTGATATAATGTTTTGAAAGTCTACCCATCTTCTTGCCACTTTGTCTTGGAGTCTGGCATGGTTGAAGATGGCTGATATTCATTTTATTCTTTATTAATTAGTTAATTAATTTTTGTATTTTAGGGAAGGGTCTCTAGAGTGTTCAGGGTCTCACTATTAGATTGGACTCATAGTGGTCAGCCTGTTTATACCCTCCCAAGAGCAGGAATTACAGGCATGTGCCACCATGCTCAGTCTCAATTGCCATCTCAGTGCATCCTGGGGGCGGGGCCAGCACAGCAGGGATCAAAGCCCCAGCCTCTGAGCCTGCTTTCAGGGGCTTTAATCCACTAAATTATTTGGCTGGCCCAATGGATGAAATTTAGTTGGGACTTTTAACTCAAAATTCTAATTATTGAAATTTTAAGCCTGCTTTTAACATTATAGATCCATTATTCACAATTAATATATTGTGCACATCTATGCCCTAGATTTTCTGCTTGCTTAGAAATCACCAACCAGGATCTGGAGAGATAGCTCATCAGACTAAAGCACCTGCTTAGACAAACTTAGACAAGCTCAGGGACGATGGTTCAATCCCCAGCACCACATGCTGCACCAGCCCTGCCCCCAGAGAGGACCGAAGGCCATGGAGTCCAGGTGTACTGGCACATGCATGTAATCCCAGTGCTTAGGAGGCTGAAAACTGGAGGCTCACTACAAGTCTGACCTGTGTAGTGAGACCCTGCAGACCCTGTACTAAATACATTAAAAAAGGAAGAAAGAAAGAAATCAGTATCCAGTTCAGCTATTTTCTTCATAGAATTGATGAGAAAAGGGAAAGATAGACTGGTATAAATATCTATTGTGCTGCAGAAATTGTGGGTGTCTGAAAGTGAAAGCTAAGTTCAGTAGGAAGAAGGGAAGGGAAGCCCAAGTTTCTTTGTGCAGGTGGTCAGTCATACCTTCTGAAGGACAGATTCAAGCTGCGGCGTGAAGTGTCCAAGGGGTTACATAGTATGGAAAGTGAGCAATCTTGAGTTGATTAAGAAAAAAGTGTATGAGTCTGCTGAGGAAATCAGAGGCATTAGGAAAAAATGAAAACTCATGTGAAGGAATTCACATATTGTCCTGAGCACACTAAGAAGCTCCTGGATGAACAATGATGGAACTAGAGAGAAAAATTTCAAGAGAACACGTTGACTCCTCTACAAAGTAGAGGTGATAGGTGAGCAATGATGGAAGACATGTATCGGTTAGACTTGCTGTGTGACGTTACCCCATCTCTGACTGCTTAAAACCAGAACACGTTTCCTTCAGTGTAAAATGCATTGCTCAGTACTACAGGAGAAACGGAGGGCAGCTGATCGGGAGTGTGCTTAGTGGTGCTTGTTCTGTACTTATGTCTCACATTCTTCATATTCAGGTTGAAAAGTTCATCTCAGAGCTAACAGAGACACCAGGTTGCAGATAGAGGTCCAGGACATCTCAGAAGCTACCGGGTAGTGCCGCAGCCTGGTACTGCATGTTGTTATTCAACCATTACTTAAATCTATTAAAATTAAGTAAAATCAAGCACCCCAGCTTGTCGCTGAAGTCAAGTCATGTCACTACCATGCATGCCCAACGCCATACCTGCTCGTGCAGATAGTAGGGCTTCTATCACCAGAGGAAGTGTGTCAAGAGCGCCCTCTTCAAATCCGCCCTTCCACATGCACCGGTAAGAACAAGTTCCAGCGGAGATGGGTCGGGAGGGTCAGGAGTTGAAGAGCGGCGTTCAGCTCGCTGGGAGGGCCAGCAGAGACATGGACTCAGGATGAGGATTAGCATCAGACGGCCTAGGAATTAGCCACAGATGCTGAGCACAAGGTGGACCTGGCAAGTACCAAGAAAATAGGGGCTGAGCGAAATCGGTTAACAGAAGTTAATTTTAATAGTGATTATAACTTGGAGCTCATGATCAAAGATTTTGGACTAATGAAAGTACAACGTGAGTATGTTGTACGTGGTTTTATGTGTGGATGACAGTGAATGAGCAGAAAAAAAAACACATCAGAAAATCTTGAAGAGATAAAGCGTATTCGTTCTGAGGATGACTCACGGTGTGCCAGCCAACACAGCACCTCGTCCGAATCGCCATGCTAATTTATGGTGATTTTATCGTCACTCCATCCTTATAATTTCTTATGTGTTTATCATTTCTGCATGTGTCCCCCAAAAGCACTCCTCAGGATTATCTATCCTGGTTAATCCTATTGCATTCTAAACATATACTGCATTTTGTCGGAAGTAAGCACCTTGGGCTGCCCATTTCATTGGAAAGTTTTCACTTCAAAAATGGCTATCCTCATCAAGAACACGGCCTTTGATATAGTTTTGATTGCATGTCAACAATGCAGCTTTCTGTACTCTTGGCTGCTCCTCCCCCCGACACACACATGGGTTTCCTAGCCTAGTGTTTACATATTCTTTTATGGTTCCTACCCAATGAAGTCAGTTCCTATATCCTTGGTGTAGGGCTCGAGGAAAATAAAGCGCAAACTCTCTTAAGCATGCCCCTCGTCTTTGCTTTCTGCGTTTTGCTTCCTGGGGAGCTGGATATGGCAATGTGGGAATAAAGGATGATATGGTGAGAAGACACTTTTGGGGGGGTGGGGAACAGCAGGCGCTTGAGGCAGCTCTGGTTGATGTCCGTGCTGCCCCTCAGCCTTTGTCAGGATTTCTCTCTACATGGGAGAGCTTCAATCATAGTCTGTCTTTGTAGAAGCACATGAATATTTGAGATGGATGGAAAGTGCTGCCTGTAGATCTGAGCACTTGGAGGAGGAGAGGGGATGAGGCAGTACATTTTTCAAGTATTAGAGAATATTAAAAATGACCAAGTTTCATTTATTTCATTTAAAGGTGTAATAAGAGTAAGCAGTAATATTGATTGTATGCCAAATGCTTCTACTACACCAGGTGAATTTTCTTTCTACTAGTGATTCTGCTACTTACTTTCTAGGTGAAAAAAATGGGAAGCGTGGGTGACTTTCAGAGAAGCCCAAGACAACATAGATTTTATGTGGTGATAACTTGATTTGAACTCAAGAGAAACTTCAATTTATTTAGTTACTCAAATTACTACACTATTTCTTTTCTTATAATAAGATGTTTCTGTTTTTAATAATACGCAATTTTAATTAGAGTTTCCTGGATATGTTTTTGGTTTTGTATGTATTTCACTATTACTAGTGCCGCATCAGAGTTTCCCTTTTTCTAAACATCATATATGTAGATAGTTAAGGAATCTTTTCTAAAATATAGTTCACCTGACTTATGTTTAGCACACTCTTCCCCTTTACTTCTTATTTTATCATGGTAAGTACACTTGACAATGACAAACCCCCTTCATAAGAGATAGAGTGTGCAAAACTGAATTTTTCCTATAGACTCCACGTAGAGCATACCTCTGCAATTGCTTCATCTTGGAAAATAGAAACAATTTCTCAATGGATTAGCAATGCCCCATTTTATTTATTATTTTGTGTGGAAGATATGTTTTTATTTGGTAGCTGAAAAAATTAACACAAAAATTCATTGATTTGGAATTTTCTTGATAGAATATATCTTTCTGTATAACATATTTCATATTCATTTTTCTGTATAACATATTTCAAAGAAGTTGGAGACTCCAGATACTTGGGTCATGGAATCCAGTGAGCAAACACCAGCACCTATAGATAGAAGTCCTTTGGATCAAGTGGAGTCTCCACACTGTGCTACCTTAAATCTCAAGAAATGTTTAGAAGGTGCAAACTATCGGAAAGTGAGATACCCATTTACTGTAATTTCCCTCACACAGCCTTCATAGTAACTTATTTCATCCCTAAGAACTGAAATACACTAATACACTGAGGAGTCAACTCAGCTGTCTCCTATTTAATCTTTTCAATTTCAATTAATTACAATAGTGTATATATTTGACATATATATATATCAATATATATTCATATATATATAGTCTCATTGTTTCTTCTAATCTGTCCAAACGTACTTAAAATGTAATTTAACATTCAGTGTAACATTAACATTGTATTTATCTTAGATATGAATTATATATGGAAAAATATATCAAAGAACTTTTGGTTTCTGAAAGTTTGCATTTTAAGACTAGTTATTTTGAGAAAATTTTCTCATACAAAGGTTAGTTAACTAACCCTAAGTTATTGGTCATAGAAATCTTCATTAAAGTTATGTTCTTTTACTTTTATTGTATTATCTATACATGAAAACTGTATGTGGCTATGGTATATGACATGGCTTTTGCTAGATGAATACATTGTAGAATAGCTATATCAATCTAATGAGTATATATAAATATAAAATATATATGCATATATTATATATATGTATATATATATACACAAATTTTATGATGAAAACATTTCAAATTCATGATACAAATTTCAACATATGTAGCATTTCGGCATTCCATCTCTTCAACTTATTTTTCCTAAGTGACGTATGTCCTTGTCATCCATGATTCACCAATCCCTCCTGGTTTGGTTTTCCTCATGCACCATGTAATGGGCAGCTTTGCCACCAGCTTTTAGACAATTGTCAACTAGACATCGCTGAATATTTTGTTCTTTCTGGAAATGTATATGGCTTCTAATGTTTTTGCCATCTATCTCATTTCTGTGCTCTCACGTGGTGCTCCACTTTTCTCAGGACTGTGGCAATGCTTTATTTCAGGCTGACCGTCTTAGGTCCTCGTGTGCGAAGACTCCTGCAGTATGTGTCAGTTTATTTTGCACAGCACAGCGCCCTCGAAGCCC
>NW_004524582.1:26217938-26220142 GCF_000260255.1 Octodon degus
ACTGACCCATATGTTCATATGGTAATAATATCTGGGTAATTGGAAGATACGATATTCACATCCCCTCCAAGTACCCTCCCAAAGTATTTCACTCAAGGAAATTTCCTTTAAAGAAATTAAAAAAAAAAAAAAGCAAAAGAATTCAGTTAAGAAGCTGGGCAGAGAATACAATAATTAAATGAACAAATTTATTATTACTAGTGATAAGACAAATCAAAGTTTGTGTCCTCCAGAGGTTGGAATGAGAACACAGAATAGTATCTAGTGGAAGTGAAAGACCTAAATTTAACCATAAAGTAACCTCAAAAAGCACAAATGAGAGCGCTCCTAAACACAAAACAAAATGAAAACCCCACAAACTGTCCCGCAATCTTCAAGAGTGTTGAGGTCTAGGACACTCTAGGAATCAGTTCATACTCAAGGGGACTGTAGAGGTACGAGAAGAGCAATAGAGTGGGTCAGGGTGGACAGCATTTCATTGAAATACAGAGGACTGTTAGGACGGCTGTCGCCACTTGAAGGGGGTTTAACCATTAGGTGGAAGTAATTTATCAGTGTTAAGTTTCTGATTTTGATGGGCATAAAAGATTATGTAGGAGAAATCTGTGTTTATAAGATCTACTTAGAGAAGTAAGGGTACATCAATATCTTGTTCCCAAACAGTTCATAAGTGAAAGGGTTTGTTCTGCTCTTGCAAATTTCTTATCATGACAGTATTGCTTCAAAATAAGACGGAAACAGGCAACTGTTCATTAAATACTAAGGTTTGCTAAGTACATACTTTTTTCAGTTAAGTTTTTAAATTATCAAGGTACATGTTATCATTATGTCTAGTTTGCAGAAAAGATAACAAGGGAAAATGAATTAAATGTTTTATATGTTTTAAAATAAAGAGAAAATGTTGGGAAAATTAAGAAAGATGAATCACGAAAGAGTAGGCCCAGGTACAGATTTCAGAATGCTGTATTCCTGGCCACATGCTCAATTCCAGATAAATTTAGGCCTAAGGTCTGGCATCACCAATATGTGATTTAGAGGCATTCACCTAAATAACCATGGGGTGCTGGTCAATTTTCTCATTGCTGGGACAGAATCGCCAGCATGTAGAGAGCAACAAAGGAAATATTTAATATAGCTCAGAGTTTCAGAGGAGTCTGTCTGTGTTCATCCAGTTCCGAGGCAGTGGCATCATGGAAGATGGGTGTAGGCAGAAAAGTTGCTTGACTTATGGGGGCACGGATGCAGAGTACCACTGGGAGGAGCTCCTTGGAGAGATTCACCCCACAGAGGCATGCCCCTTGATCCACCTGCCCCTAACGGCACATGAAGCTAGGAACACCAGGGGATTCATTCATGATCCAGCCACCTTTGTAACCCAGTCAAGCTGACCACCACACATATCTTATTTTTGTAGTTGCATAATGAGAATGAGAAATGTATGAGCTGATGAGGTGTGTGAAAACACGAGAAGATTATGAGATCAGGAATACAAGAACGACGTCAGCAGCTGGCAGAGGCAATGTATCTGCGTTCTCACATTCCACAGGAATTGTCCCTGGCTGCCAGGGCATTGGGCATATTCTAAGGAATGACTTGAAAGAATTTTTGTTAAAACTTTTCTGCTACACTGTCCAGAGACAGAGACTCCTGGACAACACAAAGCTATCTCCATCCAGATAGTTTTAATTATATAGAAATATGACCAAAGAGATTTCACATAATTCAGATTTAGAATTTGAAGATAGGGTGCTCAACTTCATTAAGATGAAAATTAACTTAGTTAATAGAGGAGAGTAAAGCCAGTAACACTTATGTTCCCATTCCTCTTTGCTATTTATTAGTTCAGAATAGACTTACAGAATGAACAAGTATGCCTGTATCTCAATAAATTATAATTTGTTATAAATCTTGATTTCACAAGGTTATGCAGCTCTTTTTAAGTCATGCCATTTTATTTTCTTAAAATTGGGCAGAATAAAAGTTATTTTTAATGAAAAAGATCATGTCTTAGAAACCAGAAATAAATTATACAGTTAAAATTTGTTGATTCTTTACCATCTAGTATTAAAGTATACATTATTTTAAAATTTTGCAAGCAGTCACTCATTTTATTGCCCAACAATCACTGATATATTATTTTTATTTTGCATGTGAGGACTTGCAGAACAGACAAGGCCAGGACTTTGTTGCCGGTCTTTTGCTTT
>NW_004524582.1:26220440-26222099 GCF_000260255.1 Octodon degus
GTGTTGTTTGCTTCCTTCCTCCTCCTATCACTTCCTTTCCTGCACTTTTTTTTCTATATTTAGGACAAGGTCTACAAAGTCTCACTACACAGATTGGGCTCATAGCAATTCTCCTGTTTTCAGCCTCCAAAGTCCTGGGATTACAGGCACACAACAACATGCCCAGTCTCAACCACTGTCTCAGTGCATCCCAGGGGCGAGGCCAGCACAGTACACTGAGGATTGAATCCTGGCTACTACACTCTGCCTAAGCAGGCACTTTAGTCCACTGAGCTATCAGGCCGGCCCCTTTTTCTGAACTCTTTTCCCTGAAATCAATCTTTTCCAAATAAGTCTGCAGTAGCAGGAGCCACCTGCAACCCAGTGTATCTGTCATTGGCATCATTAGCTTCATAGTTTTTAAGATTCTCACTGTAAAACCTGATGCCCTTTTAAAGATATTAATTTTGTTTGGAATTCTAATGTATTCGTAGGGATAAACACAGAAAGAGGTGATGGGATAGCTTAGGTCTTATTTTTAAAAACTGAAAGCAACAAAACCTTGCCCCTTTGTCCATAATTCAATACAATATGACAGGAGCTAATCAAACTCCCTCCTCCAGGAGCTTAGGACACCGCTGAGCACCATGGGTATGCATTCCACACAGAGACAATGGCCACCTCTCACTTGTCCAATTTTCTACTGCTCTCCTCAAATTGTGTTTTGCTCTGTTATCAGCAGTTTAAAATTTTTTAAGGACAATATAATATAGGCAGCTTTGTTGTCTCAAATTTGTTGTCTCAGGTCTCTTAAGGGAGTACAGACTGATCTTCACCTCCTCGCCTAGCCACCACGTACACATGGAACCAACATCATGTCTGAAAGATAGTTTTATAAATGTCATTAGATATCTGCACTATTACAGTTCTTCTGTCTGAAAATTAATATTGGTTTTAAAAATGATCAGGCATGAAACATGGGCCTATACAGAGCCCACTTTACCATGTTAATGAAAATTAGTTGATATTAATATGCTTTTTTGTGAAATGTGTGTGGATAAAAAATCACAAACAATTATTTTGGTTTTCATATTCATTTGTTTCTTTCTCTGTGTAAAGCAGGTCAGCCATCTCCAAACATTTCACTTGGCCATGCTTTAAAACTGTCTACATGAGACTATGGATGTGTATTGCAGCTACAACCTGGTATCAGAGCATCTCAGAATTTCCCATGAAGCTCCCTGTCAACACAGAGTACAAGACCTCACAAGTGGGCACCCTTTCTTGCTAACAGACTCCATTGATGAGAGCATAAGACTGATCTTCTGAGTTGACCACTTCACCATGTCCATAGGAATTTTTTCATTATATAATGAATGAAATGAAATTTGCTTCATAATTTTTAAAGGTGCATAGCTGTGCAGCTCAAATTCCAGCTTCTTTTTTACCATAACTTCATTGATAAGCAAATAGCAATGAGACAGTTTCAAATCAGATTGGTAGGACAGTTTCAATAATTCACACATTGCATGTATTCTTCCTAGTGGATAATTGTTGTACAAGATGCAGACATGATATCCCATTTACAAACACCATTAGAACAAATCACTCTATTCATTAAGAGAATGCAACTATGTATCTATCCTAACCACATTGAATACACAGATACAAAATGGACAT
>NW_004524582.1:26225634-26233911 GCF_000260255.1 Octodon degus
TTCTTCCTATCCAAGAGCATGGACTATCTTTCCATTTTCTGAAATCCTCTATGATCTCCTTTTTCAGAGTACTGTAATTTTCCTTGAAAAGATCTTTGACTTCTTTAGTTAGATTAATTCCAAGCTATTTCATTTTCCTCAGTGCTATTGTAAAAGGTATTGTTTCTGGTGCTGTGGAGATGGCTCAGTGGAATAAGTGCTTCTCTGGTGAGCACAAGTCCCTGAGTTCAAGCCCCAGTTCCAGCAATTAAAAAGAAAAAAAAGGTATTGTTTCTATAATTACTCTCCCAATGTGTTTGTTGTCTGTGTAGAGGAATGTTATTGACTTTTGTTATTGACTTCATAACCTGCTATGCTACTGAATTTCTGTATTAATTCTAGTAGCTTCTTGGTGGAATTTTTTGTGTCTTCCAAGTAAAGTATTATGTCATCTGCAAATAAAAATAATTTAACTTCTTCTAGGCCTATTCTTATTCTTTTTATTTCTTTCTCTTGTCTAATGGCTGTAGCTAATGATTCCAGAACTACATTGTATAGGAGGGGTGAAAGAGGACATCCTTGTCTTGTACCAGATCTGATAGTCAAAGATTTCAGTTTTTCCCCATTTAGGATTATGTTAGCCATTGGGTTTTCATAAATGGCTATTACCAGATTAAAGTAGAGGCCATCTATTCCAATTTTCTGTAGGATTTTGAACACGAATTAGTGTTGGACTTTGTCAAAAGTCTTTTCTGCATCAATGGAGATGATCATGTGGTTTTTAGTTTTCACTCTATTGATAGAGTGTATAACAATTATAGATTTTCGAATATTGAACCATCCTTGCATCTCTGGGATGAATCCTACCTGGTCATGCTGTATGATCTTCTTCGTGATTTGATCTATTCTATGTGCTAGTAATTTATTGAGGATTTTGGCATCTATGTTCATGAGGGAGATAGGCCTGTAGTTCTCTTTCTTAGTTGCATCTTTCCCTGGTTTTGGTATCTGTATAATTCTTGCCTCCAGGAATGATTTTGGGAGGATTGCTTCCTTGTCCATTTCACAGAAGAGTTTGAGGAGTATAGGGCCTACATCTTCTGTAAATGTCTTGTAGAATTCAGCTGTGAATCGATCCGGACCTGGACTTTTCTTTGCCGGTTGGTTTTTAATTACCTCTCACATTTCATTGGCTGTTATTGGGCTATTGAGAGTGATTATATCTTGGCAATTCAATTGTGGTAATTGGTACCTTTCCAGGAATCTGTCCATTTCTTCTCTGTCTTCTATTCAGTGAGAGTAAAGATTCTCAAAGTAGCTATTGATATTCCTCTGAATTTCCACTGAGGATGTGGTAATTACACCCTTTTCATTCCTTATTGCTTGTATTTGAATTTTTTCTTTCCTCTTTTTGATGAGGTTAGCTAGGGGCTTATCAATTTTATTTAATCTTTCAAAGAACCAGCTTTTTGTTTTTTTAATTCTTTGAATAGTTTTCTTTGTCTCAATTGAATTAATTTCTGCTCTAATCTTTATAATTTCCTCTTTTGGCTCTGGGTTTAGTTTGCTCTTCTTTTCTAGTTGCTGAAGGTGCAGCATTAGTGTATTTATTTGTTCCCATTATGTTTTCCTAATGTGTGATTTCACAGCTATGAATTTCCCTCTGAAAACTGCTTTCATCATATCCCATAAATTCCGATAAGTTGTGCTTGAATTTTCATTGAATTGTAGATATTGTTGAATTTCTTGTTTAATTTCATCTGTGACCCATTGGTTGCTGAGTAGGTTGTCATTTGATTTCCATGCATTTAAAGTTTTTTTCTCATTTCTTTTTTCATTTATTTCCAGTTTCATTACACTGTTGTCAGATAACATGCATCGGATAATTTGTGTTTTCTTGCATATACTTAAGCATGACCGATGGACCAGTATGTGGTCTATTTTAGAAAATAACCCATCTGCAGCTGAGAAAAATGTGTATTCAGCTGTGTTTGGGTGGAACACTCTGTATATGTCCACCAAGTCCATTTGTTTCAAGCTCTGGTTCAGTTCTTTTATTTCTTTGCCAAGTTTTTGTCTGGTTGACCTATCTTTTGGAGATAAGGTGGTGTTAATGTTTCCTGTTAAAATTGTGGTATTGGATATGAGATTTTTCATATCTTCTAAGAATTGCTTTATATAGTTTGGTGCTCCCGTGTTTGATGCATAAGTATTTATTAGTGTTATCTCTTCTTCTTGAATTTTTCCCCTAACCAGTATATAGTGGCCTTCTTTATTTCACTTCATCATCATTGCTTTGAAGTTGAGATTGTCTGAGAAAAGGATTGCTACCCCTGCAGTCCCTGTGCTTTGCTAAGCTTGTCCTAAGTAGGTGCTTTAGACCACTGAGCCATCTCACCAGCCCCTCTATTTCTCTTAATTGGTGAATTGAGTCCATTTACATTGATGGTTAGAATTGAGATGTATTGACTTACAGTTAACATGTTATTTTCCCGTTGTGGTTTACTCCTTTTTCTCCTGTGTTTAATTGCTTGCCCTATTTAGTTGGTTGCTTCTGATCTCATTCGTGGAGTTCTGATCATTTTCGTCCTTCTCTAGAACATCTTTCAGTAGCCCGTGTAGGTTGGTCGGGCTTGGGATAGGACTGGGTCTGAGGGTTCCCAGAACCTGGAAGAAATTCTTACTCGGTGGGTGGGGTGGGGGAGGTGCTGTGGAGAGGTGGGGGGCGTCACAAGGGGGTAAAAGAGGGTCTCACCCATGCTGCGTCTGGGCTGGGACCAGTAATAGGTCCCGCTGGTGCAGGGTAGCAGGAAGCTCTCCCACACACTCACGGGCCTAGGTTAGGACTGGGTCTGGGTGTTCCCTGAATGCTGCAGAAATTCCTACTCAGTGCGTGGGTTGGGGGAGGTGCTGCTGAGTGGTGGGCGGGCATCCCAAGTGGGTGGAAGCAGGTCTCACGCTGTGCCTGGGCTGGGACCAGTAATAGGTCCCACCCCCGCAGGGTAGGGGGAAGCTCTCCTACCACAAATTCCAGCTTCTGTCCCTAGCAATTGGACAACCTAGAAAGTTATGAATGAATGAAACCAAACCAAAGCAATTCAGACAATGAGATTGACTTATTTTTTTTTAAAGCAAGTGTTTGTTAAACATTACTGAGTAAAATACTGGAAATAAATATTACAGTGTCTCTTGTCACTGACCTCCAAATCGTTATGTCAGCTGAAATATCTGCTTTTAATCTTTCCTTAACCCTGTGGAAATGTCCACCCTCTCTCTTAACACGCTTGCCATGGATAAAATGGTAGAAAAGAAGGGGTAAGTTAAGCTTTGGCCCTGGGAATTTGGTGAGGATTGAAGTTTGTAATGACCACAGACTTCAGGCCAGGAAAATTATCAAGAAATAAAAAATATCACATCTTGTAGATACCTATTCTTAACATTCTCATATGTCTTCCTGAAACTATAAACACAACATAAACTAAAGCAAAAATGTGAAGTATAACACAAATCTATATACTATTCTTTCAATTTTTCACCCTCTCATCCCCCATTCTGACAGCATGATTATACGACTGAATTATCTCTTCTTAAGGGTTCATAGCTCCCAGTTGCCTTCTCTTAAAAGAAACAGGAAAGTTTCAATGATAATATCTTTCTCCAGAGAAAATTTAATCATGTTAACATTCGAATCTGGTCTTGTTGCTTTGATTCAATCAAAGAGGTTTTTAAATCAATCTTGAAGGTATTTTCTCTACTTTTCACTGATCTCTGATTTGAAAGATGCTTATGTCAAATCTTGAAATTTCTATGCTTATATATACATGTAATAAATTGTTTTAGAATATGTAATTATGCCATAAAATTACAAGGAAAAGAAGAGAGTTAAAATACATAGCAGTTCAGAGTGAAGATCACAGAGAACACTGTGTCATGATATAAAATCTCCTGCCCAGGATTGGTGGTTAATAATAAGAGTTCTCATCCACCCGGGGACAGTCAAGTGAAGGTACTTTACTATCAGTGAAGGAAAATTCTGTTGAAGAGAGGAAAAGCAAACAGATAAAGGAAAGAAAGATTGTTATCCATAGCTTATTTCTAAAGTATCTCATCAACTTAACATTACTAGTTTTTGGGTTGCTTGTCTGTACTTCCGGGGTTAGATTCCAGGTTCTTCTCTCTTGCAACACAGGATTAAATGAATTGAGGAAGAAAAAAACAAAAAACAATGGAAGAATTTATTCAAGAAAGCAGAAATGAAGAATGGCTTTGGGCTGGCTCTGCAAAAAGAGCTTAGACTGAGTGCATATTAAAGAGGGTTAAAACAAAAGTATAAGCATATACCAGGTCTGGGAAGCACAGCGAGGGCTACCCTGGAAAGTTAGGACAGTGCCAACTCCTCCTGAATGACTTTCTTTAACAGTGAGGAAACTCAGGAGAGAACTTTGCACTTCTGGGTCCTGAGAGGCGCCAGTGCTGAGACCCCACACCTCAAGCTGACTTTAGGTCTAAGTCATTGTATTAAAAACCATCTGGAGTTCTCACAAATATCAGGTGCAGAGCTTCTGGGACTGTTCTGCCCATGTGTTGGGGACTTGTAATTAACGTGTCATGCCTCCTTCCCAGGCAGTTTTTGCCATGCTCTAGTCTCCTATCTCAAAACCATAGAGTGAGCAGTTAAAGCTTCACCACCTGGAGAAATTTGGCAATCAGTTTGGGGTATATAGTGCTGAGTTACAGCTCTCTCCCCTGTACAGAGTCCAGAAGAACTTTATTATTAACTACTGACAACTTATAGTCACTGCTGCAAGCCAGCTGCCCAAACTTCTGTAGAACTCTGGTTGCCCTAGAACGTAGCAACACAGGCTACAAACACAGATAGAACTGTTAGCTAAAATAAATGTCTAGCATTTTGCTCTTGGGCCAGGATACGGGTTTGTTGTTGTTTGTGTGTGTGTGCATGAAGTGTGTATGAGCACAATGTCAGAACTAAAAACAGAGAAATGCTGATGCAAATTAATACCATGAAGAGTTTTATGGAACTTATGAAAAAAATGTAAAAACATTAGTAGCTTTCTTGAGAAATTTATATGTAAGAGTTATACAATAAGAGAAAATGTAAGATCTACTAACAGAAAAAATTGGTAGATGATTCAAAAAGGAACATAAAACCTTTATAAACTGGACCAGAAATAAACTATATAATAAATTACCAAGATTCTAGGGAAAATATAGCAGGATTAAAGCAACTGCAAGCAGGCGCAGTGGTCAGGGTTCAATCCCTGGGCCCGCCATGCCAGTGCCACCCCTGGGGCAAGCTGAGATGGCAGTTGAGACTGGGCGTGGTGGTGCACTCCTGTAATCCCAGCTTTTTCAATCCCAGAGTCAAAAAAGAAAAAAAAAAGGATAACAGATGTCATGAAAGTGTTCCGATAGAAAGAATAAGAAAGCTAGTAAGTTTATTTTGTAAATATGCATGATTGAGACCTGTTAAGGGTATGATAAGACAGATGAACAAGGGAATTTAATTTATGTTATTTAACTCTAAATTAAGCTATAAAAGCATATTTCTGAAATAAGTGCAATCAGTTTCCTTTCTATATTTGTAAGCAAGCTAAATTCTTCAGGATGATGTATCATTGAAAGTTGCTTAGAAAATTCTTGAAGAAAAATTATGATATTCTGCCTTAACACATAGCAAAGATTCATGTAATATAGCAAATAAAAATAGCTTGATATTAGTATATAAATTCATGAGAAAACACAAGTAAAAAGAGACCAAATAGATATGTATATCTATATGTCTATAGATATAGATATTATGTATATCATACATATACATATATACATATATATCCAGAGAGACAGAGACAGTATTGTTGTGAACAATATCAAAGTGTTTTGTTTTTTTTTTAATTTTTTCAGTACCAGGAATTGAACTCAGGACCCTGCACTTCTCAGGCAGGTGTTTATTCCCCTGAGCTCTCTCCACAGCCCAACAATATGAAAGTTTCAGTAAATCAACTTGCTAATTTTTCACCTGTACCCCATGACTTTAAAGCAAATAAGTTACAGTTGAATAACATGTGTCCATCCAGGCCTGGAGACACTTACCTGCAATCTCAGCACACGGGAGGCCGAAGCATGAGGATGCCCGAAGTCTGAGGCCAGCCTGGGAATCATAAGAAAGTTCAAGGAGAGCCTGCACTACATACTGAGACCCTGCCTCAAAAATATGCATCCAGTTAAATATCAACTGATAATAACAATGGAAAAGAGTGTACGGAAAATCTTATGTAGAAGTCAAACAGTACAACATTCAGAAACAAAATGTTTTGCAATGTTAATAATGCAAATTTTAAAATATGGTCTCTGTTCAAACAATGACATTATGTAAAGTCAAGTGATAATATTTGAAATTTTTTGTCTTACATAATTTGTTTTTATTTTCCTCATACACATTTAAGATAAATTTTTTGCCAAGTGAAAGCTTTTGTGTTAGCTGATAGAGTATTTGCTTCACAAGATCAGCTCCCCAGGTTCCATTTGCAACAGCAGAAAAATAAAAAAGAGAGAAGTTACCTTATGCGTCAATTAAAATGACAGTAACCCAACAGAAACATGTGCAAAATGAGATGTGCAAATTTTTTCTTATTCCACACAATAAGAAAAAAATAAATAAAACTTTCCTAATTCATTCATTAAAAGACTATAAAACAAACTAAATAAATCTAATAAAAATACTACTGGCACACAGTTGTTACATAGTTACAATAGTGTGCTATCATGGCAGAAAACAAAGGAAACATTGATTCTCATACTTTTTTTTTCTCCATAATTTTATTGAGAAACAAATAACAATGAGACAGTTTCAAATCAAATTGGTAGGACAGTTTCAATAATCTCATACCTTTTTAAAAGAATATAAAATGATGCCAAGCTGTATTTCAGAAATATTTGTTTATTTTTTTTCAAAACTGCTTCAGTACTTAAAACCCATAAGCTTTTCTCCAAAAAATTCTCACCTTAGAATTTTTCCTCTAGTTGTATTCCACATGTACCACCTGAGATATAATTGTTACACAAGAAAAGGACAGAGAAATCCTAAGTATTTGTCAATAACAGCAGTGAAATCATGGAAGATGAGTGTATGAAAGAAAAAGCTCTCAGCTTCGAAAAAAACTTTGGCTTAAGTCTTTGTGCTGACATGCACTCATACCCAAGACACTTAAATAAATGGTGGTAAACAAGGAGATGGAACTTTTGCAGTGGGAAAGAGATCAAGAGATGTAAGGTGGGGAGGGATGAGAGAAAGGAAGGAAAGGCAGAAAAAAATAGCGGAGGTACATTATGTACCTGTGTTAGCTTCCTACAATGGCTGTGACCTTTAAGAACCACAAATATGTACTAACAAAAATCATAAAAATTTAAATACAATAAATGTGTGCATGCATGTCAGTATTTATTGGCGACTTACTTTAACTCCTATGTCTGTGAGCAGAGTCAGGACAGACAGGGGCAGCAACACCAGTACACAAGACAAGGAAGCCCACAATGCAGGAGATAAAAAAAAAAAAAAAAAAAAAAAAAAAAAAAAAAAAAAAAAAAAAAAAAACCAAAGGAAAAGTAGTGGAATGTCCTTAGACACAAATAGTGACAGCAGTAGCCCCTGGTTTAGACGGCTAGTAAGTCAGCCATGGGAGAGGGGTCCTCCATTGTCATTGTTCATGCTTTCCTGCTTTAAATTTTTTACCTAGTGTGTTGGTTACTGTGTCACTGCTGACTTGAGAAGGAAAGCTGCTAGGAATGAGAGCTACAGAGATGAAGAAAAAAAGTAACAAGAACAACAAAAAACACCCTAGCATCTTTAAGTTAAACTTCATTATTTATTTATTTATTTTTTTTACTTTTAGATACTATTGCACTTTATAACAAAAAAAAATTTCTTTGCGGTACTGGGGATTGAACTCAGGGTCTTGTGCTTATTCTACTGAGCTATCTCCCCAGCCTGAAGCACTTTGTGCAATCGGTTGGTCTTCAACTTAGTGTGCAGCTGAGGTTGGTCCTGAACACCCCATCCTCCTGTCTCAGCATCCAGCGGGCTGGGATTACAGGCCATGCCACCATGTCTGGTCCTACCATGAATTTATTGACTCAAAGTGGGGATAGCTGGCTTCAGCCTAAATCACCTCTAGAGAATCAAGAAGAATCCGAGTAACTTATGGTTTTCAGCTCCAAATTCTATCAACAATACCAGTTTTTACTGTGTGCATCTCTACAATGAGTGGGGAAAGAAAGAAA